>NC_138979.1:145808064-146376731 GCF_964341445.2 Mesoplodon mirus | reverse complement strand
GGTAAATAGGAGTCCTTTCTACTATTCTTACAACTTTTATATAAGCACAAAGTAATTTTTTAAAGATGTCGCAAAAAGAATAAGAAAATAGAATATATAAGTGACCCTAACTGTTCATTTAGAAAGTTATGTTATGAAAGGGTCTTCCAATCTTATTTTTTAAAGGAATGATTCCTCATCATGTTAATGGGTATTCTGAGAAAAATGGTGTTCCGTGGTAGTCAGTTTGCAAAATGTGTAGTATTCGCCTCTCTTAGATAGTCTAGTGTATATTTTAGCATATTCAAGGATCAGAGAAGTCCCCTAGGAAAGAAAGCCAACTACATTATTCTGTTTAACACAGGATATCCTAATGTATTTGACCATAGAATTTTTTTCTTTTTTTTTTTTTTAGAGTAACACATTAAAATAGAGATTTCAGAAATACCACTGTAGGATAAGGAACATTTTCTCAGTTTGGATGCATTCAAATTCACGTGCAAGGAAGCTACTTGTAATGTTATATGTGTTGCTGGGTTTACGCAGATACAGTTCCAGTTGGTTCTCAGATACCTTTGTGCACAGGTATAGGCATGTGGTGCCCCTTTAATTAGAAACCCTTACCCTTAATGTGGTATTTATTGAATCTCATGCTGAGATAAATAGTTTTTGTTTACACAATTTCCCAGGACTAACTGTTGAGTTTTTAGAACAGCCTTTCACTAAGCTTTAATGAGTACAATTAAATGAACCACTAAGATAAAACAAATCATCAATTCAGCCACCTATAGTGAATCAGTTGATCTTGGAGTACATGATGTAAATGTAAGATCATTGGCTTCTTGCCTGAGATTGCTAAAGGCAAGATTACCAAATAATTTCTTCTTGTTCCCTTTGAGTCTTTCCCCAAAATTCCTCAAGAGTAGAGGATGACTTTGGAAATGTAACATCAAGTTTTTCTCTTCACCAATAATGAAACCCTGGTTACACATACTCTCACTCTATGTTTCTTTAGTAGAAAAAGGTTGCATTTAATACTTTGAAAAGTTCTAAGAAGCAGTTAAAAATCATTTTTCTTTCATTGAAAAAGATTTCAATAAAAATCTTGAATAAGATGTCTTATTTCTTAAGTGACAAAAAGACTTCGTGGAATTGAAATGAGAGAATGCTAATTTTTTAAAGTGCCTAAATTAAATGTGCGTTCAGGTGTTATTGATTAACTCCAACATTCTGCTTCCTTCTGTATGTACATTTAGGACAAATGGCCAACACTGTAACAAAATTGGAAAATACTAATTCAGTTTTATAAGGAATACAATGAATTGTCTCCACAATACTATGTAATTGCTAGTAATTGTAAAAATATTTCCTAACTAAAGTAGGTTTTCTTCATAATTATACTTGTAATTTCAAAGAACAGAATACAGTGATTCTTAATGAGCAGGTAGCATCTAATAATGCACCAATTCTTAATTAATTGACTACATTGCTAAAAAAGTAAGTGCATTAATGTAAAACATTACATAGATAAAAGTAAGAGAAAGATGATGCCAAATAGACAAAGCTTCAAAATGTCAAACTGTCATTTTTCATGATATTCCTAACGGGCATATTTCTTCATTGTTCTTTACATCTGTGCTCAGCACACTATGTAGACTGTCATTTAACCATGTTAATTAATTATCTTGATTTCTTTGACTACCTTGTGCCTTAGATTATATGAATAAAAAGTAAGAAAAGAAAGACAGAAGAACTAAGTGAAGATAGACAAAGAAGAACCCAACATCCCCGGCTGACCCAAGAGAACAGTTTTTGTATTAAAATATAAAAGGACATAATTTTTATTTCTGATGATAGGTTGTTATGTGGAAAATGCTTAGTACTTTTTCTTGGTTAGACCAAAGGTAGAGAAAATAAGTTTAACTTATTTACAAAAGAACTACAGGTTAGAGTTTAGTTCAATTCATTAAAACATTTCCTAATCAACTATCATTCATTCATTCACTCATTCATTTAATCCTGGAATTTGTAAACTACAGCCCCTGGCCAGCCACCAGGTTTTATAAATAAACTTTTACTGGAACGAAGCCTATGCCTATTCCTTATATTTTCCCCGGCTGCTTTCACACTAAAACAGCAGAGTTGAGTAGTTATAACAGAGACTTTATGGTCCACAAAGCCTAAAATATTTACTACCTGGCTGTTTACAGAAAAAGTTTTCTGACTCCTGATTTAATCAGGCATTTAGTCATTTGGTATCATTTAATAAGTGTTTTGCAGAATCTTACAGTCATTGGTCTCAGCAGTAAGAATAAATCAAAGAACATTCAGCGGTAGTCTGTGCACTCATGAAGTTTATAGTCTAGTGGAGGAAACGATTAAACAGCAATAACATCAATAGTGTGATCCAGTCTAGAAAAGGGAAAGTAAAGCAAATTATGGGAACAAAGATCAAAGGCACCAAAACCTAGAATGGAGAGGGGTAAAGGAAGGATGTTCCTGGAAGGAAATGATGTCTAAGCTTAAATCTGAAGGATGAACAGGAGACAGTCAGAAAGATAAGAGCTGGGCTGGGAGGAGAAGGAAAGAGTCCGGGGTGGCTTGTGAGTGTTAGAAGGAGAAAGTCACATGCTGTGTGTAGCGATAAAAGGAAGCGTGGCATGGGTGATATCCAGTCTGGTCAGATCAAAGACTTCTAGAGAAAAGAGGTAAAAAGAAAGCTAGAAAAGCAAGAAGGACGCAGATTATGCTGAGTCTTATAAGGAGTTTATTCTAAGGAAAATGGAAAGCCATGGAAGGCTTTAAATTATGGAAAAGATACAACCATATTAGTTTAGTGTCTTAGAATGATCACTTAGATTTCATCATGGAGCTTGGAGGGAGCTATTGTAGAGATAGAATCCCTGGCTGTGGCCAAATGAGGAGACTGGCAAATCCTTTCCCTGAAAAGCAACTATAAATCTGGACAAAATAGTCTTAAAAAAAAAGAAAAATCATTTTTCAACCACCTGGAAATGAACAAGAGCAGGTAACAATCTGAAAAGCATTTTTACTTAAAAATCTGCTTAACCGGGCTTCCCTGGTGGCGCAGTGGTTGAGAGTCCGCCTGCCGATGCGGGGGACACGGGTTCGTGCCCCGGTCTGAGAGGATCCCACATGCCGCGGAGCGGCTGGGTCCGTGAGCCATGGCTGCTGAGTCTGTACGTCCGGAGCCTGTGCTCCGCAATGGGAGAGGCCACGACAGTGAGAGGCCCGAGTACAGCAAAAAAAAAAAAAAAAAAAAGCTTAACCTCCCAGGTAGAAACACTGGGAATCTGTGGTGCTCTGGCCCCGGGCTGCTCTCCCTTCCGCCCCCCAGCCCAGTTGACAAGGAGATTTTCCAGGGCAGGGCAGGTCTTAAGGACCAGCAGCTTCTCTCTGACTGGCAAAGGGGCTCCCTCAATTTGGTGTGGTGGGAAAAGCCCGCACCCAGCAGCGTGGTCGGTGGAAGTGATAATCACAATGGTGGTTTGAGTAGGGAAGGCCCACAGCTCTGGTAGCCCGAGGTTGCAGTCATCGTTGGAGAAGGCGTACTTCTTGCTAGACTGTGTGAATGTGCAGCAGACACTGGAGAAAACCCAAACCAGTGACAGATACCTGGCCAGCCCCGGAGCAGAACACATGTGCAGAGGAGACACAAAAGGGTCCAGCAGAAAGTAAAAGACTGGTCATCCTTGAAAATGGCATGAACTTTGAATGCCACCCCCCTTACCCACATACATATCTATCAGCAGAGAACAGAAGCCTTACTGGTTTGAAGTGGTTGAGCACAACCTC
The DNA here is from genome assembly GCF_964341445.2 of Mesoplodon mirus. Lineage (NCBI taxonomy): Eukaryota > Metazoa > Chordata > Mammalia > Artiodactyla > Ziphiidae > Mesoplodon > Mesoplodon mirus. Next base: position 146,372,936 of record NC_138979.1, on the reverse strand, counting down.
TGTCCAACCTAGATCTGACTGAAGCAATGCAAACACAGGGCTGACATCAAGGAATAAACACAAGACTATTTTAAAAAACAAATATGTATATGTATGGCTGATTCACTTTGTTATAGAGCAGAAACTAACACACCATTGTAAAGCAATTATACTCCAATAAAGATGTAAAAAAAAGAGAGACCATAAGCAGAGACATCAGCAATCACAAACCACAGAGGAGACGGATTTCACAGACCTAGCCAGGTAGATTCCTAACAGAGAAATAAATAAATTAACAAAACTGCAACAACAACAGTCTTCAGGGGGGAGAAAAATCAGAATCCAGAACTGCTTTAATATATTACCTATAATGTCCAGGTTTCAACAAAAAATACTAGACACAAGAAGAAACAGGAAAATGTGACCAATACTCAGGAAATAAAGTAGTCAATAAAAATTTGTCACACATCACTGAGGTACGAGTTTTGGCAGTTCACAAGGTCCGAGAAGCAGACCAACTTGAGATCAGACATGCCAAGAGATTCACTGGGAGAAATGCTTGAGAAGGATGAAGGGAGAAGGGAGCCTTCAGACCACAGTGCAGATCTGCAACCTGTGAAATGAGGGAGGAAAAGGAGGGACTGGGTAGGAAGATGCTTAACTGCAGTGCAGTTCTGAGAAGGTCTCGGCTATACCAAAAAGTCTCTGAGTAAAGAGTGCCTCACAGAGGAGGCCAGGATTGGGCCAGCATTGGGCCAGCTCAACTCTGGTACCCACACTACATACACTTAGTTATTGGCTGGGAACAACCCGAGCAAAGTGTGGCCTCAGTGTGAAGAGAGAGATCTGAAGATGCAGCAGCTCAAACGTAAAATCTTCCATCTTCCCATAACACATCCACTCCTGCACACTCACCCCCTTCAGCCCCTTCATTCTGTTTTGTTCTTCTCTTTGGCTTGCCAGACTAACTCAGGCCTTCACACTTTACTTAGCATCAGCCATCACTTTCTCTAGCCTTCTAAGACCCACCTGACAGTGAGTTTGCCTGATCTTCTGGGGCCTCACCAGAGTATTAAATGATGGGTCATAAGAAAGAGCCCCAAAGTTAATGAATTCTTTTTTTTTTTTTTTTTTGCGGTACGCGGGCCTCTCACTGCTGTGGCCTGTCCCGTTGTGGAGCACAGGCTCCAGACACGCAGGCTCAGCAGCCATGGCTCACGGGCCCAGCCCCTCTGCGGCATGTGGTATCCTCCTGGACCGGGGCACGAACCCGTGTCTCCTGCACTGGCAGGCAGACTCTCAACCACTGCGCCAACAGGGAAGCCCAATGAATTCTTGCTTAACTGTTCTTTTGTTCCAGCCCTCTTGATCAAGCACTCTCAAAATCCAATTCTAGGGGTAGTCCTCTCATTCTTCATGGTACATGCTAGCTACTTCATAAAACTCTTACAGAGTGTAATTTCTTCCATTCCTTATCAGCCTCAGCACATCCCCAGCCAGGTCCTGTGGAGGTTTAACCCTAGTTATCGCTCCAGCAGCCAGGAAAGGAAGTAGGAGCAGCTCCTGAGGGGAGCACCTGTTGCCTTAGCAGGTGAAAGGTCTCTTCCTTGCTTGCAGCAAGGAGTGACAGCTCCCTCTCAAGGAAGGGTGGGCCACCTCTGCAAGCCCTGAGCATTCAGGGTCCCAGGTTTTTCCAACCGGGGCCCTGGCTTGAGCATTTAAACATCGCCAGAGCTCTTGCCTCTATCATAGTCTCTCTCTGCTGCTCAGCTGTTTTTACTCTTCCATTTCAGACGATAAAGATCCCTTCTTAAGCTGTCAAAGAGGCCCTCTGGCTCTCACAATTAGCCTTTAATAGTTTGTTAACTGCTCTCAATTTCTCATTATCCCATCATAGGATGTCAATATAGCTTGTTAATAATAAGGCAACTCCACTCTTCCTAGGCATTAGTCCCCAGTATCTTTCACATGCCAGAATCACTGCACAGTCGAGAGCATTTCTCAACACTGGGACATTTTCCAAGGCCACCGCTGGGGAAATCTTCAGTGGGCTCTCACCTTGTGCCAGAGACTTATCAAGTCTTCCCCACTCCACTCATGAAACAGTTGTGTTGGCCAGACAGTGAGTGAGCCAGACCCAAGCCCAACCTTACTGTCAGTTTTCTCAGTCCCCACTCTTGATACCAGCTGTCTCCATTTAGGACCTCCAAGAAACAGACATTAAGGTGTATTAGACATTCGAGATTTACTGGGGCAAGGATAAAGGGAAGGGAACAGGAGCAGGTATGGGGAACCTTCAGATGGCAATGCAGGTGCAGGTGTGACTCTTGCAAAAGGAGAGAGGAAAGGAAGGATTGGGTAGGAAGAGGCTCAGAACTCAGGGCAGTTCACAGAAAGTCTTGGCAACACTGATGGAGCCCCACTAGTGTGGGGCTGCCCTGAGCCAGAGGTCAGGGGCAAGGGGTGGTGAACCTTGAGCACAGGTGAGAAAAGGTGACCATTAGAAGTGTCCCACATCAGACAGGCATGGCCCAGTTCAAGCAACCATACCATGTTAAGTCATTGGCTCAGTCAGTGGCTGGGAGCAGCCAGGGAAGCACGGGTTGGGTGTGACTGCCATGTGGCTCTAAGCTGTAAGTCAACCGTGACCCATAACAGTTCCCGTTGAATGATGATGTAGGCAGTGCAATTCCATCACTGCTACCTGTGTCCTTCCCCTGGATTTCTGAGGACCCCTGGACTAGAGTGTTTGTGTTCAAAGGTCTCCTTTTGTTTTGAATTCCGGCTCCTAGTTAAGTACTCTGTCTTCTTCAGTGATCTCACTACCACTTCTGGCTTCCTCAATGCCCTCTTGGCATCTATGCCCCAAATTTAAAGACCTCCATTCCACAAAGTAGCCCTATCACAGTGCTATGATAGGTATCTGACATATGAAAGATTTGGTGATAATGGGGAAAATTCCGAGAGAGAGAGGAAGAACTTAAATTTTAATTTTAGATGTCATCATGTTTAAAGTCCACTGGCCCTTCTCTGCCACAAGGAATTTCTTACTTTTTTTCCCATTCATTTCTTACCTTGGTCTCAATTCTCAAAATTCCCCTTCTCCTGGGTTGTCAGGAAGGAAAAAAAATAATCACTGTTCCTCTCTTTTGCATCCCTATATGTAGTGTGTGGTCAATCTCTCTTTTATCTCTACTGTTATCTAAGATGAGGTTCTGGAGTCTAATCGGGCATAACCAAAAATGGGTTAATAAATATTAATAAATGGGTTAGTAAATATTGTAGTCAATCCTGGATTTCTGGTACTTTCTCATATCTTAGTTTTGGCTACTTCTGACAGTATTTTTATTTGTTAACAAATTATTAAAAACTCAATCTCAGATTAAACAGAAGGTTATGATAAACCTAATGCAAAAATAATAAGAAAACAAATAACGATAACCCACAGCCTTTTCTATGCAATTCCTTATCTCAAGTTCATTTTCCAATCTATTGATATTTTTATCTTTGAAAATGTTCAGTAATGTCAAATGTACGTAAAAAAAAGACTACATATCAATTTACGAACAGAAGTAGGCATGTAGCCAACATGTATAAAAGGAAAATGGTTTAAGAAGCTGATTCTTTGATGTGAAGTTTTCTTTTATAAGAATTTTTCTTTATCTCTCCCTTAATAAAAAAAAAAGTAAGAGCCTAGTTCAAAGCACAATCAGTCTTTCATGGTAAGGACAATGGATGGAAGCAATTTGAAGCAAATGCCCTTTGATTAAATAGATGACTATTTGACTTCTTAATAAATAATCAACATCAAAATGAAAGTCTAGAAATTTTCAAGTTCACATGGTTATGGTTTATTTTAGCAGAACTGAAATGGTATACGCACTTTGAACTCTATAGCTTAAATATTTTAAAAAGACTCCTTGGAAATAATTTTAAAATAACCCAACTACATTCATTCACCAAAGCATGGAAAATTGAAAGCAAATTAAGATCCCGAGAATATATATTTGCCTTTCAGCATCACGTTGTACCTGTACTTTCGATTCCAGAACTGCCCTGGCACGTGTTTGTTTTGAAGTCACTTTTGATGGGGGAGGTATGTGCTGCAGTACACAGATAAGCAGGAAATGAACCATGGAAGAAAAATCTATTAGTTTCAAAACTCAAAGAGAGTAACTGCCCCAGCACTGCGTGTTTTTCCCTTTTCCAGTTTAAAATGTTCTCTATTCCAAATAATGCCATATACAATTGCCCCAGTTTTGAACCAGCTTATTCGGCACTTGCACTAGTTGATTGGTACAAACAATTTTTTTTTTCTTACCTACAATTTCCAAAGAAAAACTATCATTTTTCACAGGTGTTCTCTGCTGGGATGCCCCAGCAATGGCAGCTCTGGTCCTGCAGCAGGAAGACTGGTTGCTCTTCTATTGACAATGCCTGCTGGCCCTTCCTCCCATCCTGGTTGTCCCTTTAAAAGTCAGAGTTGGGGCTTCCCTGGTGGCGCAGTGGTTGAGAGTCCGCCTGCCAATGCAGGGAACACGGGTTCGTGCCCCGGTCCGGGAAAATCCCACATGCCGCGGAGCGGCTGGGCCCGTGAGCCATGGCCGCTGAGCCTGCACGTCTGGAGCCTGTGCTCCGCAACGGGAGAGGCCACAACAGTGAGAGGCCCGCGTACCGCAAAAAAATTTTAAAAATAAAAAATAAAAAAATATAAGTCAGAGTTGTGTTTTCTTCCCCAGGGTCAGGACAAGGTGTCCTTCTCAGTGACTTGGAGATCCTTTCTCCTTAAACACACACAAAGCATAAAAATACAAAACAATAGTTCTGCCGCACCCAAGTTTAATTCTCATTAAGTAGTTCTCTAAATAGGCGTTAGCTGATTTAAAAAAAAAAAAAAAAAAGACTCCCTGTGCAGTATATCTGCTCACAATCTACTTGTCCTTTGCTTATGGCAAAGAAGAGAGATTTCTTAAGTGATGAAAAGTATTGCAATAAACTATTCACATCCACCTGGAACCTCAGAATATGATCCTATATGGAACAGGGACTTTGCAGATGTGATTAAGGTAAGGAGCTTGAGATGACATCATCCTGGAAGAGAGAGAGCCTTAAACTCAATGATGAGTTCCCTTATAAGAGACAGAAAAGAAGACACAGACACACAGAGAGAAAGCCATGTGAAGACAGGGCAGAAACGAGAATGATGCATCTATAAGCCAAGGAACCCTAAAGATTGTCTGCAGCCACCAGAACCTGAAAAAAGGCATGGAACAGATTCTCCCTCAGAGCCTCTGGAGGGAACCAATCCTGCTGACACCTTGATCTCAGATTTCTGGCCTCCAGAACAGTAAGAGAATAAATTTCTGTTGATTTAAGCCACCAAGTTTATGGTAATTTGTTATGGCAGCCCTAGGGAACAGATACGGTACATAATTATTTATACACACACACACACACACACACACACAAACACACTATTAATATCTTGGAAAGTTTCCCTAAGGATCAGTGGTTCTCACTGAAGGCCGTACTGCCCATATGGAAATATATGATGGTGGTGGTTTGGGTTTCAGGTGACTGGAGGATGCTACAGGCATTGAGTGGGCAGCATTCATACTGGTCCCACACAGTGAAACACTGTTCAGACTTTTCCACGACCTTTGAGTATTCTCACCAGTCATTTATGTAGGTGGAAAACTGATTCATAATTATTTGAGGCAAGAACCTAATGTTGGTGAACACAAAGTATTTTTTGCATAGTTTCAGTATACGCACATTTCCTGAAGTTTTCAGGAAATACAATTACTGTAAAGTGAGGGAAGTTTGCATTTTCTTTTGTTTGAATCATACTGATGCAGCTGTGTTGGTCTGCATTTGTAGATTTTGCCTCAAAGCACTGACAGTACTATCTTACCTGCTAATTTCATTGTGCCTGAAGATTTACATAATTAAATAGATGTTGTATTAATCAGGCTTCTCCTGAATAATGTGAAGAGATTTATTATAAGGGATTGATTTGCATGATTATGGAAGCTGAAGAGTCCCAAGATCTGCAGGGTAAGCTGGCAAGCAGGAGACCAAGAAGAGCCAATGGTGCAGTTTCAATCTGAAGACCAGGAAGAGCTGATGTTTCAGTTCCAGTTTGAAGGCAGGAACGAAACCATGTCCTAGTTTAAAGGCAGCCAAGCAGGAAGAACTGCTTCTTACTCAGAAGGAGGTCAGCCTTTTTGATCTATTCAAGCCTTCAACTGATTGGATGAGGCCCACCCACATTAAAGAGCACAATTTTGTCACTCAGTCTACCGATTTATATGTTAATCTCATTAAAAAACACACTCACAGACACATCCAGAGTAATGTTTGACCAAACACTTGGGCACCTTCTGGCCCAGTCAAAATGACTCATAACCTCAATCGTCATAGATATTAATATATAAGTTGTTTTTCTTCTACTTCTACCTCACATTTTAATTAAAACAGTATATTGGTTTCTAAAAATATAATTGTATAAGAAGGTTATATTATTTATGAATTTCATTTTCAATAGTAAAGAGGTCATTAAAAGATATTCATTACAAAGAGGAGTCACTGGCTATTAGAGGGCTGAGCAAAACTAACCTAGGTGTGCTGCATTCTGTCGTGATGGCTTAATAGTTCTCCATATATGGACACACAATGATACACTGAATGAATGAACATTTTGGTTTTTTTTTTTTTTACTATTACTAAAAATCTCATGGAGAACACCCTCATACACGTATCTTTGCACATTTTACAATATTTCTGTATAATAGATTCCTCAAGAAAGAATTCCTCGGAAGAGTATGAACATTTAAAATGTTGATAGACACTTTAGCAGTGGGTTTCAAGACAAGAACTCTTTCTTCAAGGGAAATTATATACTGTGGATGAAAACTGTTGCCTGCCATATCGGTAAACAAAGGATGTTGCAGCCATCAAGCCATCAGCCACTGTAGCCACCCCCAACCGTGCATCCTGAGGGGATTCAGGATGGAGAAAAGCAGGCTACTGGCCCTAGAGAGTTAAGGTGCATATCAAAGGAATGACTTCAGTGAGCCCAGACTCTTGCATCCTCCTATGCATAGAAAAGCTCGCTAGAATCATTTACTTGAGATGTCTGGTTTTCTTTCATTAACAGTAATCTTTTGATGGTCCCACTACCTGGTTTTTGCTGTAAAACTCCTATATATACCAGCTCCTCCCTTACCTCTTCAGGGCAGTCCCTCAGAGCTGTCTGACAGGCTGTCTTCTGGGCTTAAGTCCTCAGTCTTGCCTGCCAGATAAAACATAATTCTCAACTTTTAGGTTCTGCATTTTTTTTTCAGTCGCAATACCAAAGACAATAAAACAGATATAAGTAGAGCTGCTTTTGAAAAAGGATAGCGATCCAGAAGCCCTGCCCATTCCTTTCTTGGCCAAGGCAATCCCTGGGCATCTCCACAGAGCTCCTCAGGCTTCAGGAGCATAGCTTGAAAACACTGGCCTGAGATGCAATTTATCCCTTTCTTGGTGGCTCAGGCTTTGTAAGGCTGGCCCTCCCTGTGAGACTCCTTGATAGCTTCTCCTCACTCTCCCTGACATCTAGGTGGTGATCAGCAGGTTAAGTGTTGGCTCATGTATCAGTTGTATAAGGCCAACCAGCTAGAATCCCCATGCTGCCTTCATTATTATTATTTACTTTTTTGAAATGTTTTAAATACATGTACTGAAAAGTCCATAAAAAGTAAACATGCAGCTTAATAAAATAGCATAATGCATATACCGACATAGCCATTACCCCAATAAAGAAATAAAATAGAACCCCAGACACACCCACCTCACTCCTCACCAAAGCGAATCACCGTACTGACATTTATAGTCATCATTCCCTTGTTTTTTCTTTGTACTTTTACTCTAGCATATACTAGAGTAAAAGTATACACTATACTATACACTAAATACACTATAGTTTCTTTTTCGCCTGTTTGGGAACTTCATATCAAAGAAATAATATAGTATGTATTTTCTGTTCTTTGGTGCAATACTATTTTTGTGAAATCTGTACATGCTGGTGCATATGGCTGTAGTTTTTAAAAATTTTTATTCCTATGTTACATTTAATTCTATGAATATACCACAATTTATTTATCCATTCTATTGTTGATGAGCGTTTGGTTGTTTTTCAGTTTAAGACTATTATAAATAATGCTGCTAAGAACTTTCTTATACATATCTTCTGATTCCCATAGTCTTACATTTCCATCTCACATATTACTGGAGATAAAATTGCTGGGACATATGATATGAACCTGAGCTTTCCATTCTAGGTTGTCTTACTTATATAAACAAACAACTCTACTGCTTGGTTTTAAAGAGTATTTGTTCTGTAGATTACCTGATAACCATGTGTAATTGCAATCATCATTGTCTCAGATATCTTCCACAATATTTTATAAAATGTAGGATTGTATGGGGTTTCTTTTGGGGGTGATGAAAATATTTTAAAATTAAATAGTGGTTATGGTTGCACAACTCTAAATACACTAAACCCCTCTGAACTGTACACTGTGAAGGGATGGATTTTGTGGCATGGGGATTATATTTCAATTAGGCTGTTATAAATACACAAGTTAAAAAAACCAAATGACAATAAAAATTCAGGATTGTCGCTGGCAGAAGCAGTGTAATGGGGGACTTTCTCTCCCTCCAACCATCCTACCAGGAATTATGTGTGAAGGGAGGGGACAGGCAAGGAGCAGGAGAATGGGATGGGGACGTAACGAAGGACAGAGGACAGTATGAAAGTGGTAGGTTTAGACGGGAGCTTAGGAAATATTATGGTAGCCCGATGTATTATTTGATTATGGGAAATGAGGACAAGGAAATGGAACAGAGTTGATGGAGTACTTTAAGCAATGACTATGTTTAAATACACATGATTTTCTGATCTGCACATATCAGCTCTCCACATGCCAAAAAGTGTTAGTTAATATGTTCATGGAATACATGAGGGAAAGTGAGTTGCAGGGATGGAACTCAGGGTCACAGGGCTAATATATAGAGATAACAACAAAAGTAACATCCTAGCTAACACTAGTATTTCATATTTATTTTTTATTTATTATAAGGTTGCAAATCCTGGCTATACCACTTAACTATCTGTGTAACACTGAGCAAGTTACTTAGCTTTTCTTGACCTTACTTTCTTCATCCAATAAGCTACCTTTGTGCATTTCAGTTCCAGAAACGGTGTCACGGGAATTGCCTCTGTCTCCCCACTTTAAAGGAGGATGCACAGTAGCAGGTATGCCAGTTAGGAGGAGTGCACACTTGCCCTGCTGCCCACACACTCCCCTGACATAACCACGTTAATGAGGTAAGACTGTTGGCACCAGACGGGCACATCCCATGTGTCAAGAGAACACAGAAAATGGCCTTTCTGCTTGAAACTAGAGAAAAGGGAAAAATAATGTCTCAACAAATCATCCTGTCACACAAGCATCCTACTAACTGAAGAATTTTAAGCAGTATAACTACAAAAGCCCTTGCTCAAATTGTGTGGTATTCTGTGCCTCTTAAGTTATGGAGTGAGAAAAAAAATTTTTTAAATCTACAAATGATTCTTTGAAATAACATCTTTTTATTTACACATATGTATTTTTGGATAACGTGGGGAATAGCTCATTTTGGTTAACAAATACGTAACACAACTTATACATCCGTTTTGTTCATTGAGAAGGTTTGGGGACATGTAAAGAGCCCAGAAAATTCCAACAGGCTGTTGTTATCAAATGAATCAGTACGGCTTCTTCAGTAGTTGAATATCACTCTCTATAACACTTTTCTTCTATAAATGAAGGCCTTGTTTTATAACTGGACTGGATGCTTCTGATTTTATTGGAACTATACTAAGAAGCTGGTTTGCTGTGAATTCCTTCCTTGTGGCTAAATGTGCATGAATTCAATACAGCATCTGAGCCGACACTAGGTCTCACACCACCCACGTCCCAGGTGGAATTAAATGTCCTCGAGTAGGCTGCTTTGAAATTCTAGTTTTTAAAGCACGCTTTTCAGAGCAGCAAAGCACAAATGACTGTGTGTATATTTACTGCACTTTATGCATCCTGCGTATAAAAGCTGTATTGAACATTTATGAGGGTTCTCCTCTGAAAAGTTGCAGATCATAATAGAAAGTATGTTTTTGCATTTTTACCAAAACCTCAGACTCCAACAGACTGAGGACTTGAGGGAGCCAAGAAACAAAAAGAGGGAGCTGCTTACCACAACATATAGTGTTCCTGGCACAAACAGATCTGTTTCACTCACTCAGGCCTTGAGGCGCGGGAACAAAAGAACCCGAGCAGTTCCAGCACCCTTTGCCCAGGCCCTGCCCTTTTTCTCCACAGAGAGCAAGGGAGGGGAAGAAGTGAGGCAGGCAGTGCCCATGAGTTCTGACAAACAGGGTAAAGAGAGATGCTGGGAGCCCTTTTCATCTTTTCCCATGAAATATCTAGTACATTTTCCTTGACTTTCAAATTTTAAAATGGCTGTACATCGTTCAAACAGCAGAGGTCTAACGATAATGGCCTCCAAATGTTTGCATGAAGTAAGTTGACTTATTTCCAAGGTAATCTAGAAACAAACATTGACTGTGTTCATTGTTTGAAAAGTATTTAACTATGCCTGATTTCCTCCCAACTGCCTACATGTAGCAGTCAGGGGCCAACAAGGAAACCACTTTACCATTTTTTAATAAAGAGAAATCAATGGAGGGAATTGGGTACAAGGGTGACAGTAAGAGCTGGAAGCCAAACAGGAGGTAGCATGGCAACTGGAGATGAACAATGGCAGAGAGAGCCAAAGGCTGTTGTGGGGTTTTCAGAGCCCAGAGCCAAGGTCACAGGACAGTAGCTGGCACCTCAATGGACCTGTGCAGTGGGGGGAGGGGTGGGGGGGGAATGAGCCCCAGGGGATATGCAGCCGTGCTGGAGAAACACCCAAAGCAGAGAGCAGTCCTGTGTTCTCCCTTCCGCCTGCAACCCCCAAGCTCTCACCAGTTCTCACGTTGCCCAAAGCCAGAAGGCAGCGGACACAGGAGGCTGGGAATCAGCCTGTAGGCAGGGGTCAGCCCCACTGCCATAGAGAGCAGAGCAAGGGAAGAGAAACGAATCTGAGGCCACACTGAGATCACATCTTCCTTGACCATTTCTCTGACTTCCCAAACTAAAGAAAAAAATATATCTGAAATGAAATCTCTAGCTTATTGGACAATGGGAAAGACTAGGTGCTGAAGGCTGCAGCAACCGAAGAAACTCCGCCTTACCCTGACCTATGAGCTCAATACCACTCACCTAGGGTAGCATCAGTCTCTACATTGCTTCCAGCCGAGGCTCTAGCCAATGGGACCCATTGCAGACTCATACAGGGGAACAGTTGCCTTTTTCTTGATTGTCTTGACATTGTTTCAGTATTTTCTCATACATATTCACACAGAAATGATTATGCAGCATTTTATGAGCTGTCACAAGGGAAAATGGCTGTGGCATGAGTCCACGGCTGACAGGGTGCTCTCGCCACCTGTCATCCAGAGCTTTGAGGTGCAGGGAGAAACAAAGGAGAGAAAATAAAATGTGAGTGGGTGGTGAGTGACATCTCCTGACTTTTGGGGAAGTAACTAGAGTAGAGTCACCCTTCCCTTTCTTATTCTTTTCTTCTCTTTTTTAAGAAGAAATAAATATATCTAAGAGAAACATTCTGGCTATCTAAGGGTGGGGAACAAGAGCAGTTAGAAGAAAACAGCTGGAATGTATCTGCAAAAGGAATGGACAAAAACGCTCTTTCTGTGCCATCGGTGAATCGCTGCTGTGAGAAAGCCAAAATAGCAACTTCTTTACCGCCAAAACAATTCTCCCTGAGGCCAGTTCCCAGCTTCCCATGCATACCCAGGACACTTCCCAGCTGTTTGGCAGTGCTGAGTGCTTCTTGACTGACCAGAGCCTCAGATCACAATAGAAGCTGCCATGTCTAAGGGACCTTCACATCACATGCAATGGAGGGACACAGGGGGTCTGGGCAAGTCCCATGGAGACAGGACACTACACTGGTCAGTGTGAATAAAGAGAGGAAACTATTGTCTTTAATATAAGTGACATTACTGGCATCTATTGAGCACTTTGTATATGCCAGGCTCTCTGTTACCTTGCTGAATCTTCACAAGAACGCTCTGTGGTCACCATTCTGATTTTCCCCATTTCACAGATGAGGATCCTGAGGCTTTGAGGTTGGGTTATTTGTCCAGTGTCACACAGCTAGTAAATGGAGATTTGAGACTCAAATCTAGGTCTGTCTCTCTCCTCAGACCCAAAGCTCTTCATCACTATGCTATTCTGTATATCAACTCTAACGGAAACTCAGTGGACAGTTTGTATGTTCAGTGCAAACCGTCACTGACCTCTTCACCCATGATTTATGGAAGAGATAGTAAAACAGAATTGTTACTTGTTTTGTTCTCTCTGTGTAGTTTCTGAATGCAAATAGTCAGTGAATTCTTGCTATCTATTTAGTCTAAATGACTGAGTCATATGATATCTGCTGGTGTTCTAGAAGCTTGTATGTTCTGAATCTCTCCAGCTACCCAAACCCTAGAGAAGAAGTGCTCTATTTTTGCAAATTTTCTTCCCACACCTTCTCAGCTGAAATCACCAAAGACTGGAATCTTTAGGCTCAGATCCTGGCCAGTTCAGGAGTGACTCCTAATTTCATCTTTAGAGAAAGTCACATATTGTAACAGTGTTTTGCCCAGGGTCCATCATACCTGTGATGAGTACTAGTCATTTGGGTGCCCACCCAGTCCTCCTCTTTTCCAGCCCATATACATAGACTTTGCTTTCATCTCTGTTGCATTGCTGGAGTCCAGGTAGCTCATCTCTACTGTGTAGACCCTTCTCCTTGGAAGTTGACCCTGTCCCTTGGATTCTTACAACATTCATAGAAGTAAAACAGCATGGGACGACAAACACATCGCACATATACTGCCCATTTCCTTTCCTGCACCCAGAGAGTTAGGGTGATCATTTGTTACCTAAACCAGGACCCTTTGGGAGTGAAAAGGGGGACTAAATTACATGAAGACAACACGTATGAGCCCAGGCAGTCCCATAGGAACATTGCTCACTGATCCTATGCTTCCCATCTGTGATCCCGGCAACCCCTCAAAGATGAAAACTAATTGGCACTTTAGGACACTTACTTCTCACGTTTATGTGCATGCTACTTATTTCATTTTTTTCTGCATAAAGTGGAGTGTTTACTCTACAAATTTCCAGGCAAGGAGCAATTTACTCTTTAAAGAAAAGGAAGCTATTATCTCTGCTCACCAACAGATTATAATCTAGTTTTTTGTGTGTGTGTGTGTTACGCGGGCCTCTCACTGTTGTGGCCTCTCCCGTTGCGGAGCACAGGCTCCGGACGCGCAGGCTCAGCGGCCATGGCTCACGGGCCCAGCCGCTCTGCGGCATGTGGGATCTTCCCGGGCCGGGGCACGAACCCGTGTCCCCTGCATCAGCAGGCGGACTCTCAACCACTGTGCCACCAGGGAAGCCCTATAATCTAGTTTTGAAGAAAAGACATCATAAAATAAATAAACAAATGTATAAAATGTATAAATGTATAAAATAAATGCACTTTATGAATGCAAGTATTCTGTCCCATAAATGAATTTCCCAGGGTGAGTGAGAAGACCAGATAGCAATTTGCAAAGCAACTTAGGCTGGAATGTAAACATTCCGTTGTTTCACTCGAGATGACATAGAATACAGCCCAGATTTTAGATTCAAAAAGTCCTGGATTCGGAACTTCCCTGGTGGCGCAGTGGTTAAGAATCTGCCTGTCAATGCAGGGCACATGGGTTCGATCCCTGCTCTGGGAAGATCCCACATGCCGTGGAGAAACTAAGCCCGTGTGCCACAACTACTGAGCCTGCACTCGAGAGCCCGTGAACCACAACTACTGAAGCCCGCGTGCCTAGAGCCCGTGCTCCGCAACAAGAGAAGCCACTCCAATAAGAACCCCGCACTCCACAACGAAGACCAAACACAGCCAAAAATAAATAAATTAAAAAATTAAAAAAGTCCTGGATTTGAGTCCTGAAACTGCATTTTCTAGCTGTGTGAAAATAGTGGAGAGGAGTAGAGGAAGATGGCGGAAGAGTAAGACGTGGAGATCACCTTCCTCCCCACAGATACATAAGAAATACATCTACACGTGGAACTGCTCCTATAGAACACCCACTGAACACTGGCAGAAGACCTCAGACCTCCCAAAAGGCAAGAAACTCCCCACGTACCTGGGTAGGGCAAAAGAAAACAGAATAAACAGAGACAAAAGAATAGGGACGGGACCTGCGCCAGTGGGAGGGAACTGTGAAGGAGGAAAGGTTTCCAAACACTAGGAAGCCCCTTCGCGGGCGGAGACTGCGGGTGGCGGAGTGGGGAGCTTCGGTGTCGCAGAGGAGAGCACAGCAACAGGGGTGCAGAGGGCAAAGCACAGATTCCCACACAGAGGATCAGTGCCGACCTGTCTGCTCACCCGCCGGGGCGCGCGGGGCTGCGAGCTGAGGCTCGGGCTTCGGTCGGATCCCAGGGAGAGGACTGGGACTGGCGGCGTGAACACAGCCTGAAGGGGGCTAGTGCACCGCAGCTAGCTGGGAGGGAGTCCGGGAAAAACTCTGGAGCTGCCGAAGAGGCAAGAGACTTTTTCTTGCCTCTTTGTTTCCTGGTGCGTGAGGAGAGGGGATTAAGAGCGCTGCTTAAAGGGGCTCCAGAGACGGGTGCGAGCCACGGCTATCAGCGCGGACCCCAGAGACGGGCATGAGACGCTAAGGCTGCTGCTGCCGCCACCAAGAAGCCTGTGTGCAAGCACAGGTCACCATCCACACCGCCCTTCCCGGGAGCCTGTGCAGCCCGCCACTGACAGGGTCCCGTGATCCAGGGACAATTTACCTGGGAGAATGCACGGCGCGCCTCAGGCTAGTGCAACGTCACGCCGGCCTCTGCCGCCGCAGCTCGCCCCACATCCGTACTCCTCCCTCCCCGTGGCCTGAGTGAGCCAGAGCCCCAGAAGCAGCTGCTCCTTTAACCCCGTCCTTTCTGAGAGAAGAACAGATGCCCTCAGGCGACCTACACGCAAAGGCGGAGCCAAATCCAAAGCTGAACCCAGGGAGCTGTGTGAACAAAGAGAAAGGGAAATTTCTCCCAGCAGCCTCAGGAGCAGCAGACTAAATCTCCACAATCAGCTTGATGTACCCTGCATCTGTGGAATACATGCATACACAACGAATCATCCCAAATTGAGGGGGTGGACTTTGGGAGCAAGATATATTATTTTTTCCCCTTTTCCTCCTTTTGTGAGTGTCTATGTGTATGGTTCTGTGTGAGATTTTGTCTGTATAGTTTTGCTTTCACCATTTGTCCTCGGGTTCTGTCTGTCCGTTTTTTGTTTGTTTGTTTGTTTTCTTTTACTTAAAAAATTTTTTTCTTAATAATTATTTTTTATTTTAATAACTTTATTTTATTTTATCTTTATTTTATTTTATCCTCTTTCTTTCTTTCTTTCTATTTTTTCTCCCTTTTATTCTCAGCCATGTGAATGAAAGGCTCTTGGTGCTCCAGCCAGGAGTCAGTGCTGTGCCTCTGAGCTGGGAGAGCCAACTTCAGGACACTGGTCCACAAGAGACCTCCCAGCTCCATGTAATAACAAATGGCGAAAATCTCCCTGAGATCTCCATCTCAACACCAACACCCAGTTTCACTCAACGACGAGCAAGCTACAGTGCTGGACAACCTATGCCAAACAACTAGCAAGATAGGAACACAACACCACCCATTAGCAGAGAGGCTGCCTAAAATCATAATAAGGCCACAGACACCCCAAAACACACCACCAGACGTGGAACTGCCCAGCAGAAACACAAGATCCAGCCTCATCCACCAGAACACAGGCACTAGTCCCCTCCACCAGGAAGCCTATACAACCCACTGAACCAACCTTAGCCACTGGGGACAGACACCAAAAACAAAGGGAACTACAAACCTGCAGCCTGCAAAAAGGAGACCCCAAACACAGTAAGATAAGCAAAATGAGAAGACAGAAAAACACACAGCAGATGAAGGAGCAAGGTAAAAACCCAACAGACCTAACAAATGAAGAGGAAATAGGCAGTCTACCTGAGAAAGAATTCAGAATAATGATAGTAAAGATGATCCAAAATCTTGGGACTAGATTAGAGAAAATGCAGGAAACATTTAACAAGGACCTAGAAGAATTAAAGAGGAAACAAGCAATGATGAACAACACAATAAATGAAATTAAAAATACTCAAGAAGGGATCAATAGCAGAATAACTGAGGCAAAAGAACGGATAAGTGACCTGGAAGATAAAATAGTGGAAATAACTACTGCAGAGAAGAATAAAGAAAAAAGAATGAAAAGAACTGAGGACAGTCTCAGAGACCTCTGGGACAACATTAAATGCACCAACATTTGAATTATAGGGGTCCCAGAAGAAGAACAGAAAAAGAAACGGACTGAGAAAATATTTGAAGAGATTATAGTTGAAAACGTCCCTAATATGGGAAAGGAAATAGTTAATCAACTCCAGGAAGCACAGAGAGTCCCATACAAGATAAATCCAAGGAGAAACACTCCAAGATACATATTAATCAAACTATCAAAAATTAAATACAAAGAAAACAAATTAAAAGCAGCAAGGGAAAAACAACAAATAACACACAGGGGAATCCCCATAAGGTTAACAGCTGATTTTTCAGCAGAAACTCTGCAAGCCACAAGGGAGTGGCAAGACATATTTAAAGTGATGAAGGAGAAAAACCTACAACCAAGATTACTCTACCCAGCAAGGATATCATTCAGATTTGACGGAGAAATTAAAACGTTTACAAACAAGCAAAAGCTGAGAGAGTTCAGCACCACCAAACCAGCTTTACAACAAATGGTAAAGGAACCTCTCTAGGCAAGAAAAACAAGAGAAGGAAAGACCTATAATAACAAACCCAAAACAATTAAGGAAATGGGAATAGGAACATACATATCAATAATTACCTTAAATGTAAATGGATTAAATGCTCCCACCAAAAGGCACAGACTGGCTGAATGGATACAAAAACAAGACCCATATATATGCTGTCTACAAGACACCCACATCAGACCTAGAGACACATACAGACTGAAAGTAAGGGGATGGCAAAAGATATTCCATGCAAATGGAAATCAAAAGAAAGCTGGAAGAGCAATTCTTATATCAGACAAAATAGACTTTAAAATAAAGACTACTAGAAGAGACAAAGAAGGACACTAAATAATGATCAAGGGATCAATCCAACAAGAAGATATAACAATTGTAAATATTTATGCACCCAACATAGCAGCACTTCAATACATAAGGCAAATACTAACAGCCATAAAAGGGGAAATCGACAGTAACACAATCATAGTAGGGGACTTCAACACCCCACTTTCACCAATGGACAGATAATCCAAAATGAAAATAAATAAGGAAACACAAACTTTAAATGATACATTAAAGAAGATGGGCTTAATTGATATTTATAGGACATTCCATCCAAAAACAACAGAATACACATTTTTCTCAAGTGCTCATGGAACATTCTCCAGGATAGATCATATCTTGGGTCACAAATCAAGCCTTGGTAAATTTAAGAAAATTGAAATTTTATCAGTATCTTTTCTGACCACAATGCTATGAGACTAGATATCAATTACAGGAAAAGATCAGTAAAAAATATAAACACATGGAGGCTAAATAATACACTACTTAATAACCAAGTGATCACTGAAGAAATCAAAGAGGAAATCAAAAAATACCTAGAAACAAATGACAATGGAGACACGACGACCCAAAACCTATGGGATGCAGCAAAAACAGTTCTAAGAGGGAAGTTTATACCAATACAGTCCTACCTTAAGAAACAGGAAACATCTCAAATAAACAACCTAACCTTGCATCTAAAGCAATTACAGAAAGAAGAACAAAAAAACCCCAAAGTTAGCAGAAGGAAAGAAATCATAAAGATCAGAGCAGAAATAAATGAAATAGAAACAAAGAAAACAATAGCAAAGATCAATAAAACTAAAAACTGATTCTTTGAGAAGATAAACCAAATTGATAAACCATTAGCCAGACTCATCAAGAAAAAAAGGGAGAAGACTCAAATCAATAGAATTAGAAATGGAAAAGGAAAAGTAACAAGTGACAGTGTAGAAATACAAAGGATCATGAGAGATTACTACAAGCAACTCTAGGCCAATAAAATGGACAACCTGGAAGAAATGGACAAATTCTTGAAAATGAACAACCTTCTGAGACTGAACCAGGAAGAAATAGAAAATATGAACAGACCAATCATAAGCTCTGTAATTGAAACTGTGATTAAAGATCTTCCAACAAACAAAAGCCCAGGACCAGGTGGCTTCACAGGCAAATTCAAACATTTAGAGAAGAGCTAACACCTATCCTTCTCAAACTCTTCCAAAATATAGCAGAGGGAGGAACACTCCCAAACACATTCTATGAGGCCACGATCACCCTGATACCAAAACCAGACAAAGATGTCACAGAGAAAGAAAACTACAGGCCAATATCACTGATGAACATAGATGCAAAAATCCTCAACAAAATACTAGTAAACAGAATCCAACAGCACATTAAAAGGATCATACACCATGATCAAGTGGGGTTTATTCCAGGAATGCAAGGATTCCTCAATATACACAAATCAATCAACATGATACACCATATTAACAAATTGAAGGAGAAAAACTATATGATCATGTCAATAGATGCAGAGAAAGCTTTCGAGAAAATTCAACACCCATTTATGATAAAAACCCTTCAGGAAGTAGACATATAGGGAACTTTCCGCAACATAATAAAGGCCATATATGACAAACCCACAGCCAGCATCGTCCTCAATGGTGAAAAACTGAAACCATTTCCACTTAGATCAGGAACAAGACAAGGTTGCCCACTCTCACCACTATTATTCAACATAGTTTTGGAAGTTTTAGCACAGCTATCAGAGAAGAAAAAGAAATAAAAGGAATCCAAATCGGAAAAGAAGAAGTAAAGCTGTCACTGTTTGCAGATGACATGATACTCTACATAGAGAATCCTAAAGATGCTACCAGAAAACTACTAGAGCTAATCAATGAATTTGGTAAAGTAGCAGGATACAAAATTTTTGCACAGAAATCTCTGGCATTCCTATACACTAATGATGAAAAATCTGAAAGTGAAATCAAGAAAACACTCCCATTTACCATTGCAACAAAAAGAATAAAATATCTAGGAATAAACCTACCTAAGGAGACAAAAGACCTGTATGCAGACAATTATAAGATACTGATGAAAGAAATTAAAGATGATACAAATAGATGGAGAGATATACCATGTTCTTGGATTGGAAGAATCAACATTGTGAAAATGACTCTACTACCCAAAGCAATCTACAGATTCAATGCAATCCCTATCAAACTACCAATGGCATTTTTCACAGAACTAGAACAAAAAATTTCACAATTTGTATGGAAACACAAAAGACCCTGAATAGCCAAAGCAATCTTGAGAACGAAAAATGGAGCTGGAGGAATCGGGCTCCCTGACTTCAGACTATACTACAAAGCTACAGTAATCAAGACAGTATGGTACTGGCACAAAAACAGAAATATAGATCAATGGAATAGGATAGAAAGCCCAGAGATAAACCCACACACATATGGTCACCTTATCTTTGATAAAGGAGGCAAGAATATATACAATGGAGAAAAGACTTCCTCTTCAGTAAGTGGTACTCTGAAAACTGGACAGCTACATGTAAAAGAATGAAATTAGAACACTCCGTAACACCATACACAAAAATAAACTCAAAATGGATTAAAGACCAAAATATAAGGCCAGACACTATAAAACTCTTAGAGGAAAACATAGGCAGAACACTCTATGACATAAATCACAGCAAGATCCTTTTTGACCCACCTCCTAGAGAAATGGAAATAGAAACAAAAATAAACAAATGGGACCTAATGAAACTTAAAAGATTTTGCACAGCAAAAGAAACCATAAACAAGATGAAAAGACAATCCTCAGAATGGGAGAAAATATTTGCAAGTGAAGCAACTGACAAAGGATTAATCTCCAGAATTTACAAGCAGCTTATGCAGCTCAGTATCAAAAAAACAAACAACCCAATCCAAAAATGGGCAGAAGACCTAAATAGACATTTCTCCAAAGAACATATACAGATTGCCAACAAACACATGAAAGGATGCTCAACATCACTAACCATTTGAGAAATGCAAATCAAAACTACAATGAGGTATCACCTCACACCGGTCAGAATGGCCATCATCAAAAAATCTACAAACAATAAATGCTGGAGAGGGTATGGAGAAAAGGGAACCCTCTTGCACTGTTGGTGGGAATGTAAATTGATACAGCCACTATGGAGAACAGTATATAGGTTCCTTAAAAAACTAAAAATAGAACTACCATACACCCTAGCAATCCCACTACTGGGCATATACCCTGAGAAAACCATAATTCAAAAAGAGTCATGTACCACAATGCTCATTGCAGCACTATTTACAATAGCCAGGACATGGAAGCAACCTAAGTGTCTATCGACAGATGAATGGATAAAGAAGATGTGGCACATATATACAATGGAGTATTACTCAGCCATAAAAAGAAACGAAATTGAGATATTTGTAGTGAGGTGGATGGACCTAGAGTCTGTCATGCAGAGTGAAGTAAGTCACAAAGAGAAAAACAAATACCGTATGCCAACACATATATATGGAATCTAAGAAAAAAAAAAGAGAAATGGTCATGAAGAACCTAGTGGCAGATATGGGAATAAAGACGCAGACCTACTAGAGAATGGACTTGAGAATATGGGGAGGGGGAAGGGTAAGCTGGGAGAAAGTGAGAGAGGGGCATGGACATATATACACTACCAAATGTAAAATAGATAGCTAGTGGGAAGTAGCCACATAGCACAGGGAGATCAGCTTGGTTCTTTGTGACCACCTAGAGGGGTGGGATAGGGAGGGTTGGAGGGAGGGAGATGGAAGAGGGAAGAGATATGGGAATATATGTGTATGTATAACTGATTCACTTTGTTATAAAGCAGAAACTAACACACCATTGTAAAGCAATTATACTCCAATAAAGATGTTCAAAAAAAAAATAGTGGAGAATAGAAAATAAGTGGCGGGAGGGGGAGTCTTGTAGGACTGAGCCCTTAACCTGTGGAATGTGGTGCTCTGTCTCCTCCAGGCTCTCCACAGGTGGAGAGTATTAGAATTGAACTGAATTGCAGGACACCCAGCTGTGTCAGAGGATTGCTTGATGGTGTGGGGAAACCAACTCCCAACCCCCCCAGCCCCATACACACTGGAATTTGGGTGGCCAAATCATTGGCAATTGAACCTCACCAAGTGCCCCAATCAGGAGAATGGGAATTTGACAGGACTGTTTCCTAGAAAGAGATTCTAGGTGGCCCTTAAAGGACAAGGTGGATTTTAAAGGGCAGAACAAAGTCCTCAGGGGAGGACTAAATTTCTCCAGATACTTTGCAACACATAACTCTATATAAAGCAGGTATTCTGTGAAAAGTAACTAGTTTAGCAAGATTCCTCTAAGTGTCACATTAGTACCTGGAGGCCAGTTTAATGTGAATTAAATTGCAATGAATATTTTCAAGCCAGACAAACTGTCTGCAAGATTATTGAGGACCCACAGAGTGCCATAATGACCCAGAAGTAGAGGCCCAGAGGTACTGGTAAGGAGCTTGTGTAGAGCTGTTCTCTCGGGAAGATTCAGATGCAGGGTTAAAATTTTATGAAGAATTATGATTCTCAGTGATGAATCAAGAAAGCTAAAGCACAAGTACTCAGCCAAAAATGAAGAAGGGTCTTAAAGACTTGACAACAGTGGCAATTCTGCCTGCCAATGCTGTGGAATAATTTATGAACCACACAGCAATTGAGTGGTTTAACAACAATTACCAGATAATGAAATGCATACTTGGAAATGTTACTACTTCTGCAATAATATAATGATATCAAATTAACAAATTCTACTTTACTCCTATCTCTGAGGGTTTGAGGAGACAATTAAATATGCATAGGTATAACCCCTACTTGTTGAAGACCCCAATGATCCATAGAGACTTTATGAGTAAGAACCTTCTATATTTGGAAAAATGTAGACTCTACATGACTCAAGGATGGATTGGTCTGGTTTTTATATTTACCTACTGTGGTAGGAAGAATAATGGCCCCCCAAACATGTCCAGGTCCAAATCCCCAGGACGTGTAAATATGTTACCTTACATGGCTAAAGGGACGTTGCAGATTTAATTACAGACCTTGTGATGGGGAGATTATCTTGGATTATCTCAGTGGGCCCAATGTAATCACAAGAGTCCTTTATAAGAGAGTCAGAGTCAGAGAAGGAGATGTGATGGCAACAGAAGCAGAGGTTGGAGTGATTTGGATAAGGGACCAAGAGCCAAGGAATGCAGATGGTTTTAGAAGTTGGAAAAAGGCAAGGAAATGGATTTTCCCCTAGAGTCTCAAGTAGGAATTCAATTCTTGATTTCATCCCAGTGAAACCCATTTTGGACTTTTGACCTCTAGATTTTACTAAAATAAACGTTTTAAGACACTAAAGCTGTGGTAATTTGTTACAGCAGCAATAGAAAACTAAGACACCTAATATCTTTCATTATTGTTTTCTCCATTTCTTTGCCTCATAAATTCAGAACCCAATAAGCCAAGTCCAATACTGAAGGAAAACTCAACAAAGCCAATTTAATAAAGAATGAGAAAGGTATCACATATATCCAAATAAAAGCAAGAGAAATATGGGATAATACTGTAAGCTTTATGCCATATTAGCCTAGAACCATCTTTTGTTAGTTGGTAATTCAATTTATTTAAATATTTTCAATGTCTCTTACAGATTATATTAAATCTAACTCAGCCCCCTAGCAAGGCTCTCTTCACAGAAATCTCTTCCATATATTTCATGGAAATCTGAATATTTTAAAGGCAATAAATTTTAAATGTTAGGTTTTCAAAAACTTATATTTAGATGTTGTGATAGATCCTTTTGGGGATTCTCCTCTAATTACCCTGATAATTTCCACCTCTTTGGGAATTGCCCCTGATCCACAGGGCCTAAATTTAATCCTCCCTTCTAGCCATTGTGAATTGAAACAAAGAAGGGCCAAGAGGAACTCCTGGCCCAAGCTAGGCCAATTATTTCCCCTGGGAATCTAGAATTTGAACTATGAGATTCAGAATCTGGGAATTGGAAACAGTTACTTTAATGTCAAAAATTTAGAGAGAATGTCTCTGAGTTCCACAGCTGAACGTTAAGCCTCCCCAGGCCTTGTTGTTAAACTCGTCCTTCGATTCTGTAAGATACGCGTGGCAAAACGATTTGTGTAAATAGCAGCAATTCTCACCCCTCTCTGGACCCACCCTCTTCCCAGTGTGATTTGTAGTTGCTCCAGTGATGGAATATGTTTCCCTATCCTTTGAATCTGGGATGACCTTCTGACCTGCACTGAACAATGGGATGTGGTCAAAATGATGTACAAGTTTCCACACTTCTATCTGTCTCTCTTTCCTCTTCTCTGCTTCCTATGAGAACAAGTTCAACAAGTTCAGCCTTTAGGATAATCAGAGACATGTTACCCACTCACTGCCTCAGTCCCAGTGAAGAACCAGTCAATCACCAGACATGTGAGTGAGGCATTGAGGCTATTCCGATCCTGCCAGCTCTTATTTGACCTGGCAGCTGATCACAAATTTCTGAGCAAACCTAGCCAAGATCAGCCAAGACTGGCCCAGGTCAGTAGACACATCCATCTGACTCATAGGTGCACAAGCAATAATACTTTCATGTTTTAAGTCAGAGTTTAGAGTAATTTTTCATGAAGTAATGTCTAATTGATATATCCTAATTTGTTTTGTTTTGGTTTGGTTTTTTTGCCTGTTCTCTTATTTATTTTAAGAAATATTCATTGAGGGCTTCCCTGGTGGCGCAGTGGTTGAGAGTGCGCCTGCCGATTCAAGGGACATGGGTTCGTGCCCCGGTCTGGGAAGATCCCACATGCCGCAGAGCAGCTGGGCCCGTGAGCCATGGCCGCTGAGCCTGCGCGTCCGGAGCCTGTGCTCCGCAACGGGAGAGGCCACAACAGTGAGAGGCCCGCATACCGCAAAAAAAAAAAAAAAGAAATATTCATTGAGTATCTAATAAATACCAGATAAGTTCTTATGCTAAGAATATGAGATTACTGTGCTATTACTGTAAAACAAAGTCCCCACTCTCATTAAGTAGCACTCTAGTGAGCACTGCGCGGGAGGTGAGGAGATGGACAATAAACAAGTCAGAGAGTAAAAATACAGCATAGTAAATGGAAAAGAATAAAACAGGATTAGGAAAACAGGGAGTGTGGTATAAGGAGAAGAAACTGGTATCTTATAAAGAATGCAGAGGGAAGGCATCACTCCAAGATGACATTTGATCAGAGACCTGGGTGTAGTGAGTAAGTAAGCCACGCAAATACCTGGAAAAAAAAAAAAGCACTCCAGGTAGAGGGAACAGCAAATGCAAAGGCCCCGAGGAGGAGAGAGAAACAGGAAATTTGTGTTTCTGGAGCAGTGAGATGAGGGAGAGAGGAGCCAGAGGAGAGGTCAGTGTGGTGGCCAAGGGTGAGGCGTTGGGAAGCTTGAGTGTAATGATAGGGACTCCGGCTTTTACTTTGAGCAAGATAGAAAACAATAAAGAGCTCTGATCCCAGTAGTTAAGTGAAAGGAATCACATGTTAGAATGTTCACCCCGACTATAGTGTGAATAAACCTTAGAGGGCTAAGTAGGGAGCCAGCTGCCTGATAACTAGAGGGACAGGCAATGGAAATGGGGGGGGAAGAGGAGGATTTAGAGAAATCAGGACTTTGGTTTTGAACATGCTAAGTTCAATTGTGTTTTTAGATAGCCTTAAGGATAACATCAAGTAGATAGCTGGCTGTATGAATATGGAGCTGCAGTCAGAGACATGAATTTAGGAGTCACTTGAGTATAGTTGAACTTGAAAGACTGTGAGCCTGAGAGAAATCCTTCAGGGAGCATAGAGAGAAAGGAGAAGCAGTCCTGGGGCTACCCAGTGATTATATCCAGGGAGATAGGAACAACCAGCAAAAGCTGAGAAGGGAGGCCAGCCAGGTACAAAGAGAACCAAGTGGGGTTTCTGCCAATAAATTCCTTTCTTTTCTCTTCAACCTATAGCTTAAGCTGGCTTCTGTTTTGTTTTTTTGTTTGTTTGTTTGTTTTTGCGGTATGCGGGCCTCTCACTGTTGTGGCCTTTCCCACTGCGGAGCACAGGCTCCGGACACGCAGGCTCAGCGGCCATGGCTCACGGGCCCAGACACCCCATGGCATGTAGGATCCTCCCAGACCGGGGCACGAACCCGTGTCCCCTGCATCGGCAGGCGGACTCTCAACCACTGCGCCACCAGGGAAGCCCCTGGCTTCTGTTTTTTATGTAATGGGATAATATACGGAGATTTTAAATGGAGGTTTTCCTTTCTGAAAATTATCTCTGTTGCCCCTCAGCTCTCCATGCACTGGATACAGGGCATTCAGGGCTGCACGGGGAGGGCAGAAACAGAGAAAAAGGCTTCCACTGACTTTAATGATTTTTTTTTTTTAAGTCATGGCAGGCATAAAACCAAAGCATTTTTTATTTGTGAAAGCTAAGAGTATGAGAGAGAAGTGGTTTTGTTTTGATTTCTAAAAGGGCTGAGTGGAAGAGTGAGCCAGAGCCTGGGGTAGAGCACAGAGCCATGCAGCATAGGGATTAACTGCAGTTTCTTGCCCCACAGGAGGGAGATCAGATCACTCCCTGGGCAGCAGGGAAGCTGGAGAGAGACATCAGGAGCGTCTAGATGCTTGTGAGAAGCCTTTCCGGCCTGCTGTTCGACTGCATCTCTACCCGCACCCCTCAACCAGGGTGGAAAGCCCTGCTGGGCGCAGGGCAGACCAAGACCCCAAGCAGGTTTGAAAATCCTCTGCTAAAGGGCTTTGCTCCCCACTTCCCATCCTGAGTGCTAAGAGGACTAACTCACAATGCATCTCACACTAATTCAGGAGAGTGACAGCCGAGTGGTTCTGAATATTTAGGCAGAGACAGCCTGGGCTAGTAGACACCTTCCATGGCCCCCTCTGAATTCTGCAAAGCCAGCACAAGGCACAGATAAGATTCAAATATTTTCTCATGCCCCAAGAGGGAATGTAGAAGGCGGCTGCAAGTTGAATGCCTGCAGTCCTTCCAAGGAGCCGCCAAGGCCATGGGCAAGGTCCCAAAGGTCTGGGGTGGAAAGCTCAAAAGCCTGAGCCAGATGGAAGCCTCAGCTGAGGCTCAGAGAAGCAGCAGTGGCAGTGAGAACCACAGGAGGCCACTGTGCATTGACCCTGTGGGTTACAGAGAAATTCAGTTAGAGCTGACCTGTGGCGATAAATTTTAAAGTGGTTACACTTATAGTGGAAATATCTCTGCTTAATCTAGACATCAGACTTATAGTTGAACATGCTGCATTGCTTAGGCAACAATTCTGTAAATTCTATGGAAAATATTTTGGTGACAGTTTTGTCACTAGTAATATGGGCAGTCCCCAACTGGTGGTTTGAAATTTATTCTACCATATAAATGGTGTTATAGATAGTGGTTAGTTTCACATATTAGCTCACTAAGTGTAGGTAATCCATAATATAATTGAGTTATGACAGTCTAGTTGGTGCCAGAGTAGTACAGTGAAAACAGTGTTTCAAACCCCTAGCACCACCTACTCACAGTGGATCCTTAACTACATACTTAGCTTTTCTGGGTCTCAGTTTCCTTATATGTAAAATGAGGATAACAATACCTTTCCTTATAGGGTTTGTTGTAAGAATTGGTAACAATTTCCACAAGACACCCAAATCTTCAGTGTAACAGATCTTGGCTAGGGGTTAGAAAAAAACAATCTGATTAAACAAATCTACTCTAAGCTATGGATGGTTCATGTTCCCTTAATCCTCACAGAAATATTTGTACTTTGAAGTGAGAAAGATTTCTAATCTAATTAAATATCTAAATAAAGGGATTTCAGTCATTCTTTTGATAACAAAATCAACTAAAATTTCCAGTACTATGAGGGAAAATAGTTTGAAATGGCATGATTATCCTTTAAGCAAGGTGGATCTGCCTGTCCAAGCCAGCTGTGTGTCCTCTCTCTTAGGATTAGTTTGGGCTGCATATACCAGAAAATCCCTAAAATGCTTAAACGAGATAGACCTTAATCTGTCTTATACATATAAAAGGAATCTGGAAGTTAGCAATCCAGGACTAGTATAGTTACTTCACAAAATCATCAAAGTCCACAATTCATTTGTCATCCTTGAGAGTGGTTCTTATCCTCATGGCCCAATATAACTGATGTAGCACCAGCCATCACATCTACATTCTGGGAAGCATGATGAAAGATAGGGCAAAAAAAAAAAAAAAAAAAACAAACCAAAAACCCCCAAAACCCAAAACAAAAACAAAATCTTCCTGGAAGCACCACATAATAATTTCACTCACATTTATTAGCTAAAATATAGTCACACGACCATATCTAGCTGCAAGGAAGGCTGAGAAACATCCTTTAACTGAGTCTTGCCTCCCAAATAAATTTAGGGTTCTAGTACTAAGAATGAAAGGAAGAATAGATGTTAAAAATAAGCAACCAGCAGTCTTTGCCACAGCACTAATGAGCCAGTTACTTAGCACTTGCCTCTCAGTTGCCATTTCTCCCTTTTATACTTTGCTTTGTGATGCTGGAGATGGGACTTTGCAAACTATATTCTGCTTTGCCAGGGGATTCTGGAGGGAGACTAGAAAAACTGAGGAGGAAGGATGCTGTTCCTGTTCATATTACTCAGCTTTGCTTCTTCCCCCTGGCACTGGCAGTTCTTTCCAGGAGCAGCAGTTGATACCAGTTTGCAGTTTTTTTCAGCACTCATAGACCAGCCTCACTTCTCCTCACTTCAGACGTACCAACACTAGGCCAGCTGTCATCCCTGCTGTGGACTGAATTGTGTGCCTTCAAAAATCATAGGTTGATGCCATAACCCCTAATGTGACTGTATTTCATCAACATCATCCTCAATGGTGAAAAACTGAAACCATTTCCACTAAGATCAGGAACAAGACAAGGTTGCCCACTCTCACCACTCTTATTCAACATAGTTTTGGAAGTTTTAGCCACAGCAATCAGAGAAGAAAAGGAAATAAAAGGAATCCATATCGGAAAAGAAGAAGTAAAGCTGTCACTGTTTGCAGATGACATGATACTATACATAGAGAATCCTAAAGATGCTACCAGAAAACTAATAGAGCTAATCAATGAATTTGGTAAAGTTGCAGGATACAAAATTAATGCACAGAAATCTCTGGCATTCCTATACACTAATGATGAAAAATCTGAAAGTGAAATCAAGGAAACACTCCCATTTACCATTGCAACAAAAAGAATAAAATATCTAGGAATAAACCTACCTAAGGAGACAAAAGACCTGTATGCAGAAAATTATAAGTCACTGATGAAAGAAATTAAAGATGATACAAATAGATGGAGAGATGTACCATGTTCTTGGATTGGAAGAATCAACATTGTGAAAATGACTCTACTACCCAAAGCAATCTACAGATTCAACGCAATCCCTATCAAACTACCACTGGCATTTTTCACAGAACTAGAACAAAAAATTTCACAATTTGTATGGAAACACAAAAGACCCCAAATAGCCAAAGCAATCTTGAGAACGAAAAATGGAGCTGGAGGAATCAGGCTCCCTGACTTCAGACTATACTACAAAGCTACAGTAATCAAGACAGTATGGTACTGGCACAAAAACAGAAAGATAGATCAATGGAACAGGATAGAAAGCCCAGAGATAAACCCACGGACATATGGTCACCTTATCTTTGATAAAGGAGGCAGGAATGTACAGTGGAGAAAGGACAGTCTCTTTGATAAGTGGTGCTGGGAAAACTGGACAGGGACATGTAAAAGTATGAGATTAGATCACTCCCTAACACCATACACAAAAATAAGCTCAAAATGGATTAAAGACCTAAATGTAAGGCCAGACACTATCAAACTCTTAGAGGAAAACATAGGCAGAACACTCTATGACATAAATCACAGCAAGATCCTTTTGGACCCACCTCCTAGAGAAATGGAAATAAAGACAAAAATAAACACATGGGACCTAATGAAACTTAAAAGCTTTTGCACAGCAAAGGAAACCATAAATAAGACCAAAAGACAACCCTCAGAATGGGAGAAAATATTTGCAAATGAAGCAACTGACAAAGGATTAATCTCCAAAATTTATAAGCAGCTCATGCAGCTCAATAACAAAAAAACAAACAACCCAATCCAAAAATGGGCAGAAGATCTAAATAGACATTTCTCCAAAGAAGATATACAGACTGCCAACAAACACATGAAAGGATGCTCAACATCTTTACTCATTAGAGAAATGCAAATCAAAACTACAATGAGATATCATCTCACACCAGTCAGAATGGCCATCATCAAAAAATCTAGAAACAATAAATGCTGGAGAGGGTGTGGAAAAAAGGGAACACTCTTGCACTGCTGGTGGGAATGTGAATTGGTACAGCCACTATGGAGAACGGTATGGAGGTTCCTTAAAAAACTAAAAATAGAACTACCATATGACCCAGCAATCCCACTACTGGGCATATACCCTGAGAAAACCATAATTCAAAAAGAGACATGTACCAAAATGTTCATAGCAGCCCTATTTACAATAGCCCAGAGATGGAAACAACCTAAGTGTCCATCATCGGATGAATGGGTAAAGAAGATGTGGCACATATATACAATGGAATATTACTCAGCCATAAAAAGAAATGAAATTGAGCTATTTGTAATGAGGTGGATGGACCTAGAGTCTGTCATACAGAGTGAAGTAAGTCAGAAAGAGAAGGACAAATACTGTATGCTGACACATATATATGGAATTTAAGAAAAAAAAATGTCATGAAGAACCTAGGGGTAAGACAGGAATAAAGACACAGACCTAGTAGAGAATGGACTTGAGGATATGGGGAGGGGGAAGGGTAAGCTGTGACAAAGTGAAAGAGCAGCATGGACATATATACACTACCAAACGTAAGGTAGATAGCTAGTGGGAAGCAGCCGCACAGCACAGGGAGATCAGCTTGGTGCTTTGTGACCGCCTGGAGGGGTGGGATAGGGAGGGTGGGAGGGAGACGCAAAAGGGAGGGGATATGGGAACATATGTATATGTATAACTGATTTAATTTGTTATAAAGCAAAAAATTTAAAAAAATAAAGAAAAAAAATCATAGGTTGATGCCATAACCCCTAATGTGACTGTATTTGGAGTTTGGGTTTTTAGGAGATAATTAAGGTTAAATGCGGTCATAAAGGTGGGGCCTTAATTTGAATCTCTCTCTCTCTCCAGTAGCACCCACCCCAGAAAAGGCCATGGAGCGCATGGCAAGAAGGTGGCTATCTGCAAGCCAGGAAGAGAGCTCTCATCAGAAACCAACCATGCTGTCCCCTTGATCTTGAACTCCTGCCTGCCAAACATCGTGTTCAAGTCATTGGTAGTTTTTCATGACAGCCTGAGCAGACTAATACGACTCCCTCCTCAGAGGTCTGAGTTTTCAATCCCACAGGGCCCCTTCTCCCACCCCTTCCTTTAGCTCCTCCAGACTCAGGAGCAGTAGCTGTTTTCACCAGTTGCAAATTTTTGATAATTTATGTTCTATTTTTAACTTTTCAGTTCTTCAATATCTAATCAATTCTTCATACTAAGGTTTTTTGTTTGGTTGGTTTTGGTTTTTTTGTTCTGTTTCTGTTAAAATAAGTGGTGGTGGTTTCTGACTGTTGACTAGACCTTGACTGGTACAATACAAACAGCTCTGGGATACTCCCAGTTGTGGCTACAGACACTTTAACAGAAGTGTCCACTGGTGGCACATTTCCTACCTTTCCTCTACCCCCAAACACTCTACCAAACTCTACCTGCCTCTTCATACTTCTGCTCATTCCTGGTCTCCATTTTCACCTCCCAATGTCCTGTACCTAGGTTCTTCCTCCCTCTTCACCCAGCTGTATGAGGTACCCGGGTTTTTGTTCCCTTCTCCATAGAACACAAATTCTCACATCCTTGCCTTAGAATTGGGCTGCACTGCTTCCCTAAATCTGGGCCCAGCATTCTGCGGTTTTCTGGATGGGATAAGGATCATAATCTAAAACCAACTCCCTTAATCAAGCTATTATTTTTTCAAAGTTTTAGAACCTTCACTTTTATAGCCTACAAGTTCTCGAAACAGTTCCAGTTTGTTCTCCTGATGGCAGCCAAGGGAATTCCACAGACTAGGTGGGGCACTTATGTGAGAAAAATAATTACTTTCTTAATGAGGCAGGCATTTTAGGTTGGGGGCAACCTGAAAAAACTTTGTACTTAGCTGTGCATTTAAAGAATAAATAAATTTCCAAGCAGTACCTCATCTTCACACATTTTTGGGTTGCTTTTGCATACTCAAGATTTGTTCATCTTTTTAATGCTATATTTGAGTCGTTTATGTGTTTTCATTTATTAGATGCACTGGAACAATAAAAACTTTTTGGAGAGTTTATCTTTCCTTTCACAGCACTATTCTTCTTTCTATCATCTCTGTTTCTCTCCTTAAGCTATCTGGTTTAGTTTAATAGACTTTCCTTTACCTATCACCATAAATCCCACAATCACTAAAAAATGCTAGGGAACAAATATGAAGCACTCTCTTAAAGTGCCCTCTTATCAAGTTATCTTGTAGAAGATAATAACATTTTTAGGCCCTTTTCTTGTCAAGAATCTTGTTTGCCTGAAGAATACTTCTTATAAACATGTTTTTATAGCCTTAGGCATGGGTGAGGAGGGAGGCTGGAGAACCATTCACTGATATAAATTCCCTTGCTTTCTCTGTGACTAAAGAAAATGAAAATCCTCACCTATGTTCTCACATGAAAAGCTAAGTTGCAATAAGCAGACGTTTTCAAAATACCTAGGAAGCCTCAGGACAAATAATGATCACATTGATTCAACAGAGTGATCATTGCAGCCTCTGCCAGTTTCTGTGTTTCCATGCTCCTCGGGAAACCTGGCATTTACACCCATGGGGGCAGTACTTTTTTAAACCAAAGAACAAAACATACTATCAAATCAGTATAAGTTTCCTCATATACACATCTGAGGACCATAGGGAAATAACAATAGACAGGCT
This sequence comes from Mesoplodon mirus, assembly GCF_964341445.2. Classification (NCBI taxonomy): domain Eukaryota; kingdom Metazoa; phylum Chordata; class Mammalia; order Artiodactyla; family Ziphiidae; genus Mesoplodon; species Mesoplodon mirus. Next base: position 146,340,495 of record NC_138979.1, on the reverse strand, counting down.
GTCCCAGGAAATTGTAGTATGGCTGCTCTATCAACACCAGATGTTCAGAACATACCAGCCAAACCAACAGAGAATTTGTGGAAGCTTTGTCCTGTTTTAAATGCACAAGTGTTGGCACACTTCTGTAAGGGGCTAGAGAGCAAATATCTTAGCCTTTGTGGGCCACATGGTCTCTCTTTCAACTACTGAACTCAGTTGTTCTACCATAAAACCAGTCATAGTGTGTAAATGAACCAGCCTGACTGTGGCTGATACCACTTTTTTTTTTTTTACAAAAGAGGCAGAGGGCAGTTTTGGCCCATGGATCATAGTTTGCCAACCCCTGTTCTAGGGTGTCCGGCGATACTCTTTTCTATAAAAAGAAACACATCACCAAAAAAAATCTACTCTGCTTTCCTAGTATTCCACATAATAACCTACACATTATACCTGTAAAAACATATACAAAAATGTTGTCCTTTTTCTTTCAGCTTCCTGAGGTGAGGCAATGAATTTTACTCCCATAGAAAAAGGCATTTAGTGCCATTCTGTCATTTCCTGTTTGCTAGGGTTGTATATCAAGGCAAGACATTGTAACTATCAGAATCATTTATGAGCAAGGCCTGGGTTCTAACTTAACCTCTTCCAAAAGGATAAGTGTAAGTACATTCCAGGCCATTACAAACGAAATAACCCAGCTAGGACAGGTGAAGGCTAATGCCTTTAATGGTACTCCGGAAAATCAATCAGCCAAGACAAACAGAGAAGGCTGTCAGTGATATGTTGACGAACTGGTGGGTGGTGTATTAGAAAGAAAGGAAGTGGGTGAGGGGAATTTGGGATGATATATATATGGGGAATGTGGGTGAGAGCAATAGAGGATGAAATTCCTTCCAGACCCTTGAGGCAAAGGTTCAAGTTCAGGGTTGAGGTTAATGGGGTTCATGGAAAAAGAGGCTTCATCTACTAGAGTCTAATGATCCAGTTCTTATGGGATTCTTCTTCTTCTTCTTCTTCTTTTTTTTTTTTTTTTGATAAATCACCAAAGTTTTAAAAACCCAACCTTAAAAGAATTGTGCTTGAAGTCCTCAGAGTGGGGAAAAAAATATTAATAGCTAATATTTGAGTGTTTACTGTGTTCCAGGTTTATGTATTACCATATGTATTTATTATTATTATACCCAATTTATAGGTGAGGAAACAGGCTCAAAATGGTTCAGCAACTGCCCAAAGACACATAAATATTAAGAGGCAGGGCCAGGGTTTGTAAGTGGGTCTGACTTGGAAGCCCACATTCTCAATTCTTACATTATACTAAGCTATTTTCTCTCCTCACTTCTTGTTGATAGTTAAATCTTCAGGTCATAAAGGATTTTGAAAGTAATTTTTGAATAGATGGTAACTCTCATGTTTCAAAGACACCCAAGATCAAATTTTCCTCCCACTGAGTGGCTTGAAGTTCTCTTACTGAGAAGATGATGTATTAAATTTGGAAAATTTTAGCCTGGGTCAGAAAAAGAAAAGAAAGGAAAGAAATGGTAAGAGCAAGAGTTTAATATTTAGTTAATTTTTATTAAAATTTTATTTAATTAATGTTTCTGTGAAGGTTTGGACAAAATATTTTAGGGCCAGCACATTGATGAAATTAAAATAGAAAATGCCAGTTTACATAAGGTGCATGATGTTGGAGAGGAAATTTCACTCAGTCAGATGCAAATAATGAACAATCTAAAATGTAAATGTGTGTGTGTGTGTGTATATATATATGTATTTAAAAATTTTTAAAGAGCATTCCTATCATTATACCCAGCTAGTCTCTTGAATGAGCATTCATCTTCTTAATCAGGCATTATTCCTTCCTTTCTGCTACCTAATACACCTTGCAAATTTAAGAAATTCTGCCATTAATATGGAGGTTGTATCACCTCATTCTTTGAGGTGGTTTTCATCTCTGACGGATATGTCCTGCTTCTTCCTTTTTATCATAGAATTTGACATATTTATGTAACACTAAACCTGAAGTCCACTATTTTCTTCCCTCATTTGGTCTTTATTACTTTATCCTGTGGGTTTGGTCAGTGGACGCTCCCCTTTTCTTTCTGCCCTCCCTCCCTCTCACTACGACATTACAAAGCTTGAGAGCAGGGAGAGGAGAGCCTCAGGAAGATGGCTTCTTACATACTAGTTACAACATGTAGGCTTTGTTATTTATTTATGTATTTATTTATTTAAATACTTTTTTGGCTGAAGAAAGTCAAATAAAGGAAGTCTGAGGGAAAACATGTCCCTCTGGGACCTCAGCTTCAGCTGTTTCTCCTTGTTTTAATGAAATCATTTTTGATTCTGAATTTTGTGTCTCCAGAAAACCTTCCAGAACCAAGCTGATTTTGAAATGTTAGGCATATTCCAGGACCCAAGACCCCAAGGAGTTAAACCGTCTGCTGATTATTCAGACCACCCACCTGTAGTAGATGCATGGTCTGTCCAAACTCCACCAAAATGCAAAAGCCCGCCTCTAACTATCGCTGCAAATAGTGCCCAGGAGGTTTGCTCCTCTTTAGAACTGCTGAGCTACACGGGAATTTTATTCCTCTGGCCCAGCGTCCCTTGCAGGTGGAGGGAAAGGGAAATTAAGACAAAATTCCATTGCTAGTGAATAAATGTTGGACCTAGGAGACCAGTTTATCTAAAACTGGGGAAGGAAATTTTAGGCTTCACATACCTATGCATTGTGCTTCCATTCAAATGTTTCTTCTCCTTTTTTTTCAACACATAGGTTCCCATGAAAAGCATTCCCTTTTCAGTAGCATAATCAAATGTGAAATAAGAAACTTCCCATGTTGAAATTACTTTCAGATCTTCTTTATGGGTCATGCAAGCAACACACTCATATTACTTTATATTCAAATCCTTTCTTTTTTTTTTTTTTTGCCCATTTTTAAAATAAAAACTTGATGCCCCATCTTATTCACTAAATGACTTCTGGCTGTGTCCAAAAGAGCAGATCCACTCTTAAACTTTGGCACAACTGGTGGCATTTAAAAGAATGAAGGCTGTGAAAGTGTGGTAGGTGGAATTCTAAGAATGGTCCCTAAAGACCCTCACCTTTGTATAATTCCCTCCCCTGTGAATATGATGGGATATCACTCCTGTGATTATGTCACATTGCATGGCAAAAGGGCTTTTGCAGATGTAATTGTGTGACCTTAAAATAGAGATCACTTGGTGGACTAGGTCTAATTACATGATGCCTTTAAAGGCAGAGAATTTTCTCTGGCTGGTGGCAGAAGAGGAAGTTAGAGAGGTTCCCAGCATAAGAGCGACTGGACATACCATCGCTCATGTGGAAATGGAGGGGCCACGTGATGAGGAATGGGTGCAGTCTCTAGAATATGAGAGTGGCCCCCAGCTGGCAGCCAGCAATGAACTAGATTCTCCAACAGCCCAAATGGCTTAGGAGCCGATTCTTCCCCCACAGCCTCCAGATAAGAACCCAGCCAACCCACAGGACTTCTAACCTAAAAAACAGTGAGCTAATAAAATGGTGTTGTTTTTAGGTCCCTAAGTTTGTGGTAATTTATTTTGCAACAGGAGAAAACTAACATAGAAGGAGATGAAGGGGATCTTGAAGGGGATGAAGAGCCCCAAAGGCATTCAGAGTCCTAATGGAATCCCTGGAACAAGCATCCTCCTTACAAGGAGAGGAGACGCCTATAGCTGGGAATAATGTTTGGGCAGATGTATAAGTTCTGAGGTCATTCTTAATATGTTATTTTATAGCCTTGTTCATCTGCTGTTTTGGAATCTGCTCCTCGGAATCCACTCCTCCACTCCAAACCCACCCCAGGAGGAGGACTAAGAGACTGGTGAGCCTCCCCGACCAGGCCAGCATCACACAGTGGCAGCACATTGGGTGCATCTGTCCCTTCCTGTCCCATGAGTGTCCCTCCACCTTTCAGGAAGTGAGGGCTATGAGACTGCGCTCTCTTGGATACCTGCTCTTGCCACACCATTAGTCAGTGCTGACTGGCTCCCTCAGCCCCACTAAACATGCTATCCAACCACCTGTCAATGGACCCATTTTTCTCTTCTGCCCAAAGAGGAGGAAAGCAGGGTGGTACAGAGAGGTCCTGACTAGACAACTGGCAGGTACTCCCAGGGGACGCTGAGATTTACGACCAGGGTTCCAAACAGAAAAACAGCAGAAGTAGCCAAAAGTTTATTAGCAAAATAAACAACTATAGGAGATGGTGGGAGAAAAGTAAATATATAGAAGAATCATACTGGCTTGGGACTTCCCTGGTGGTCCAGTGGTAAGGAATCTGCCTTACAATGCAGAGGATGCTGGTTTGATCCCTGGTCAGGGAACTAAGACTCCACATGCCATGGGGCAACTAAGCCCGCGTGCTACAACTACTGATCTCCCGTGCTTCAACTAGAGACCCTGCATGCTGCAAACTACAGAGTCCATGCGTCACAACTAGAGAAAGAAAACCCACACGCCACAATTAGAGAGAAGCCCGCACCCCGCAATGAAAGGTCCCACATTTCGCGGCTAAGACCCGACACAGCCAAAAGTAAAAAAATAAAATAAAAATAAATAAATAAAAAGAATAATACTGGCTTGAGTCATCCTAAGAAATTAGATACATACCTATTGGATCTGGCACTTTGATCCCATTTATCACTTTGAAATCTCATCCATTTGGATGTCAGTCCTTTCAGCCTGTGTTGATTCCTTTGCAGTGCTGTCGCTCTCCTAACTTTTTTTTTTTAACATCTTTATTGGAGTATAATTGCTTTACAATGGTGTGTTAGTTTCTGCTTTATAACAAGGTGAATCAGTTATACATATACATATATCCCCATATCTCTTCCCTCTTCCATCTCCCTCCCTCCCACCCCTCTAGGTGGTCACAAAGCACCAAGCTGATCTCCCGGTGCTATATGGCTGCTTCCCACTAGCTATCTATTCTACATTTGGTAGTGTATATATGTCCACACCTCTCTCTCACTTTCTCCCAGCTTACCCTTCCCCCTCCCCATATCCTCAAGTCCATTCCCTATTAGGTATGCATTTTTATTCCCGTATTTTCCCCTAGGTTCTTTATGACCTTTTTTTTTTTTTTTTTTTTTAGATTCCATATATATGTGTTAGCATACAGTATTTGTTTTTCTCTTTCTGACTTACTTCACTCTGCACGACAGACTCTAGGTCCATCCACCTCACTACAAATATCTCAATTTCGTTTCTTTTTATGGCTGAGTAATATTCCATTCTATATATGTGGCACATCTTCTTTATCCATTCGTCTGAGGATGGACACTTAGGTTGCTTCCATGTCCTGGCTATTGTAAATAGAGCTGCTATGAACATTTTGGTACATGACTCTTTTTGAATTATGGTTTTCTCAGGGTATATGTCCAGTAGTGGGATTGCTGGGTCGTATGGTAGTTCTATTTGTAGTTTTTTAAGGAACCTCCATACTGTTCTCCATAGTGGCTGTATCAATTTACATTCCCACCAACAGTGCCACAGTGTTCCCTTTTCTCCACATCCTCTCCAGCATTTATTGATGGTAGATTTTTTGATGATGGCCATTCTGACCGGTGTGAGATGGTATCTCATTGTAGTTTTGATTTGCATTTCTCTAATGATTAATGATGTTCAGCATTTTTTCATGTGTTTGTTGGCAATCTGTATATCTTCTTTGGAGAAATGTCTATTTAGGTCCTCTGCCCATTTTTGGATTGGGCTGTTTGTTTTTTTCTTATTGAGCTACATGAGCTGCTTGTAAACCTTGGAGATTAATCCTTTGTCAGTTGCTTCATTTGCAAATATTTTCTCCCATTCTGAGGGTGGTCTTTTCGTCTGGTTTATGGTTTCCTTTGCTGTGCAAAAGCATTTAAGTTTCATTAGGTCCCATTTGTTTATTTTTGTTTTTATTTCCATTACCCTAGGAGGTGAACCAAAAGAGATCTTGCTGTGATTTATGTCATGGAGTGTTCTGCCTATGTTTTCCTCTAAGAGTTTAATAGTGTCTGGCCTTACATTTAGGTCTTTAATCCATTTTGAGTTTATTTTTCTGTCTGGTGTTAGGGAGTGTTCTAATTTCATTCATTACATGTAGCTGCCCAGTTTTCCCAGCACCACTTATTGAAGAGAATGTCTTTTCTCCACTGTATATTCTTGCCTCCTTTATCAAAGCTAAGGTGACCATATGTGCGTGGGTTTATCTCTGGGCTTTCTATCCTGTTCCACTGATCTGTCTTTCTGTTTTTGTGCCAGTACCATACTGTCTTGATTACTGTAGCTTTGTAGAATAGTCTGAAGTCAGGGAGCCCGATTCCTCCAGCTCCGTTTTTCTTTCTCAAGATTGCTTTGGCTATTCGGGGTCTTTTGTGTTTCCATACAAATTGTGAAATTTTTGGTTCTAGTTCTGTGAAAAATGCCAGTGGTAGTTTGACAGGGATTGCATTGAATCTGTAGATTGCTTTGGGTAGTAGAGTCATTTTCCCAATGTTGATTCTTCCAATCCAAGAACGTGGTATATCTCTCCATCTATTTGTACCATCTTTAATTTCTTTCATCAGTGTCTTATAATTGTCTGCATACAGGTCTTTTGTCTCCTTAGGGAGTTTTTTTTTTTTTTTTTTTTTTTCTTTTTGCGGTATGCGGGCCTCTCACTGTTGTGGCCTCCCCCGTTGCGGAGCACAGGCTCCGGATGCGCAGGCCCAGCGGCCATGGCTCACGGGCCCAGCCGCTCCGCGGCATATGGGATCCTCCCAGACCGGGGCACGAACCCGTATCCCCTGCATCGGCAGGCGGACTCTCAACCACTTGCGCCACCAGGGAGGCCCCTTAGGTAGTTTTATTCCTAGATATTTTATTCTTTTTGTTGCAGTGGTAAATGGGAGTGTTTTCTTGATTTCACTTTCAGATTTTTCATCATTAGTGTATAGGAATGCAAGAGATTTCTGTGCATTAATTTTGTATCCTGCTACTTTACCAAATTCATTGATTAGCTCTAGTAGTTTTCTGGTAGCATCTTTAGGATTCTCTATGTAGAGTATCAGGTCATCTGCAAACAGTGACAGCTTTACTTCTTCTTTTCTGATTTGGATTCCTTTTATTTTCTTTTCTTCTCTGATTGCTGTGGCTAAAACTTCCAAAACTATGTTGAATAATAGTAGTGAGAGTGGGCAACCTTGTCTTGTTCCTGATCTTAGTGGAAATGGTTTCTGTTTTTCACCACTGAGGACGATGTTGGCTGTGGGTTTGTCATATATGGCCTTTATTATGTTGAGGTAAGTTCCCTCTATGCCTACTTTCTGCAGGGTTTTTATCATAAATGGGTGTTGAATTTCGTCGAAAGCTTTCTCTGCATCTATTGAGATAAGCATATGGTTTTTCTCCTTCAATTTGTTAATATGGTGTATCACATTGATTGATTTGCATATATTGAAGAATCCTTGCATCCCTGGAATAAACCCCACTTGATCATTGTGTATGATCCTTTTAATGTGCTGTTGGATTCTGTTTGCTAGTATTTTGCTGAGGATTTTTGCATCTATGTTCATCAGTGATATTGGCCTGTAGTTTTCTTTCTTTGTGACATGCTTGTCTGGTTTTGGTATCAAGGTGATGGTGTCCTCGTAGAATGAGTTTGGGAGTGTTCACCCCTCTGCTATATTTTGGAAGAGTTTGAGAAGGATAGGTGTTAGCTCTTCTCTAAATGTTTGATAGAATTTGCCTGTGAAGCCATCTGGTCCTGGGCTTTTGCTTGTTGGAAGATTTTTAATCACAGTTTCAATTTCAGAGCTTATGATTGGTCTGTTCATATTTTCTATTTCTTCCTGGTTCAATCTCAGAACGTTGTGCATTTTTAAGCATTTGTCCATTTCTTCCAGATTGTCCATTTTATTGGCATAGAGTTGCTTGTAGTAACCTCTCATGATCCTTTGTATTTCTGCAGTGTCAGTTGTTACTTCTCCTTTTTCATTTCTAATTCTATTGAGTCTTCTCCCTTTTTTTCTTGATGAGCCTAGCTAATGGTTTATCAATTTTGTTTATCTTCTCAAAGAACCAGCTTTTAGTATTATTGATCTTTGCTATCATTTCCTTCATTTCTTTTTCATTTATTTCTGATCTAATCTTTATGATTTGTTTCCTTCTGCTAACTTTGGGTTTTTTTTTTTCTTCTTTCTCTAATTGCTTTAGGTGTAATGTTAGGTTGTTTATTTGAGATGTTTCTTGTTTCTTGAGGTAGGACTGTATTGCTAAAAACTTCTCTCTTAGAAGTGCTTTTGCTGCATCATTGTGTTTTCATTGTCATTTGTTTCTAGGTATTTTTTGATTTCCTCTTTGATTTCTTCAGTGATCTCTTTTTTTTTTTTTTTTGGTACGCAGGCCTCTCATTGTTGTGGCCTCTCCCGTTGCAGAGCACAGGCTCCGGGTGCGCAGGCTCAGCGGCCACGGCTCACGGACCCAGCCGCTCCGCAGCATGTGGGATCTTCCCAGACCGGGGCACGAACCCGTGTCCCCTGCATCGACAGGTGGACTCTCAACCACTGCGCCACCAGGGAAGCCCTCTTCAGTGATCTCTTGGTTATTAAGTAGTGTATTGTTTAGCCTCCATGTGTTTGTACTTTTTACAGATTTTTTTCCTGTAATTCATATCTAGTCTCTAGCATTGTGGTCAGAAAAGATACTTGATATGATTTCAATTTTCTTAAATTTACCACGGCTTCATTTGTGACCCAAGATATCATCTATCCTTCTCCTAACTTCCTGAAACTTCTCCCTTAGCTTTCCTGATATCACCTTCTCCTGCTTTTCCTACTATATCTCTGGTTTCTTCTTCTCCTTCTCTCTTTAAAATTATGTGCCTCAAGGGCTTCCCTGGTGGCGCAGTGGTTGAGAGTCCGCCTGCCGATGCAGGGGACACGGATTCGTGCTCCGGTCCGGGAAGATCCCACATGCCGTGGAGCAGCTAGGCTCGTTAGCCATGGCCGCTGAGCCTGTGCGTCCGGAGCCTGTGCTCCGCAAGGGGAGAGCCCACAACAGTGAGAGGCCCACGTACCGCAAAAAAAAAAAAAAAATTATGTGCCTCCACTCACCCTTAAAATTGGTGTGTCCCAATGATCCATCCTTGACCAGCTTCTCACTCTCTCCATTCATCCTAGGTTATTTCGTTCTCTCCTATGGCTTGGTTTCAACACCCACATAAGCTGATGATTTCTAAATGTCTATCTCTAATCCACTCCTATGATTTGAGCTCTAGAGACATAGGATGTACATACAACTATCTCCTGGACACTGCAATTTGGATGTTCCACTGGTACCTCTAACTCAACATGCTTGTTCCCCAAATCATTTTCTTCGTCCTTGATCACTTATCTGGTTTAATAATAATGTCATGCATCAAATGTTAACTATAAATCTACCTATTGTAGATGTCAAATTCTCATTCTCATGCCCTGAGACCCAAGTTACTTAGGTTAATAATAAATAGTTAGCATTTAATGAGGAAGAGTCAACCAATTAGTCCTTCGCTTTAAGCAAAAGAAAATAAAGATAGCGAGAAAAGGAAAGACCAGTTTCAGGACATCATTAGTTGGTAGGGATGTAAGTGAACAGTGTTTTCTTGATCAAGCCTGTATATAGAAACAGAGCTTTAATGGGAAAACCTGCATTAGATGAGGCACAGTGTGGCACTGACAGGATAATCCTCTTCTAAAAATTATCTCAACCTAGTCATAGGAGCTCATGCTTCTCCCTTAACTACAAAAGCTTAGTCTTTGATGATTCAAAGCCAGGATCCTGGCAGTTTTCTTACTTGAATGAGTAACTCCCCAATAGCTTTAGTTTCCTAGTGAGGTGCTGGCATTTTCTGGAACAGCCCGTAGAGAGTGCTTCCTCCACTGCTTTAGATCCACTTGTGCTTATTTCTACCTTTCACACAAGCCAGGAAGATAATTTACACATATCTCTCGTTACTGTTCCATTTAATTACAATATAATCCTACATATGCAAACGTGAAAACAGCAATCATGTTTTATTCCAAGTTCTAATTGCGTGTAGCAATCATGTGCTTTCACTAAATTATCTCCATCAAGCATACAGAGCGCCACTATTTCCAGCATGCCAAAAGACCCACCTGCAGCCTCCCACCCCCATCAGAGAAGCCAATTCAGGTTTCATACACTTGTTTTGCCATTTCATACAGTGGTCCTCCCCCATAAACACACACACACACAGACATACACATACACAGATACACACATACTTCTACATCCCAAATCTGTGTCAGTTCAGCTCCTCTGTTGTGCTTTCCTTACCCACCAGCATCACAGACTTTGAGATGCTGAGTGTGCTTCCACCTCTCCCCTTCTTTCATTTGTGCATGGGGACATTCTCAGCTGGTCATTCTCCTTAACTATTTCCTGTTCCCCTGACTCTAACATGGTCAATTTCTGTTCCTCACCGGCACAGCCTTTATTTATCTCTTTTCTTCTTCAGTTAACACTTTAAACTAGTCTTATCAGCATCAACCAACAGTTAATCTTTCTTATTTTTTAAACAGCAACAAAAATACAGAATAAAAACGGGAAAAAGAATGTTCATTTCCCTGTGCTCATGCTGAAATTCATTTCTCACTCTAGGAATTGTGCATTCTTTGCCTTATTCCCTCTGAGCTCCCTTTCTACATCACATCATTGGAAACAAGCCTAGAAGTTAGTTAAGTCATGTATATAAAAATGAAAACTAGAGAAAGAAAACACGGGATAGTGAGGTGGTGAATTACTAAGGGCTGGTGACAGCAAACGTTTGAATTTTTGCTCCTGCTCTTCAAAGTTTTGTGCTATTGGGGACACTCCAAGCTAGGCCTCAAGCCATTACCAGAACAGTCATTTCAATAGATTTTTCTTTTACTTTTTTCCAAAGATGTTATCAGTCAAGCTTTCCCAAAGGCTCACGGGCTATTCGCAAAGCAAAAGGGAGCCTCAGTGTCTTAGATGCAGGATTACCATCTGCTGCAGGAAGCGGGAACAAAACCAAGAGCATTCGGCCTTGCACTGGGTCTCTGTGCATGAGAAAAAGCCTGAGAGAGCTCTGAGGACTTGAAAACAACCAGCATGACTTCATTTAAAAAAGAAATCCTGGAGCGTTCGAGAAACACGAAGACAAGCTCAGTACTGTGCAGCCGGGGGAGGTCACTCCTCTGGGACTAGTTCGCGGAATTGAGAGAAATGACTTTTGAGAAGTGGCTGTCTGAGTGAGAACAGTCAGGGACTTTCTTTTTTTTTAGAGCTGAGCTGCATGCTCACTAGTCTTGAAGCCAAAGGTTGAACATAAAATGAAACAGAAAAAAATAAGCATGTTTTCCAACTGTCTCCGTGTGAACAGCTGCCAGTCTGCCTAGCCTGGGTGAGGATTCTTGCCCTAAAGTTAGCAGAGAGATGGACTGTGTGTTTGTTGCATTTTTATTGGTGTTGCATTTTAGCCATTTTAGTTGTAAAAGGCTTTGAAGTTTAACAGGAAGGGCAACAAATAGTGGTCAAAGTTTGGGATTATATACTCACTTCTACTATTCAACAAATGCACGAAGGCACACAGTCTCTCTTAGCCTCAGTTTCCTGATTTATAAAGTAAAAAATAACGATTCTGCTTCGAGGCCGATTCCTTACTGTTATTGAAGCCCTGGTTTAAATGTAACCTCCTCAGAGAGATATCCCATCGCAAGTGTCTCCTCCAACCACATAACCACTTTCTGTCACATCACCTGGCTCCAATTTCTTCCCCAAACTCTGCTTTTTGTTTGTTGCCTGTCTCCTCCAAATAGAATATAAGGACTCTGAGAGTAAGGACATTTGTCTTTGTTGATTCATTCAACACGTATTGCTTAGTGGCTTCTGGGTGCCAGATACGGTTCACTGGGATGGGGATGCATCAGTCAAGTAAGGAGAGAAAGAGCCCATTTTCTGATAGACAAGTCAGGCCTTGACAAATAAGTAAAAACATGCATTGTGTTCAGTGGTAACAGAGGCTTTGAAGAAGGATAAAGTAGGGTAAAGGAATAAAATGTATCATTAGGGTGGTGCAGTTTATATAGAGTCATCAGGGAAGGCCTCTCTGAGTAGATCACATTTTAAGAGAGACCTGGAGGAACTAAATGAGCAAGACCTGCAGATACCTGGTGTATTCCAGAAAGTGGAGTTCTTAGAGCAGAGGCCCCGCTTAGTTCCAAGAACAGCAAGGGCTGTGTGCCAGGAGCAGTAAGCGAGGGGCACACAGGGAGGAGATGGAAAGGGAGCCAAGCTCATGGCAGAACATGCCATTCATGGTAAGGACTTTTGATTTTATTTTAAGTGAGATGCAAAGATGGCCTGGTTTTGGGTGAAGGAGTGACTTTGGTTTTCTGAGGCTCCCTATGCAGCTGCTTGGAGAGCAGATTGAAGAAGGGCTTGACTGGGAGCAATGTGAATGTGGAGGTTCTAGCAATGATCCAGAGAAGAAATAAAGGTGCTTTGAATAGGTGGTACCATGGTAGGTGGTACCAATGGGTAGTAAATGGTGGTAGTGAGAAGGGCTTCAATTCCAGATATATATTTTAAGGTAGAGGCCACAGGATTTCCTGACAGATTAAATGTGGAGATGGCGGGGATGGAGGAGAAGAGAGAGAAATCAAGAATGTCTCCCAGGTTTCGACCTAAACAACTGGAACTGAGATGGGGAGCTTACTGGAGGAGAAGCTTAACATGAGAAGGAGGGAGGCGAGGCTGAGGAGTTTGGTTTTAGACATACTAATTAATTTTGAGATACCTATTACTGATCCAAGAGGAAATGTTGAATAAGTTAGATATACTGACTCTGAAGTTCAAGGGAAGGTATAGAGGCTAGAAATATAAATTCAGGCAACATCAGCAAACAGATAAAATTTAAAACCATCTCTTTCACCCTTGTATCTTTGGTGCCCAACACGATATGGATACTCAATAAGTATTTGTTGACTGAATGAATGAATGGTATGAGGATCAAACAAGATAATGGGTATGAAAGTGTTTTTCAAACTATAAATCCCTCTGCAAAGAAAAGGTCATATGCAATATTATAGTATGATTATCTTACAAACAGAAAATCTTTGAATGAGCAATAAAGACTTAGCAAAATTACAACTAGAAATCTTGCCTCTAACAGAAACAAACTCCAGATGGCTTCTTTCCTCCTCCCCGTTTTGATATTTAAAGTTGATACTGTCTCATACTGTAATTAAGGGCAGTAAAGAACCATAAAAAACTGAATGCTAATGAAATATAGCAATATTTTTCCCAAATAATGGCTCTTCAAATTGTCAAAAAGATTTTCACAATTTTTCAAGCTGTTTCAGAAGGAGTATGTTTCAAAAGGTAACTCTAAAACTGTGAGTTTTATATGGACTTTCCCACACCAGATCACTCCGTAACTCTAAATTCAATTGTCGTTATTTTTACACTAAATAAAAATAGTCTTGACTTCCTTACATCACAGCCTGTTATTTTCATTTTAAAAAAAAAGTTGCTAAATGAATCTTATTGGGCAAAATATTGCTTTGGGGCTTAAGCAACCACCCTAGCAAAATTCTCTGGACTTTTAAAAAAACACATGATAGAAGTTAAAATTTGCAAGTTATATTTTCTCTATTGCTTATGGAAATATAATAAGGTTAAGGGTTTTCTGTCTATAAAAGCTGAGTGTTGTGATATGAAGACAAAGTTTTTCCTGGAGCAAGAGAGAGGATAGGTAGGTAGATGAATGGATAAGTGGATGGGTGAACTTATTTACAAATGAACTTATTTACAAAACAAAAATAGAGTCACAGATGTAGAAAACAAACTTACGGTTGGGGGGGAGGGATAAATTGGGAGATTGGGATTGACATATACATACTACTATATATAAAATAGATAACTAATAAGAACCTACTGCATAGCACAGGGAACTCTACTCAATCCTCTGTAATAACCTATATGAGAAAAGAATCTAAAAAAGAGTGGATATATGTATATGTATATGTATAACTGATTCACTTTGCTGTACAGCAGAAACCAACACAACATTGTAAATCAACTCTACTACAAAACAAAGTAATTTTAAAAAATAAAAAAATGAAAGTTGCAAGTTATATTTCCTCTATTGTTTATGGAAATACAACAAGGTTAAGGGTTTTCTACCTATGAAAGCTGAGTGCTGTGATATGAAGACTTAAAGTTTTTCTTGGAGCCAGAGAGAGAATGGGTAGGTAGAGAAATGGATGAATGGATGGGTGGTTGGATGGGTATTGGATGGAGAGAAGTGAGGGTTGGGAGAAACGGAGGCAGGCAGACACGAAAGAGTGAAGAGGAAAATGAGATATTCTGACTTTTGACAAAGGGCCAAAATAATTCAATAGGGTAAAGATAGCCTTTTTAACAACTGACTGGTACAACTGATATCCCTATTGGAAAAACTAAACGTTAATGCTTACCTCACATGATACACAAAAATTAACTTGAAATGGATCATAGATGTAAGTGTACTAACTAAATCTATAAACTGTCTAGAAGAAAACATAGGAAAAAACTTTGATTTAGGCAAAGAGCTTTTAGGACACAAATAGCATGAACCATAAAAAGAAAAAAAATTATATATTAAATTTCATCAAATTTTAAATAATTTTCTCTTTGAAAATCACTAGTAAGAAATTGAAAAGTCACACTGAAGACTGGGAGAAAATACTTGCAAAACATATACCTGATAAAAGGTCTTCTGTTTAGAATACATAAAGAAATCTTACAACTCAAGAATTTTCAAAATAAGAAAAAGATTTGAACACACATTTCAGCAAAGATAATATAATAATGACCTTAAAAAAAAGTATATGAGATGTTCAACATCATTAATCATCAAGCAAATGCAAATTAAAACCACAATGAAATTCTACTACATGCCCAATAAAATAGCTCAACGTTTTAAAAACCTGACAGTGACCTCTACTCTCTAGCTATGAGGAAGTAATAGGGACCAAACTGGAAACCAAATATCCATCAACTAGTGAATGGATAAACTGTGGCATGTTCATACACATATACCTACGTATTACTCAGCTGTAACAACTGACAGACGCCAGAATGCAGATGAATCCTGAAAGCATTATGCTAAGTGAGAGAAGCCAAACACGAAAGACTCTTTTCTGCTTAATTCCACTTATATGATATTACTTATTTTTAAGGCAAAACTGTAATGACATAAACAGGGCAATAGTTATCTGGAGTGGAGGGTAGAGGAGGGAATTGATTGCAAAAGGGCAGGAGAGAAAATTTGGGGTGATAGAAATGTTCTATATCCTCAATGTGAATTATACACTTAAAATTGGCAAATTTTATTGTATGTTAATTATATCTCTATAAAACTGATGGGATTAAATATATTCATTTGATGGGGTTTAAAAATATTAGGCCTCAACAAGAAAGATTTAGTAAATTAGAAGGTAAATCAATAGAATTTATCTGAAGCACAAAGAGAATAAAGTTTTAAGAAATGAATAGAACCTTAATGACTTATGTGCCAATATCAAGCTATTTGACACAGATGTACTTAAAGCCTCAGAAGGAAAGAGTGAATACAGCAGATAAAAATATTTGAACAAATATTGGTCAAAAATATTCCAAATAGAATTAAAAACATTAATCAACAGATCTAATCAGCTTAGTGAACCTCAAACAGATAAATACAAAGAAAACCAAAACAAGGCACACATAATCAAACTGCTGAAGCCCAAAGAAAAAAGCAGCCAGAGAAAAAAGGCGTATTTTATACAGAGGAACAATATTAAGAATCAGAGACACAACATAGGCCCCAAAAATAAAACTTTCAAGTGCTAAAAACAAACAACAAAAAACCTGTCAAGCTAGATTTATTTATCCAATGGAAATATTCTTCAGAAATGAAGGCAAAATGAAGACATTTCCAGATAAATGAAAGCTGAGCCAACCCCCACTATAAGAAATGCTAAAAAAAAAGTTATTCTGAGTGAACAGAAATCATACCAGCCTTATAGGAAGGCATATAACACACCAAAGACAGTAAATATGTGACCAGGTATAAAGACCATCTTCTTTAAAAGATAATTGTGTAAAGCAAAATAACAACAATGTAACACATGTAGAAGTTAAATATACAAAATCAATAGTACAAAGATGTTAGGGAAGGTAAATAGAATAGGTGAATATTGTAATTGCTAGAGCAGCCACTAAAAAACTAAGGATACAAAAGTTGTATTTAAAAATCCAATAGAGGAGATACAATGCAATACTGAGTAATATTTTATTAATCCAAAATAAGGCTGGAAAGAAAGAATAAAGAATAGAGCAGACAAAAACCAAATAGATTTATACCCAACTGTATCAATGATTATATTAGATGTAAACAGACTAAACACTCCAATTAAAAACAGAGCTTATAGGGGGCTTCCCTGGTGGCGCAGTGGTTGAGAGTCCGCCTGCCGATGCAGGGGACACGGGTTCATGCCCCGGTCCAGGAAAATCCCACATGCCGCGGAGCGGCTAGGCCCGTGAGCCATGGCCATTGAGCCTGCGTGTCTGGAGCCTGTGCTCCTCAACGGGAGAGGCCACAACAGTGAGAGGCCTGCGTGCCGCAAAAAAAAAAAAAAAAAAAAAAAAAAAAGCAGAGCTTATCTTACTGTATAAAAGACCCCCAGATACATGCTGTTTATAAATAATGCACTTTACATATAAAGACACAGAAAATCCCCAGAAAACACAAATTTCGGATATCAGGATGATAAAAGCGACATCTCTACAAATCCTGCTGATATTAAAAGGACTATGTTGGGACGTTCATATTGAAACCTTACAGTCTAACATCATGTCCCACATGGCTATATGTTCATTCAGAATAATGACCAATAGTTACCATAAACTGTGGTTTGTGCTAAACAGTACAAGTGCATGCTTTTGGTCCTCCCACAACCCTGTAGTGTAGATATATTTTTGTTCGTATTTTGTAGAGAAGGAAATCAAGGCTTACAGAGAGTAATTGACTTGGCCAAGGTCACACGTCTTGTTAGTAGCAGAACCACTTACTTACTGGGTTTACATCTTGGGAATATTCCTAGTCTCATAACTGTCTCATTAGAATGAATCTAAATGAATATATTATATTTTAAAGGAAGAACAGTGTTTTTTTTTTCTTTCCTGAAACAATATTATAGCCTGAAGGTCACGAAGGAAGAATGGAAAACCTACTCACTGAATCGCTGCCACTGTTGCCATGGAAACCTGAGAAGAGATTACATACACATCAGTTTTACAACTCCATCTTTTAATAGGTGCAGAACGTAACCACAGGCTGATGATTCCTCATGGAAAACTCCCTGAAAAATTCATTTAATCAAAAACCTCCAGCTTTTTTTCTAATACAAAAGTCCCAATTCACACAGTAAGCTGAACTTCGCCAGATGAGGTGGATAATGATTCTTTTTCTGAACTGCTGCCTGTTGAGAAGTGAACCAAGACAAAAAATATTTAAATAATACTGAAAAGCAAGAACAAGAGGCTACAATGCATAGGATGCGTCTGTCTTAAGAGCCAGATCAAGAGGTGCTGAGAGGGAGATGTGGGCAGTGATTTAAAGGAGTGGTAAATATCACTGAGATAAATAGGCAAACACATTAGTCTCTCCCTGACAGAGGAGGCAGCATCCTTCTCCGGAAGCAAAATAAAGCACTCTTTGGCAGCACAGACCTACCCCTGTTGAGTATTTCTGTGATGCTGCGGTATAGACACTGTCAACTAAAAGTCAGCTGTTGCAGTAAGATGAAATTCTGAAATTGAATAAGACGTTAAGACTGTTTTAAAGGGTGATGTCCTTGCTTATCTAAATTTAGGCCCTTTAATATGCCTCTCTGCAAACTGATCTAAAAAGTCACAAAAGAAAACCAAAGCAAGAACAGTAGGTACAGAAAAGTAAGACATGATTTACCTTTTTTTTGAATTTTATTTTTGTGTGTGTGTGATATTTGACTCAGGCTCAGCCAGTAGAAATGATTTAGTAAATACCTTATTTAGGATTTGGTTTGGTTGCAAATGGCAGAAACCCCAAAGTAACAATGGCTTGAAAACATAGATTTTATTTCTCTCTCATTTAAAAGTCTTCAGAGATCATCTAGGGCTGCTACAGCAGCTCCACAATCATCAGAGACCCAGGCTCCCTGCAGTTTGCCCTCCCACCATACTCAGCATGTGACTTCCAACTCATGCTCCAAGATGGCTGTTCCTACTGCAGCCCACATATTCACAACAGAGCTCGCAGAAAGGAGAAAAGAATGAAGAGGGGCATTCCCTTCCCCTTTAAGGACACTGGTCCCTAGTTTCATACACTTCCTATTTACATTCCATTGACCATGTCCCACGTGACTTGGTCTACCCCTGTGTGCCACAGACAAGCAGGATCTCACAAACCACCAAAGACGAAGTGGACAGTTGTTCTCTGCATAGTCCAGGGAACCACAGGAGTCAGGTTTGATTGATTAATTCATTTGTTCATATATTCATTCAAGACACAATTGTTAGTCATATGGTCTGTGTCAGGCTTTGTGTTAGATTCTAGACATAGGAAAGACAATATGACACATAAGTAAATAAATCATTTCAACACAATGTGTCAGAAATCTCATAGAGGTAAAAAGTAGCAAACTTCTTGCATTCAAAGGAGAGTTTTTAATATTTAATTTTATTTCATTTTTTATAGTTATCTATTTTATACATATTAGTGTGTATATGTCAATCCCAACCTCCCAATTCATGCCACCCCCTCCATCCCCATCCCCCACTTCCCCCCCTTGGTGTCCATGTTTGTTCTCTATATCTGTGTCTCTATTTCTGCCTTGCAAACTGGTTCAACTGTACCATTTTTCTAGATTCCACATATATGCATTAATATACGATATTTTTTTTTCTCTTCCTTACTTACTTCACTCTGTGTGAGTCTCTAGATCCACCCATGTGTCTACAAATGACCCAATTTCATTCCTTTTTATGGCTGAGTAATATTCCACTGCATATATGTACCACATCTTCTTTATCCATTCATCTGTCGATGGGCATCTAGATTGCTTCCATGACCTGGCTATTGTAAATAGTGCTGCAATGAACATTGGGGTGCATGTGTCTTATTCAATTATGGTTTTCTCTGGGTATATACCCAGTAGTGGGATTGCTGGGTCATATGGTAATTCTATTCTTTGTTCTTTAAGGAACCTCCATACTGTTCTCCATAGTGGCTGTATCAATTAACATTCCCACCAACAGTGCGAGAGGGTTCCCTTTTCTCCACACCCTCTCCAGCATTTGTTGTTTGTAGATTTTCTGATGATGCCCATTCTAACTGGTGTGCAGTTATACATCATTGTAGTTTTGATTTGCATTTGTTTAATAATTAGTGATGTTGAGCAGCTTCTCATGTGCCTCTTGCCCATCTGTGTGTCTTCTTTGGAGAAATGTCTATTTAGGTGTTTTGCCCATTTTTTGATTACTTTGTTTTTTTAATATTGAGCTGTATGAGCTGTTTATATATTTTGGAGATTAATCCTTTGTCCGTTGATTCACTTGCAAATATTTTCTCCCATTCTGAGGGCTGTCTTTTCATCTTGTTTATAGTTTCCTTTGCTGTGCAAAAGCTTTTAAGTTTCATTAGGTCCCATTTGTTTATTTTTGTTTGTATTTCCATTATTCTAGGAGGTGGGTCAAAAAAGATCTTGCTGTGATTTATGTCAAAGAGTGTTCTTCTTATGTTTTCCTCTAAGAGTTTTATAGTGTCCGTTCTTACATTTAGATCTTTCTGCTGTTTTCCAATGGAATGTCCTATAAATATCAATTAAATCTACCTGTTCTATTAGGTCATTTAAACCTTGTGTTTCCTTATTAATTTTCTGTTGGGTGATCTGTCCATTGGTGTAAGTGAGGTGTTAAAGTCCCCCACTATTATTGTGTTACTGTCGATTTCCTGTTTTATAGCTGTTAGCATTTGCTTTATGTATTGAGGTGCTCCTATGTTGGGTGCATATATATTTATAATTGTTATATCTTCTTCTTGGATTGATCCCTTGATCATTATGTAGTGTCCTTCCTTGTCTCTTGTAACATTCTTTATTTTAAAGTCTATTTTATCTGAGTATTCTACTCCAGCTTTTTTTTTTCCATTTGCATGTAATATCTTTTCCCATCCCCTCACTTTCAGTCTGTATGTGTCCCTAGATCTGAAGTGGATCTCTTGTAGACAGCATATACACAGTCTTGTTTTTGTATCCATTCAGCAAGCTTGTGTCTTTTGGTTGGAGCATTTAATCCATTCACATTTAAAGTAATTATCGATATGTATGTTCCTATTACCATTTTCTTAATTGTTTTGGGTTCATTTTTGTAGGTCCTTTTCTTTTCTTGTGTTTCCCAATTAGAGAAGTTCTTTTAGCATTTCTTGTAGAGCTGGTTTGGTGGTGCTGAATTCTCTTAGCTTTTGCCTGTCTGGAAAGCTTCTGATTTCTCTATCGAATCTGAATGAGATCCTTGCCAGGTAGAGTAATCTTGGTTGTAGGTTCTTCCCTTTCACCATTTTAAATATATCATGCCACTCCCTTCTGGCTTGTAAAGTTTCTGTTGAGAAATCAGCTGTTAACCTTATAGGAGTTCCCTTGTATGTTTTTTGTCATTTTTCCCTTGTTGCTTTTAATAATTTTCCTTTGTCTTTAATTTTTGTCAATTTGATTACTATGTGTCTCGGCATGTTTCTCCTTGGGTTTATCCTGCCTGGGACTCTCTGTGCTTCCTGGACTTAGGTGGCTATTTCCTTTCCCATGTTAGGGAAGTTTTCAACTATAATCTCTTCAAATATTTTCTCGGGTCCTTTCTCTTCCAAGGAGAGTTTTTAAGAAAACTTTCACAGAGCAAATACCATGTAAGGTAAGTCTTCAAAAAAATATGACTTTTCCAACTATACTGGTGGAAAAGATCAGGGAGGTGGGTAGGAAGGCAGAAGTCGTTAGAGAGTGTTGTAAAGTAGAAGAGGCATTCCAGGCAAGAGGAACAGATGTAAATGTGACAAAATATGGCAAAGTATGGCTTGCTAGGGAGCTCTGTGCAGTTCCACAGGACTTGGAATGGGGATGGGGAGTAGGAAGGGAGCCAGGGAGGAGTGGTAGATGACACTGAAATGTAGACAGGTTGGAGAGCTTGCACATCATTCTGCTCTCAGTAGGAAGCCATGGGAGAGGTCTAGGAATGGGAGGATCACAATGAGTTTGTGTTTTGAACGATTAGTCTGGAGGGTGTGTGGAAATGTGGAAGATGAATGAACATAACTGAAAGCAGGAAAACTGTTCATTTATCAAGCATTTGCTGAGCATCAAGTCTGAGCCAGACTCTATGGCAAATGCTAAGGATACCACATGGAGTGCATCAGAAACAGGAATCTTCAAGGATCCACAGCAGAGGGAGAGACATGAACCAGTGTTTTAACCGTACTCTGCAACTTGTGTGACCATAGGAAGGCAGAGGATGCCTAACCCTACTGGGATGGACAGAAAGCTACAGAGAAAGTGGACTTTAGGTTTGTGAAAGCTGAATAGAAGTTTGACAGGTGGTCAAGGGCTGCAAAGAGCATTCTTGGCAGAGCATGTGGTGCCTACAAATATAAAGAGGCAAGAAGAAAAACTATAAGTATTTCAGTGGAGGGGTTTCAGGATACAAGTGTGAGGGTAGTGGAAAATTAGGCCCATATTTATTAGGACAGAGACACTATGCCCATGATTAGACCTGGTAAGAGGTTACTTTACAGTAAATGTCTAGGTAGGAGGAGACGAGAGCCTTATTTAGAGTGGGTGGAAGGGGAGGCAGTCACTGACTTCCCATTTGCTCTCCAATCCACCCAGCACCCTTCCCCAGTCTGCTCGTTGCCCAGGAGTCTGAATTGCATGGTTGACATCAACTGGCTCTCTTGTAGTTGGGTTTGGCCAATGAGGAAGAACAGAAGGAGATTAATGGTGAAGAGGACTTGAGAGAGTAAGGTCAATTCCTTACTGAGTAGGAATTTATTCTCTCAGTTCCCTGTCTTGGAGCTACCCAGGGTTGTCTGATCTCTACAGAGGCCTTGTGCTTTTCCTCTCCCTCCTAATGCTCTCACTTTCTCTTCTTTTCCTGGTTTCCAGAACCACTTCCTGCCCTTCCCCATTTGGGCATGAGAGTAGTAACAACAACCCACTACCTACAGGGTATTAGACTATCCCTGTTGTTTCCCTACACTATGCCTTTGTAAATAGTCCCTTTATTAAATTCTCAAATTATACAATAGGTGTGCCAACTGTTTCCTGCCAGGAATCTGACTAATATCACCACCCTCATTTCAACTCCATTTCTTCCCAACTCTGGTGATTTTTCTGTGTAATCTGTAGCTCCCAATTTTCCAGGAGGAATGATCAAACCCCCAAGTAGTTCATAGATCTCACAGCTCTTGGTAAGTAGGTCAAAGTTCACAATCTGGTGTGCTCAGGTGAATTCAGATGAATAAAACTAAAATTTCATGCTACTAACAAGTTCACAAATTAGTGGGGGAGATAAACTTGTACATAATTAACAGTAAAACCCACCTAACTAATCTTTGGCATATTTCCTGGGCATGGCATAGTTTAAGCAAATAGTCTAGATTGAATTAAAATCATCATTTCCATGAGGAGATATTGGTCAAATGGTACAAGCTTCCAGTTATGAGATTAACAAATTCTGGGGATCTAATGTACAGCATGGTGATTATGGCTAATAATATTGTATTACATATTTGAACATTGCTATAAGAATATATCTTAAATGTCCTCACTATAAAAAAGAAATGGTAATCATATTATAGGATAGAGATGTTACCTAATGCTATGGTGGTAATCATTTTGCAATATATAAATGTATCAAATAAACACTTGTACATCTTTAATTTACACAATGTTATATGTCAATTATATCTCAATAAAACCAGGGAGGAAAGACTGCCAAAAAAGAAATTTGTTTAAAATAAGGAAATGAAGACTCAGGGAAGCACTAGAACTTGTGCAAGTTCACACAGCTGGTCCATGTAGGAGGCAGAATTTGAGTTCAGTTCTAGATGTGTTGCCTTCCACTCCCTGTTTTTTTAGAGTTATTCAAGAACAGTAGCAAATTCCTGTTTGTTCCACCCCATCTCTCTCCCATGCTAGAATTTCGTACTGCTCAATAAACATCTGTTAAATAATTTTTAAAACATCATCATTTCCAATTCCCAATTCCAGGGAGAGAGAATCTGATTGTTTATCTGAAGCAAGTATTCAGTTCTAATCCAGTCAGGGTGGCTCACAGTACAAACATCGGTGCCTGCCATTCAGCACTCTGGAGGGAGAGGATGTTTCCAGAGAAAGTGTACTGGTATAGGATGGGCAGACATCCCTAAAACCATCTATCACAGCAGATAGTAGACCCTATTAGTCTTTCTTTAAATGGATAATTTCCATAAGGCAGATTGTGATGTGCCAAGAAAGACTGATTTAAAGTCTATTTTATCATAAGATATTTTAGTGTTCTTTTTTTTTTTGAAGAGAAAGGATAATAACATATTTACAGCTCAATTATATTTCTATTATTCTAGTTCTAGTCAAATTAGGTATTCCTTAGTTCCACAGTGATTTTTCACAGGGAGGGGTGTTGTCACACCTGCTACACAGCTGGGTACAAGGACTGCCTGCCTGCATGCTCCCAGCATGCTCTGGGGTTAGTTTCCATGCCAACCAGCCTAGGAGTGTTTCCACCCTATCTACCCGCTCCAGGACAGACATTAATAGAACAGACATATATGAGGAAGAGTAAGAGACAGGCTGAATAAGTGTATGCAATTATTTTTAAAGCACTGAGGTCCTAAATTATTCCTTATGCTAGTCCCCTTTATAACACAAGATAATAGGAGACAGATTATGATGTCTTTCATGCTAAGTGCTCAGAGCTCTTTCAAATATGCTACCACATTATCCTCAGAGCATCCCTAAGAGATAAGAAAGGTCTTATTTTGCAGGTTGGAAAACTAAGGCACAGAATGGTGAAATGTCCGTCTTACACATACAGGATGAGGCAATTCTAGCATTAGAATAAAATCTAAGAATCCTACCTGTAAAATCTGCATTTTCACTTACTTTTCTGCTCCCGTGTCTCCATCAGTTTTAAGCTCCAGAGCAAATCGATTCAATACAATTTTGATTAAATATCATATTCATATTTTGTGTTAACGGTAAAAATAGCCAAGATAGTGGGGGTGGTTACTGGGGAGGAAAATTGGACAAACTATTAAAGAAAAAAGCAGGTGAATCCAAAGATTGGGTAACAGGAAAGCAAATATAAATGTTTAACTTAGGTTAAAATATTTCACCTAAATTTTCTTTCAAGGAAAAGAAATGACTCAGCTTTGATGAGGTATATATGTGACTCAGAGAAACAATAATATGACATCAAATATGGCCAGCATTATCAAGAGATACCTCAGAGAGTGAGAGGGAAACTCAGGAAGATGTATCAAAAAAATAAATAAAGAAAATGTTTTCAGCCCCTGTTTCATCTTTCCTAGAGATTCTGTTTGGCCTCAACGGCCTTAGGGAGAGGAGACCAGGAGAGCAACTTGGGAAGAGATAAAATCATGCCTCATGCCTTCATGAGATGGAGGCTGAGGACACATTAAACCCTATTAAAGTGCTGACTCACTTCACCTCCCTACTCCACGCAAAAAGCTACAACCAAAAAAAAGACGGCATTCTAGCCAGTGAATGCAGAAATGCCAGAATGTAATATTATGCCCCTGATGTTTGTCCAAAGCAATAACCAATCAGTTGAAAAGCACTCCAACTGTTAACAGCCAGTGACATGCTAGTGTCAGGTACTTTCTGCACCCAGATATTTGGGTACCCAGAATACTTATTCTGGACTCATATACACACATACACGTATATACACATTTATATTTGTTTTTTCCATCTTATTCCCTTATCATACAACATAAGATGTATCAACTTTATATCCTAGTAGTTCAGTGTTAAGTTTACATCATAGTATTTCAGTTACAGGATATCAAGGAGAAGAGTAACCATGACTCAAGGATTTACCTCATCTTCTAGGGGAGGGATTAGTGCATTTTCAGTTTGCAGGAGAGCTGTATTATGTTAGGTGGAATTATGACCTTGTTCTTGTCTTTATTTGGAGATTAAGTATGGTTTACAGAGATGTGTATGAGTGCCAAGTTGACAAGGGATGGACTTGTGATGATTAATTTTATGTGTTAAGATAACTGGGCCACCAAATGCCCAGATTTCTGGTTGTGTTGGTGAGGGTATTTCTGGAGGAGACTAGCATTTGAATTGGTGGACTGAGTACTGCAGATTGCCCTCCTCAATGTGGGTGGGCCTCATCCAGCCCACTGAGGGCCAGTGTGGAGGAGTGTTGGTCTCCCCTGACTTCTCAGGTTCTGGAAGCGCAACCTCACTCACATGACTACACCCTATGTCCTGAATCTTCTTGGCCTAGAACTCAGGAAATCCCACAGGAAACCTCTTTGCCCCTTTCCCGTATTTCCACTGCCTATTTGCCTTGCGGCAACAAGCCCAGAGGACTCCCCACCCCATTCCATCCCCAGGGAGGGGAGCAGGGCTCTGGAGTGAGGCTTAAGAAGTTCAAATCCGGGCCCACAGCGAGCATTTCACTGACCAATAACACTTATAATGAGCGAACGTAGGCAGTGTTACTTCTCTCTGACCTTCAGTGTTCCTATCCATGAACTATGAATATTAACAATACCAACTTCATAGGGCTATTGTGAGCATTAATAAGACAATCCACACCAAGTTTTGGTTTAGTGCCTAGAACATAGCTAGCACTCAATAACTGTTAGCTATTTATTAAAACAACTCCCGAGAAGTCTCTCGCTGAGGAACTGTGCCTTTGCTCATCAGACAGGCTTTTCTGTCACACTCAAAGAGGGTAAACACAGAGGAGGACAAGAAAAAACTAAAACTGGAAATGGTGAGGCTGTGAAAGTGGCCATTCAGGAGGGGCCAATTAAATAGTTGCCCAAAGCACCTATTAAGTGTCTCCCTGGACAGAATGGAGTATAGTGTGCATAAAAGAGTTGAATGGGCACAGTTTAAGCTTCTTAGGGTGAATCTAAGAAGGGATGTATTAAGCATATTCATAAATATAAACAGACTTTGGAACATATGCTTAATTAAGTGAAAGATATTTGCACTGAAAACTAGTCTTTTCCCAAGCTCATTAGAGTGGAAAGTCAGTGATCCCTTAACAAATTTAGAGTGTTTCTTTTAGGGTAGAAGATGAGGAGACCGAAACAACCCAATACATTCATTAAATCTATGCCATGTCCAGATCTCAAGCAGAGCTAACGCTTTTCAGGTGATGAAAAAGTAGATTCTGAAGGAGAATTCAAGAGACACTAGTGACATATTTAGAGTATTCCAAATGTATTTTCCCAAAATGATTTCTTCTTTGCTGCTTTCAGTCTATTGCTCGGAGCAGGAATAATCTCTTAGTCTCTGGTTCACTCTGCTTTTCCTTTTAAACATGCTGCCCCTCATTTGCCGCACAAAGATATTTCCAATGTGCCATAAACACAGACACTCCTCATGTAGTATAATGATAAACTAGCTGTTACGAAGAGCTTAGAAGCCAGACAGAGTGTTCCGACGTATCTAACCCGAGTTATTTTCTGTGGCTGAACATATTTTCAATAGCAGTTCAACCACATGCGTAACTGTAACATAGGATTCCTTTCACCAGCTATGGAAAAAAATAATCAAAGAAACTATTGCTTCTGTAGAAGTTCTTGTACATGACTCCAGGGGAATTATTCTTTCCCTCATTCCAACATGCTTTATGAGGTTGCCCCAACCTGGCTGCCCTAAACCCCTGAAATGTACAACTCTGTGTGCACACAGTCATGGAGGTTGGAAGAGTCCCAAGAGCCTCGGAAAGACAAGAAAAATGCTTTAAAGCCCCAAGGCCAGTAATTATCCTGCAGAACAACTAAACAAGTGAAGGAGTTCCCTTCATGGTCTGCATTATCCCAGTCTCGTTCAAAGTACCATTTCCCAAAACTGTCAGTCATCATTCATGAGACCCTCTGAATATCCTCTGCCCTTCCACCTGGATCAGCAAGCTTCTGAACAAGGAGACAGTGTGGCAAAATGCCAGCAGGGCCTGGACACAGGAGATGACGCGCGTTCACTTCCGGCTCAGCCTACTGCTGCCTCTTTATGTGATTAAGAGTGGATTTAAGGCAGAATGAACGAGGTTTGAATTCCGGCTCCACCTATTCTTAACTCTGAGAACTTAGGCGAGCTATTTAACTTTTCTGAGCCTCAATTCTTCATCTATCAATTAAGGATAATAATACACTGGTCTTTGAGTTTGGAGAAAATGAAATAATTTATGTAAAGAATTCAATAAGCAGTCAATACACATTAGCTGTTGTCATAGACTGCTACTTTGGAGATATGGTCTGACCTTCTTCCTCCAGACCATTCCTTCATTCATTAAAATGATTACTGATACATCTCAGGAACGGAAGCCATCCACAGAGCCACATCAGCCACTTGTGTGAGAGCCCTGAAGGGCAAACCACATACAACTTTCCAAATTTGAGGAAACTAGTGCAATTAAAGACACCCATCTCCTTCTATTCCCAGATTATTTTTTCTTGACCCCTAAGAATTATTCCACCAGACTGTTGGGCTCAGTCACATGAAAAACCAGCAAGAAAGTCAATCAGTAATTTATATAAGAAGATAGATTACCAATAAACACATTAAAAAGTTTAACCTCACTATTGATTAGAAGAATTAAAATTAACTCATGGTAACATTATACCTATCCAAAATGTAAACAGTTTTCAATGATAATATTCAACATCGTCAGCAGCAGTATGAGATATGCTGATGAGAATGTAAGCTTCTGGAGAGTATTTTATTGATATGTATCAAGACTCTCCCCAAAAGTTTATATATTTTTGACCCAGTAATTCAACTTCTGCAAATTTACCCTAAGGAAATACTCAGAATGCAAAAAAAAAAAGAAATGTATATATATAGGAATGTTCAAGGAAGTATTATTTTAACAGAAAAAAAATTTAAAAGCATAAGTGCTCAATAGTAATTACATAAATCATAATAACTCAATACAATAAAATACCATGCATCCATTAAAAACCATGTTTTCAAAGAATATTCAATGACATGGGAAAGCCCCTGCAATATAATGATATGTTTAAAAATTGGGTATAAAACTTCTAAACATGTAGAGAAAATTACTAAAAGGAAATACGGTAAAAGTGTTAACACTAAATATCTGTAATGAAGGAAGGAAGGAAAGTATTTTCTTTTGTATAATTTTTGTAGTCCAAATTTTCTGTTATAAGCATGCATTCCTTTTACAATCAGATTTTTGTTTGTGTGTCTGTGTGTGCCCCGGTTTCTCAAAGATTTGATTCCTGTGAATTTATTTACGTGTAAAGGGAGCCTTCCAAAGAAACAAATCCTCAATCCCAAAGAATAGCCTTACTCTAAAACCATAGCACTAATGCTCTCTGGCAGGTAGAAGAGATACTTGTGATAGGCAGTCTCATCTTCTTCACTTCAACCTGCTCAAATCATAGTGGGTAGGAGGGAAGCCTCACAGGTGGCCTTAGGCTCAAACGCTGATGGGAAAGTGACAAAGTAGCAGAGACCAAGCAGGCACAGCCATCTCCATCAGAGATCAGGCTCTGGTCAGCAGGCTGTCACTGAGTCAGCTGCAATAATAGTGATTTATTTCTGTACAATCAATAGGCTGCAGCTATGCAATTAATCCACATTGCTGTGAAGGTGAAAGAGTCCACAGTCTGAGAATATTTTCAAACTAGCTTTTCTCGGGAATGGCCTGAACTCAAAAGAGAAGCATGGCAGAATAAGTATGGTTCTTTGAAGTCATCCTTTGATTCACTATCCAATCGTGGCCCAGGATGTAAAAGACAAAAAGAGATACATATTGTGCTGGACTTCATGCCTTCTGAAGGCATGTTCTACCAACTCTGTGAAATTGTTGTACTGTTCATTGTTATTATTTAATACTCACAAAGTATTCTATTGCTCTGGGTTATCTTGAGAAAAATCATTGGTAATTTTTCACATCACTCTGACGAGGAAGGTCAGTACTATTAGCATCATTATCCTCTGAAATATATAAGAACATTATGAAAGCTGATGTCACAGCAGTCACTGGCAAAGCCAAAATTAAATTTATTTTCTGGCCCCTTGATTAATATTTAGAAGTTTCACAGAATACAGAATTTTCCTACTAGAAGGGAAAAGAGGATTATTTATTTGTAGAATAAATAAGTTAGTTGTGATTTGCTCTCATCTCAAGTGAAAATTATTGTGTATTATTTTAATTAAATGATATGATTACACTTAATTGCTAGTAGTGTCTTTCTTCCTTTGCTTTCCTAGGAGGGCTTGGCCTCTGGATCTGAGTTTCTTCTGATTATTTGTGTCCATGGCTCTTACTGTGTTAGTCATCTATTGCTGCATAACAAATTAACCCCCAAATTTAGCTGCTTAAGAAACATTTATTATCTCACACAGTTTCTGAGGGTCAATAATTTGGGTGTGGTTTAGCTGGACAGTTCTGGCTCAAGATCTCTTATGAGGTTGTACCAAGCTGTCAGCAGAGGCTGTGGCCATCGGTAATCTGACAGCTCGACAAGGGCTGTGACTGTTGGCAGGAGGTCTTAGTTCCTCGATGGCTTTTGGAAAAAGTCTCAATCCTTGCCCTGTGGACCTCTTCATCGGGCTTCTCACAGCATGGCATCTGGCTTCCCCCAGTGTAAATGATCCAAGACAGAGCAAGACTGCAAGACAGCAACGAAAATGGAAGTCACATAGTCTTTAAGTCTTTAACAACCTATTCTTGAAAGTGACATACCATTGCTTCTATCATATTCTTTTGGATACATGGACCAACCCCAGTAAAATGTGGAAGGAAACCATACAAGGGCATGTACATGAACAGGTAGGGATTGTGGAGGCCATTTTGGATGCTGCCTACCACAGCTTTTAAAGAAACTGTAATTTGTTTGTTTGTTTATCCAATGATTTCTTCTTGTCTCAGTGGCAGTAAGGTCTTTCACATTCTTCTGTATCCTAACTAGCAGCAGGATGATATCCAAGGAAATGCATTTAAGTACAACCTTCCAAAATTACTCTGTCATAAATTTAAAATATTTTTTAATTCAAACAAAACTTTTGATCCTTTTCACTAGTTTTACTGGCCATCAGAGGGTGGATCTGTCACACTGACATCATTAGAATTTTTGGCATGTTTTTCCTGAATTGGATTTCCAAGATAAAATAGTTATATTATTCTAAGAGTAAAAGCTGTTTGAAAGACTAGAATGGCAATGAAATATAGCAATTAACACTCAGATCCATCACACCAGCCTGCGTGCAGATCCTAGTTCTGTCCTCACTAGCTGTTTGACATTGGACAAACTGAGCCTCACAGTGTCAGTTTCCTCATCCATAAAATGGGCACACAAATACTAACAACTTCTGAGCTTTGTTGCATGAAAATCAGGAACGTGCTTAGGCAAGTGTGATCACTGTCAATAATGAAGATTTTGTGTTTCTGCACGGTACCCACATGGGGCAAAAGGGTCTTTGGGGAGTTTTTCCCCAAAACCTCATTCACTCCTCCTTCTTCTTTCACTCTAAGGAAGTTATTTAGTCTTTTCTGCTTTTTATAGAAGGCAGATGTTTCTCCCGAGATTCTATATATATATTTTTTTTTTTTTTTTTTTTTTTTTTTTTGCGGTATGTGGGCCTCTCATTGTTGTGGCCTCTCCCGTTGCGAAGCACAGGCTCCGGACGCGCAGGCTCAGCAGCCATGGCTCACGGGCCCAGCCGCTCCGCGGCACGTGGGATCCTCCCAGACCGGGGCACGAACCCGTGTCCCCTGCATCAGCAGGCGGACTCCCAACCACTGCGCCACCAGGGAATTCCCCGAGATTCTATATTTTTAATTCTTCAAGGCTCTGAGCAGCAAGGGAAAGGAGTGAACAGGTGTTTTATTTAATTTTTAAAATTAATTTCAGGTAGCTGTTTGGCAGCATCAAGACATTTTGAAGCTAGGCATTTGTGAACTTTGCAGGTTCTTCCCCACCTTTCCCCTCCTCTGGGCCCCATACCCAGAAGTGAGCTGATATACGATCTGAGTTGAGGTGGCAGCTCTCCTATGTAGAGCTGGGATCCGGAGGTCCCAGGAGAGGGGAAGGGGCTGGAGTGTAACAGAGGCATCTATTTGTCAGCAACTGCACCGACCCTCTCTGCTTAAGTCTTGAACAAGGTTATTATTCTCAGCCTGCAACACCCGAGTGCACAGCAGGCTCAGCTGACTGTGCGTGTTCCATTAATATTCTGCACGTTCCATCGGCTAAATTTGCTATTGCATTTAGAACGCTTCTGATTGCATATTTTTTATATTCCCGGCCTCCTCAGAGAAATGAATGCCACTGTTAGCAATCTGACAGGCAGCCGAGCACTCAGTGATGCATTTGTCATCAAACTAAGGGGGAAAGTTATTAAAACACTTGGCTGTCAACCATGAACTCAGTCAGAACCATTTAAGTTATAAAAGTACTTTTACATGCAAGAGCCAAAAATAAATAAATAAATCAAGGAAGAATTGTGGAAAGAAAAAAAACAATTTTAATGAGTTAGAATTTACTAAAAAGACCGTCTTTCCTCTATAATTATGTCCAAATAAAAGCAAATGAATGCAGACATTTTTCAGGCTACAAAATCATTTCTTTGGCTGCTGAAATTGATTTCTACTCAAGACACACTCAGCATCACATACTTTGCAAACCTCAGAAATTACATGCTTTAAAGTATGTACCTTTAAAAAGATAATTAATATTTATATTTAATTATGCTTTTCTCAATATTTCTTAGATGTGATGGATCAGAAGACATCTGAATTACTACCTCACAAGAGAAGTAAATGAGGAGCATTGTTTCATGGGCTGTGAAAGGGATGTACAATTTGTACCCCTATCAGAAGAGCTACTAAAACATGGAAATTTATGATTTTTGCCCCTCAGAAAAACCTCGTTAAGCTCCTTGAAGAAATGGAAACCTCATGAGCAGTAATCAAAGCATATGAAGCCTCCTGAGTGGTTAACAGAGCCCACTTCATCAGACAATTCCACTGGGGACAGAGTTGCCCAAGAACATGCTTCTCATAGAATGTGTTATGAATTGAAATTCAGCTGCAGAGACTGACTGAGCTAGAAAGCCTGAATGTATCCACGAGAATCCTTCCTGAGAACATATTGGCCTTTCATCATTGTCAAATCCCCAGGAAACATAAGCCAACAAGAGGCAGATTGATGTGCCCTGTTCAGGGCAAATCCGTGGATAGAACACTGCAGACAGATGCAGTGGAAGGCCCTGCTCCTGGATGCCTGAGTTGCTGTACATTACAGCTCAACACAAGTCAGTGTGACTTAGAACTACAGTCTGTGCATGTGTCAGCTTGTCCTAAGCTTGCCTGCCCTGTTTCCACTAAGAAAATTGCTCACACAAGAGCCTAGATGTTATTAGCCAGAGGAGGGATCCAATAGAAAACATACTAAAAGTACTTGGATTTTCAGGGCATCCTGTAGGACCATGTATTAGTTTCCTAAGGCTGCTGTTACAAAGTACCATAAACCAGGTGGCTTAAAAAAAACTTAAGCTTTAAAAAATCGTCTCACAGTTCTGGAGGCTACATGTCTGAAATCAAGGTGTTGGCAGGGTCATGCTCCTGAAATCTCTAAGAGAGAATCCTTCCTTGCCTCTTCTACCTTCTAAATGCAATCCTTGGCATTCCTTGGTTTGGAGATACATGACTCCAATCTCTGCCTTCATCTTCTCCCTGTGTGTCTTTATCTTCACACAGTGTTTGCTTTTCTTATAAGGACACCAGTCATATGGGATTAGGGGTCATCTTAATGACTTCATCTTATCTTGATTACATCTGCTGAGACCCAATTTCCAAATAAAGTACATTCACAGGTACCCGCAGTTAGGACTTCGACATATCTTTTAGGAGACACTATTCAACCCAAAACAGACCACTCTGGTTGAAGAATGCTGAAGCAATGCATCTAGATGAATAGGATACAAACAATGAGAGAACTGGTTGTAGAAGACAAAGGAAGAGATTGTTAGAAGAGTGTGGCCTAGAGAAGTGGATTGATCAAATTAAGACATTAAGTAAAATAAAGACTAAATATACTTGGATTAACAGCAGGTGGGTTTGTGTCTATAGAGTGGTGAAGGCTAGGATGGTATTGCAATGGGTAACAGGGTGAGCAGCAAATATGGACATAAAAACCACGAGTGTAGGTAAGTCTCTTAAGACATTTAGCTGTGCAGAGATAAGAGACAAGAAAACTATTGGAGTGAACACTGTGATGCTAAGCAGGGCCCTTGCTGTCAAGAATTTGGAAGCTCCTAACATTTACTGCTGCTTCTCCATACTGAATGGCCACTGGTTCATACACCTGCCATGGATGAGGACACTGAACGCTAGCACCTCCAGGCTGGTGGCAAAGATTGCATTTGGGAACATGTTGCTCCCTGCTTACAATGGGATGGGCAAGGTGTGTGAAGAGGTGGTCTGAATTGGGAGACACTTGCTCAACATGCTGCACTGAGGAGGGTGCTTTCCTCTATAAATTGTCATGAAAACTTACTCTTGGCAGCTAGATTTGGCTAAGACCATGACACCTGCTTACATCAAGAGCCCAATTCAAATATCAGTTATTGGTGCAGGAATAAATACATCCATGAGAAGAATGCAAAAAAGATCCAGAAATGTATCCACATATATGGAAATTAGATATATGACAGAGATGGCACTAGCCTCACCCCCACCATGATGACATACAGAAAGTAGGAAGCAATACTAATTCTGCACCATCCCTTAGGACCTGCGGTTACCAAGAGCAACACCACTGCTAATGATTTACCACTTGCAAAGAGAGGGTCTTTCGGTAAATCAAAAGAGTGAATTTGCACATTTTTGGTTTCTGTAAATTCCATCATGGTTTAATATTGTATGATTCATTACCTTAACCTGTTACTACTCAGTGGATAAGTGATTTTCTTCCTTGTAAGAATCAGAATAAAAGCAGGGTACCTTGAAAAAAAAAAAAAGAGCCCAATGAACTCTCTGGTGGGGCTTCCCTGGTGGCGCAGTGGTTGAGAGTCCGCCTGCCAATGCAGGGGACACGGGTTCGTGCCCCGGTCCGGGAGGATCCCACATGCCGCAGAGCAGCTGGGCCCCTGAGCCATGGCCGCTGAGCCTGTGCGTCCGGAGCCTGTGCTCCACGACAGGAGAGGCCACAGCGGTGAGAGGCCCGCGTATGGCAAAAACAAAAACAAAAACAAAAAACTCTCTGGTGATTTGCAAGTCACCTGTGTCTACCTTTCCTTTACTACCTGTTAATCAGGGCTCTCCACAGAAACAGAACCAGTAGGAAATATATGTACATAGAAGAGATTTATTTTAAGAATTGGTTCACAGGGTTATGGGGACTGGATTTGTGTTTGATTAAATAACTGGGGACTATAGCCTAGCTGAGTTGACACATGAAACTAACCATCACATCCTCTTCCTAAGGACCTCTGAGAGGACATGGCTTCTGAAAAGGCATACCAGTTTGGTCACAGAAATCAGGTGTCTACTTTACAGGTGGAGGCTTGGATTTAGGCATTCATAGAGTACTATTTACATAGAAAAATCTATATGGTAAATGGAGTTAGTTGCCGCAAATAAAACTATTTAAGGCAATTGGTTCACAGAATTATAGATGCATTCTTTTGTATTCTTTCTAAAAGCAAAATTTGAACAATGATGTGCTTTGCTCACTCATGGTATAAAGACACCAGATCCAGCCTGTGGCAATTAGCTCATTATCTTATAGTAACACTACGTATTACTATCTGGAGGTGTCATTAACCTCCTTTCTCTTTAGAGGAGAATTTAATACAAGGCAGATTTGTCCTTACCATTCAATGGAGCATTTAATTATCAAAGGATCAAAAGCATCTTGTTATAATGTTGCTGTGCAGCGCGGACTCAGAGGTAATTATGAAGGACAACTTAAGTGTAATTTTCTGAGAAAAAGGCTATCAACAAAAAGTTAGAGCACAGAGATGGCAGCTTCAGAATCATAACATGTCTATTTCCATATTCCTATCACAGAGAACTCTGTTAAGGTAACTTACAATAGGAAAAGCATCCAAGGTAAGAATGTTTTTCATATACATGTACTGAGCATTTGAAAGTGTCACCAAAGGTGCTCACTAAAGAATGTCAAATACTGTTATTAACCTTTAACATTTTAGTTCAGGCCATGTATCAAAAGACGGTGTTAGGCAGTGAAACACACACACACACACACACACACACACACACACACACACAAGTGAGCTTCTTCAAACTCCAAACTCCCTCAATTAAATGATCTTTTATTCTGTAATCATACTCCTTCCACTCAGAGATGATTTTATTACAGCTTCTACAGAGAAGATTTCTGTTTGAAATTGAAATGACATATATGCCCCCCGAAAGATAGAAAACTCACAGTTGAATATACAAAGGTGTCATTTATAACTCATCCTTCCGAGACAAAACCAGCTTGCCTCTGTATAAAACCTTGAAGTATTTGTGTAGTGGCTAAAACAGTATAGACAGCCATTTAACATGAGTAATAGGAAAGAAATCCTTAAGCTGCCTTTCCTGTTTATATTCCCCATCTCCAACCTACATATATGATTAAAAGATGTCACTCAATTACATTTCAATTTTTCTGCCAGCGGCATTCATTACAAAATTTCAGCAATGTTCCTGGAAGGATAATTTATTGAATAGATGTTGAATTTGCCATTAGACATTGACAAGTATCCAGGAGGACATTTTATTCTGTCAGAGATCATTTATTTCAGGATATTGTGTTTTTGGTAAGTGGACTGTGTTTGTGTCTTTAGTGTATAACAGAGGGTATAGTAATTCCTTTTTACAGTGATTTAAATGCTTTTATTACTAGTTCCTATCAAGAAAAAAAATGTGGGTATATTAGTGAAGGGGATTAGTTTTTATTACATAAATATTTTATGATATCTATTTTCCATTTCTTTCCCTGACACTTTATTACCACCGACTCTTATTCATTCCATGCTTGATATAAATTAAATGCGAGATTTGGATGTGAGCGGCTGCAGGGCCTTGAGGGCATAGAATCTCTTCTCTAAGATTACAATTACTTAACTTCTCCTAGAGTTAATTTGCCTAACCACTGTCCCTGAGCTATCCAAGTAAGAGATAATTTGGAAATGTAGCAGCAGGCTTCAGATGTGATAACTCATAACCTCCCATTTACGCAGTTTGTGGGAACTCAAAGAAAGTTTATCAGGAGACATTTTTTAAGGGACTTGTGAAACTGAATACAGCCAAATTCTCTATTGTTCAGAGGATGGGTCTCTTGTCTGAGGGCTTCATTACTTGCTGGCACCTCTGTGTGAGGCTAGCTTGGGCTCGGGAAGGTGGGGAAACTCATCCACATATGGTTCCTACTTGTCAGCAACTCCATGGTCATGGCAGATGAAACAGGCTCTGCTTCCCCTGGGATTGCACAGGCTCTCCCAGTCTTGGTTATCATCACAAAACTGATCGGGCTGTGATTATTTTCCAAGTTTCTCCCATAAGAAAAAGGATAAACAAAGGAGAAATGCTTAAACGAACAGGATGTGATTTAGGAACAATGATGACAGAGGAATAGGGCAAAAGGAAATGACACTGGAAGGTTAGTCTAGGTTGGATGTCAGAGACTTATGAAGCTAAAGAAAGTGGATGTCTTCTTCAGGCCTCAGTTTCTTAAGTGGTTTGCAAATTTCTTTTTAAAGGGAACAATTATCCCTGATTCCCAGCATTAACTTAAATCATGAGATATCAATATATATACATACACACACACATATAGGTATTATATATATATATATATATATATATACACACACACATGTGTGTTTTATGTGTATGTGTATGTATATGCATATATAAAAATTTCCCACTTGTATGTGTCCTTCATGGTCTACTAAAGCTCTTGGTTCTACATAATCCTCATTCTGGGATCCAGGCTGAAGGAGGAATTCCTTTTGGGGATATTGCTGGGCTCATGCCAGAAAGAAAACAGGGAGAGGGTCAGACATTCAGTGGTCCTGAAAGCTTCCACTTGAAAATGGCATGTATCACTTCCACTCACATTTTGTTTGGCAAATCAAGTGGTACAGGAGGGTAGGAAGTATAATTTTTCCATAAGGAGGGACCCCATAGGGGGAGACAGAAAATATTTTTTTAAAACAAGAGAATTTACATGTGAAATAGAAAACTTGGCTTAAACACTTTTTGCTTAAAGATTTTATGTGAATCTAAAGCCATGACAATTAATTCCATAGGAAATGTACAAATTAATATTTATTTGTTTTGTTAAATGTTTTACTGACACTACAACACCACTCACTATGAGAAAATCGTTACAAAGAGCTAAGGCTCTTCTTCTGGTTTGGCTTGATGGTGGTGGCTGTTCACGTCTGTGAGTTAGTGTGCGATATGACATGCAGTGACTACATTCTCCCCACACTTTCCTCTACTGAGCCACTGTTCAGAAAACCTGCCTTCAATTTGCTGTCACAGCATTTGGCCTTCATGTGGATCAAACTCATCTTTGCAAATTAAGTCCACTTCTGTTCAGCTTTCATTAACTCATGACACTTAAAGTTATACAACTTGGCGCCAGAAAGATCATAGAGATATCTGCAACACAGACGGAAATTTTATGACAGTGATAAGATAGTCATTTGGATGATCCAGAATATACTTATATTATTTTTTTAAAGATTTTTTCATTGACATTAAAACTCAAAATTCAAGGAAACTCGTAGACAACCAAAGCATGGCCTCCCTATCCCCACAAGAATGTCACTCCAGAGGTCTGGGGACACTGCTATAGATGAAAGGGAGCCACTGAAAAATTCAATGCCATGGGTTTTTAAAATCGAATTTATTTTGCTTAAAGAACCAGTGGGCACCAGTTTGGAGGCACAACACTAGGCCAAGGAAGGAGAAGTGAAGACCTGACCATAAAGGTGGTCTGAATAAAATGAAATCATGCAAGCTGTTTAACCCACCAACTAGAAATCCGGAGAAGAGAACTTTGAGGAAGCAGGAGGAAGCAAGCTGTTTAACCCACCAACTAGAAATCCGGAGAAGAGAACTTTGAGGAAGCAGGAGGAGTTGAAGGGAGAAAAAAGCTAGCCTGATTTCTGGTCATGAAAACTTTCATGCCGATCTCCCAAAACAAGAGAAACTCATCACTAATAAATATCTGGGTATGTGATTAATCACAAAATTTGGAAAGAACACTGAACAGAGTTAAAAGTTCTGAGCTCTAGTTCCAGCTTTGCCACTCTCCAGCTATGTCATTCTGTGGAAAGAACAATCTGAGTTTACAAAGAGAAGACTCATAAGCAGTCCTGCCTCTTTCAGAAATTTTTTAGATAGCAATTTAAGATGAAATACATGAAAGCAGTTTTTAATTCAGTACAACAAATACTTCTTAGGTATCTATTATATTTAGGGAGGAACTGGGTAATTTGTCAAGTGCTCTACAAATATGTTACCATTTTGCGGCTGATACAAGTTTTCTCCCCCGTTCCTTCTTTTCCTGGAGCTTGGGCAACCCAATAATAAAGTAATAGGATGGGGCTTCCCTGGTGGCGCAGTGGTTGAGAGTCCGCCTTGCCGATGCAGGGGACATGGGTTCATGCCCCGGTCCGGGAAGATCCCACATACTGCGGAGTGGCTGGGCCCGTGAGCCACGGCCGCGCTGGGCCTGCGCATCCGGAGCCTGTGCTCCGCAATGGGAGAGGCCACAACAGTGAGAGGCCCGCGTACCGAAAAAAATAAATAAATAAATATAAATAAAAATAAAGTAATAGGATGGAAAGTTTAGTATGGAACTCAAGCCTGAGCAGGAGCCAGACACGCTTTTAGTATAATGAGGCACAGAATATACGCTAGAAAAGAACTCTTATATACGAACAATCTGATTTTCCTTTACAGGGTCTGCTTTTTCCTGTTCCATCACATCCTTAGTACCTGGGCTTCCACTTGACCCTGTCAAACCTCGCAGCGGAGAATGACCACCTACGCCAAAGGCTGAGACAGAGGAGAATAAAGATGCTTCAAAGGAAGAAAACTGGCCACAAGGCCATAGGACTGAGCTGAGGAAGCAGAAAAGGAATGAGGGGAAAGGTCAAAGGGGGGTGCTGTCCACTACTGAGGCATCTGGAGTCCATGAGCAGAGGCCCCAGACCTGTGGACAAAAAATAAAGACAAGTCAGTGTGGGAAGGGACCCTCTGCACTGGTAGGATTATGTCGCTAGAACCTGAGGCGAAGAACTGCGTGAACATTCTTTAGGGGACTGAATGTGCATTTGCTCAGCTGACAGAAGACTTAGCTCATTCCCTTCCTGCCTCCCAATCACCAGCAGATGACTGGATTCTGACAGGAGCAAAGACCAGGAAGCAAATAAGTCAAGAGGGATCAATCACTGGCTGACTAGTGAGATGTTCTTTTGACCCTCCCACTCCATCCCACCAAGAGAAAGAACACAGTGTCTACCTTATACTATTATTTCAATTCCATCCCTCAGCGGGAGCATGGTAAACTATCCCCCAGGAAAGTTCAGAAAACCCTAAACATTGACATAAGAACAAAATGCTTCTTGTGGGAAAGCAGGTCTTAGAATAGCACTATGATTTATCACTGTTTAATGAGCTTTATCTTCTATGTTTTGATTCCTAGCTTTTCTAAAGTTTTCTGAGACTTTTAAAAGTAAAATCTGTGTTCTTGGCTACTAAGTCTTGTTAAAGGAAGTATGAAAAAGAACTGTGGTTAAGCTACTGGTCTTCCGGCTCACAGAGGGCAATTCAGCTACATACAAGGACACATTGTAGACTTAAAGTAAATCAGATTCAGCAGCTTTTTAAAGGTGGATTTGAAATCTGCAAGGGTAGCCAGGGAACTAAAACATTGGAGGATTTTGAGGCAGACTCAGAAATCATATTTATCAAAAACTGTATGTCACCTTACCCTTTCAGTCCAAAGGTCATATGATATTATCCTCTAGCAAGAATGTTGTTCAGCATCAGAAATGAAACACCAGTATGGTTATGCTACTTTGCAGGCGTTTTCCAAATATTATTATACAACCTCGTTCTCTTGGAACAATGTTAAGACAGTTCTTCCATTCCTTAGATAGACTACTTAAAGGACCATTTTATTTGTCTCAATACCTTCCAAGACCGTGAGACACTTCCCCAAATTGCCTGGGTTCGAGTATTTCCTCCAGAAACCTAAGAGAACAAAGCTTCTGATTACTATCTGTAATGGCCCATGAGCACCTTGATCTCATGAATGCTTGACACCCCTATGAGGCAAGTCACTGGCAAATAGTTATTATCCTTTCTCTAAAAGGGAAGACTGAATTCAGAGAAGTTGGGTGTGTTGTCAAAATAACTGAGCAGTCATTGAATGAGACGTGAGCAGATCTAGCTGTTATGGTTCCCAGACTGGTATTTTATCTACTGGGATAAATCATGTCTCCATCATGGAACTACATTTTAAAAAATCAGATGCTGCCACAGTAAATGGAGGTAATTCTAAGAGTTATCAATCATAAAGTTGGAGGATTTTAAACAAACGAAAAACAGTTTAGATCCTTGAAGAGCTATATAAAAAATCTAAGTGAATCCA
Organism: Mesoplodon mirus; assembly: GCF_964341445.2. NCBI lineage: Eukaryota > Metazoa > Chordata > Mammalia > Artiodactyla > Ziphiidae > Mesoplodon > Mesoplodon mirus. The sequence goes on along the minus strand of NC_138979.1, from coordinate 146,299,510 downwards.
ATAAATTTAACTAGTGCGGGGCTGTTGACTAAATAATACGGCTCTCACTGTGAGGTGCATGTATATTTCACTTCATAATAATGCGCCCCTGAAAAACTTTATGGATATAATTTTTTAAATTTTATAAATCAAGTTTTATTTCAAATATCCAAGGAAAACTCACTATTGAAGGATGGAAGCCTGTGTAAATCTTTTGTACATGTGTAACCTTTTTGGCAATGAAAATAATCACTCTCTCATTTGGGGGCTGTATGGTCTCAAATTCAATATATTTGTGTTTCCTGATAGCAGGGCTTGCCCAAAGTCTGAATTAAGAGGAAACTATTATTTTGTGACAGTTCACTCTTGACAGTTGTATCAAGAGTTGAATACATTCATGAAAGGCTTTTATTTGTACTGTAGGCAATGGATGGGAGTAGCAATTGATACCAAGACAACATTCTGTTTTCCTCCTAAGTCAAATCTCATAAACATATTTTTAGACTATGCCCATCTGCTCCCATGGCCTTAAATTTTTACGCATGTCTTACATGCATGGGTTGGCTCTCACAGAGTTATCTTTTTCACAGATATCTGTCTAATTGGTAGCAGCTGTTAATCAAGCACATTGTCACAAATCCCGTAGTGTAGCATTCATCCTAAAGGTTTGTGGTTTTTTTACATTTTGAAGGGAAGCCATATGCCTTAGGCAGCATGAAGTGGAGTAGCTTTCAAGTAATTATACTGAGTCAATGTAATTTGGCCTGAAGTATCTGATTTGAATGTTTATGTTGATCAAACTCCCTGGGAATCTGTCAGATTTTATCAACGCTTTGTGCAGTTCACACATAACCTAAGGGGAAATGTCCCTTTAGTGCTCTGGTTACAGGCCCTGGGAACAGAGGATTGAAAGGTGGCATGCTGTAAGTGGAAGCTTTGGCTTCAGCAGACTGGGGCTTGAATCCATGCCCCCGAATCATTAATTCTTCACATGACTCAATCATCTTTAAGTGTCTGGATACATGTAACACTGTGCTAGACACTAGGATACCAAGGTGATTAAGGCAGAGTCCTGGCCTCAAAGGTTCCCCTCTACTGGGGGACACTTCAATCCCTAGGGCATGGCAAAACCAGGTTGATGCTCCAAGACACCCAGACCTACAGACCCCTATATCCTCCAAGCCTTCTACCCTGAAATCTCTGAGACAAGCTTAAAACTACAAGTTCAGGGACTTCCCTGGTGGCACAGTGGTTAAGAATCTGCCTGCCAGTGCAGGGGACACGGGTTTGAGCCCTGGTCTGGGAAGATCCCACATGCCGTGGAGCAACAAAGCCCGTGCACCACAACTACTGAGCCTGCGCTCTAGAGCCCACGAGCCACAACTACTGAAGCCCGTGCGCCTAGAGCCCATGCTCCTCAACAAGAGAAGCCACCGCAATGAGAAGCCCACACACCGCAACGAAGAGTAGCCCCTGCTCGCCGCAGCTAGAGAATGCCTGAGCACAGCAAAAAAGACCCAACGCAGCCAAAAATAAATAAATAAATTTTAAAACAAAACCCAAAAAACCTAGAAGTTCATGGAGCCAAGACACCCATCCTTTGGGTCCAGTGCCCACCTTCCAACAGGAGACTGTCAAGACCCATTCATGCTTCTCATCCCTGTTCTTACAGTCAACTCCCAAAGTCTAAACCTCCTGCTCCTTTGATCTATTCTCCAAGCGCTGCCTTCACCATAATACTCTGTCCTTTCTTTTCCTCATATTAATAACCTAACCCCTTCCTCCCTTGAGCTCCCTGAATCCCCCACTCTATTATCAGACTTCTTCCTACCACCTCAACTTCCCCTACAAGGGCTTCCTCTTCTTCCGTGCATTGACTGAAAGCTGGCTCTCCTCAAGGATACCCACTCCCACATAGTCCTTAAGATAAGCCTCTTTATCCTCTCAAATACCTAAGTAGGTGGTGTACTTTTGCTCCCCAAAGCCATGCTCACCCTGTGGCAGACAGCATTTTCCAAAGATAGCTATAGCAATATCTCCCACTCCTACAGTGTAACCTTGCCTCATAGAAAGGAACTCCCTCATCCTCAGCAAATGTACTTATATCTGCATCATCTTCCTTCCTTTTGATGAAGGAGGCATCCCTCCTTCTAAGGACAGCCCTTCTCCTTGTATCCATCCATTCTCTTCTCATTCCTGTGTTTTCGGCTTGCCCCCTCTGATAGATCTTCCAAATACCAATAGTATTTAAACAGTCTCATGCTTTTCACAACTTAAAAAAAAAGGTTACTTGAATTGCCCTACCTCAAAGATCACCTCCCTTCATAGCCTTGTTTATCCTTGCTTTTTCCATTTCGTCACTTCCTTCCCACTCTTCAGACTGTCCTGATTGGTTTTTGTCCTATCATTGCACCAAAATAGCACTTACTGAGGTCAACATAGACCTCCATGGTGCTCATTTTAGTGGACATTTTTTAGTCTTTGTTATAAATGATGCCATAGCTAGAGGTATAGTTTTAGGAGTGAAAAATGGGACTAAGTATCATACAGGGAGAACCCTGAATACAGAGAAAAGGAGAGAGGGAGGGAGAGAGAAGAAGAGAGAGAACACTGAGAAAAGAACCTCTGAGAATGCTAATACATAAGAGGAGATAAGAGAAAGAAGTCTAAAGAAAAGGCTGAGAAGGCACAGTTATGAGATAAGAAGAGCCAGTAGAGACCAATATTATGAAAGCCAAAGGAAGCAAGAATTCCCAGTAGACAATAAAACCATGTGTTGTTGCTCATGTATATTCATGTAGTATTCATGTATGACCAAGACTGAAAGTATCCACTGGATTTAGGAATTCGGAGGTCGATGTTGACCTAAGCACCACAGAATAGTGGGGCACAAGACTGATTAAAGAAAGTAGGAATGGAGACACTCTTTTAAGAAGCTTGTATATAAAAGAAAGAGATTAAGCAGCAACTAGAATTCTCTCTGTGCCTGTTTCCAATTCTGTTAAATCGAGACAGTAATAACTAGCTTGGAGATTTGTTGTGAAGACTAAATATGATGAGGGATAGAAGGTGTGTGGCATGTGGCATATGCTCTATAAATGACAGCCATTATTATTAAAGGATGAACATGAGAAATTGAGTATATTTCTAGGCTGGCAGGAAGAAACTAATGGGGAGGGGTTGTAGATAATGTATATAAGAGAAAAATGACAAACAAAGGCCCTGAGACCAGACTAAACAAGATCAAGCAGCTAGGGGGAATAGCTGGCCTTGACCAAAAAGAAGGAAATCTCATGGTCCCAGATGGGAAGAAGGAGGGAGGTAGAAATGTGGATATAGAAGGCTGTCTCTGGAGGGAGAGGAGCTGTGAAATTGATGGAGTCCATGACTGAAAAACATGGTTTATCAGGGAAGTACGAGGGGACATGACCTGGTGATAGTAAATGTGCTGGGGTAAGATGAAGGGTCTGAGTAGTTGCCAAAAGGAACAGGAGACAGTGCTGACCAAAGACAGTTTAAGCAGATGACCACTGATGAGGGCTTCCCTGAAACTGGAAACCATAGATGTGCAGTGGCCCCCACTTGTCTAGCTGTGTGCTTTGCTCTCATTGGGCTGGGTTGATCTATGCATTGTCCATCTCCCATCACGAAAACATAAGCTCCCTGAGAGTAGGATTTGTGTTGATCTTGTTCACCACTATGTCCAGTGACTGGTGCAGAGTAGGTACTCAATAAATAGCTGTTAAAAGAATAAATCAAGGGGTATAGAAATGCAAAAGGAAAATCATAAAAGTTGCAAGAGTTATGGATGTATAGAATGGAAGAATTAGGATGGGTAAGAATTGAGGGAATATATAGAAAAAGTATAGGAAGCACAGGAGTGAATCAGAGTGCGGATTGGGAATGAAGTGAAGCCACAAGAAAACTGCTAAACTGAAACATCGTGGCAGTATGTCACAAGGCCAGAAGATTTCGTGAGTCAAAAAGAAGATTCAGTGGAATAAGAGAGTTGCAAGATATCTGATTGGCTTTTAAAACTTCAAAGGTGGAGCTATTACTGGAAATGTGTCTAGAATGTGTCCAGGGGGTTGAAAATTTTTAAAGAATGGAGACAGAAGTCAGTGGGGCTAAAAGAACTGTGAGATCAGAGGAAAGTTTTAATTATTGTTCTATCTTTAGGACCATGAAACAGATTGAAAAGAACTAGATATCTCTCTTCCCAGGGTCATTTGTGCCCTTGCCTCTCCCTGGAAGGTAGGGGCTATATCATAATCATTTTAGAACAATCATTTGCACATGGATGGAACTTCATAGGAGTGAATGAAAGATAAGGAAGAATTGCCTACTTCCCTTCACTTGTACACACCATTAAGCCAGCACTGTAAATCAAAAGCAATTTGATGAAAATCTGTCCAATTCGTGTTCCAAGTGACGCTAGCCAAGTGTTAAAGAAAACAGGAGATTAGCAATTAATTTAGCAGTAGAAATGATGTTAATGACAGATTGCTTCACGTATCAGTTCAATAATTTCTCCCTTTAAATGATTCTTTGTTAAACGTGAAATAGATTCAAACTTTAAAGCTTTACAGAAATCTAATGCATTAGATTTAGAAATCTAAAGCAACTTGGAATGCATTTTCTCAATCATCAAAGTTCCCGGTCAATTGGTCAGCATGACTCATCCTCCTCTGTGGTTCAGTTTTCTCATATGCAGTACTATATGGGATAATAACAGTCTCCTCCCTCTAGGATGTTTGAGTGATTAAATGAGATGATAGTTATTTGTAAAGACTTGGCACATAGTAAAAATTTTACGAAATGAGAGCTATAGCTAGTTATCCATGAGAATGCAGCAAACCTCAGGCCTCCTACCCTAACTTCCTATACCCAGCCGTCCACAGAGACAGCAGCTCAAAAGTAACTCTGGCTTCCACCTTAAGATGGAAGACAGAAAATACGCATTTTCCCCTCCCCCAATCCTACTGAATGACAGTTTAGTAGTATAAGAAGAAATTCTTTTATAAAACCTCCAAGAATGGGAAGAGTATTAGTCTGCTAGGGCTGCCATAACAAAGTATCACAGACTGGGTGGCTCAAACAATAGAAATTTATTTCCTCACAGTTCTGGATGCTAGAAGTCCAAGATTAAAGTGTCAGCAGTGTAGCAATGTTGGTTTCATCTGAGAGCCTCTCTCCTTGGCTTATGGCTAAACTTCTAATCGCTGTGTCTTCACATGGTTATCCCTCCGTGTCTGTCAGTGTCTAAATTTCCTCTTCTTATAAAGACACCAGTCATAACATACTAGGGCCACCCTAATGACATCATTCAAACTTAATCGCCACTTTAAAGATCCTATCTCCAAATATAGTCATGTTCTGAGGTACTGGGTGTTAGGACTGCAATACATGCATGAATTCTGGGGGAAGCACAATTTAGCCCATAAAAGGAATATGGGCATGAGGCAAGAAAAAAATCTAGATGAATTTTTGGAAAACAAAATACAATGGGAAACAACCGGTGGATAATCCAGAGGGAAGATAGGCATGGGTCAGAGACGGTGACTCCAGAGGATTCAGAGATAATTCATGGGGGAGAAAATAAGACAAAATCAAAGAGAAAGAAATATGGAAATCAAGGAAAAAAATTTTTTAAAGGAACACAGGAAGAAAACCAACCAGGACAGTCAATAGTGTTCTAATAGGAGTTCCTGAAGAAGAGGGCAATAAACGTAGAAGGAGGGAATTAGCAGAGAAACAACAGAAGAAACTTTTTCCAAAACACCAGTCTTCAGACTGACAAGATCAAATAGTACTGAACAGAATGGAAGAAAAAGGCTCACAGAACTCCAAAACATCAAGAATGAAGAGAAGATTATCCAGATTTTGAGAAATAAAAACCAAGTTACTTACAAAGGAAAGAGAATTGGGTTGACATGATACTTTCTATTAGCAACCTTGCAATTTAGAGAAAGATGGACCAAGGCCTCCAAAGTTCCGAAAGATAACGATCTTAAATCTAGAATTCTACATGGAGAAAAATTCTAATTGAGTGTAAAGGGAAAATACAGACTTTCAGACCTGTACATACTTACAGTGTCCCTCCATGAATCTTTTCTTTAAAAAATAATTTTTAAAAGGTGAGGATGTGTTTGTGTGAAACAAAATAAAGAATAAAAAGAGTAGGCAGAGAGTAGTAGAGAACAGAGAATACTGTAGGAACACTGATTTCCAGATGTCATCTACTTTAAAGTGCAGACTAAATGTAACAAATCAAGATACAGATCCCTAACTATATCATTTGAAATTATGAAAGTTGTCAATAGAATATCTGAAAATAAGAACACAAATAAAAATAGAATTGGGGGTGGGGTAGGATTACTCTTAGTGAGTTACAGTCCTCAATCCAAAACAGGCAGATAATAGAAGTAAATGTCTATTGTGGGGCATGATTCAGTTAACTTCCAAAAGGAAAAGACACAGAAACAGTCACAAGGGGCCATGGGTAGGTCAGCATGGGAAGACATTATATCCTCTGCACTATTTAAAACTTGATCTCCATGTAAGTGTTTTATAAGGGTTAAAAAGGAAACTCTTCCCAAAGATTCCTAAACCTCCAACATCGTCCTCTTAAACCACAGTTAAATCCACCTCCATTGGGCTTGGGGACAGTTCTTCAAACGGCTACATGTGCTCCACTAGGAAGAGATGTCATCAGTGGCAAACTTGTGTGTTCTGCAGTTTATCTAATAAAGCCTTTTGCTAGCTAAACAATATTTCGTAAAATTTTGGTTGTAGCTCTATTCTCCACCCTATCCCCACTTTTTTTATTCACATCTTTTCTTTTTTCTGGTCACATTGGTGTGAACTCACACCTTCTATGTAATCTAATTTCTTTTCATGAAGAACAATTATAAGCACCATTAGCCTGCAAAATACATCAAATCTATATCTTTCTAATAATAAAGTAAACGAGTATGATAGTGTTTTTTTAAATGCTGTATTTCACAAGTATGTAGGCATAAACCTGTGAAATAACATAGCCACTATTTCCATTGTGAGGAAATTTCCATTGTAAGGAGAATTGAAGACTGGAATAACACTTTTATGCAGGACTCCAAATTGAATGGCCACTTCACCACTGTCAATTCATTTCCCTCTACTTAAGGTGGAGGGCAAAGGTTGAGCTTTCACAGTACCCTTTGCTCATGTTTTCCTAGTTCCTCTCGGTCATCTTGCCTAAGAATCTTACTTATGATAAGGGGCATTTTCCCACTTACCTATTGTAACATCATCAATAAACTTCAACCTCACAGTAAATAAACTGAGGTTTCTCTGTTTCTAATAACCTGAACGATGAACAAATGAGCTTTAGACATAACCATTACAACATTCCTTGAACTTCATCTCATTGAGAAAATACATGAGCATACTATAAGGCTCTTGCAGTGTTGACTTATTACATTAAATTTCTATTACAAATTACCACAAACTTAGAGTCTTAAAGAGGGCACATTTATTATCTCGGAGTTACGTAGGTCAGAAGTTGGATAGAGATCTCACTAGATTAAAATTAAGGTGTTGGCAAAGTTGCATTCCTTTCTGGAGGCTCTAGGGGGAAATCCTTGCCTTTTCCAGCTTCTAGAGACTGCCTGCCTTTGTTGGTTTATGACTCCCTTCCTGCATCTTCAAAGCTAGCAATGGATGAGTCCTTCTCACACTGCCATCTCTCTGGTTCTTTGTAGCTGAGAAATATTCTCCATTTTTAAGAACACATGTCATTAGATTAGGCACACCTGGATAACCCAGAATGATTTCCCTTTAATCACATTGGCAAAGTCCCTTTTGCCATGTAAGATAACATAAGCCAAAGTTCCTGGGATTCAGGTGTGGATATCTTTGGGGGGATTATTATTCTGCTGCCACACTTATCTATTGTCATCCTTTGATTTCCCCGGACAGATGATTCCCATGAGTGAGAAAGCAAGCGTGATCTTGATCTAGGACCAACATTTAAGTACTTCAAACTCTCTTACCAAAATTACATGCGGATAACCGGGGCTCTCAGAGAAGAAATCTACAATTCTAAATGGCATAAAAGAGAGTCACATTCCAAACCTTTTAACTCACCAACATAACGAGTGTGTACCTGACTGACTACATGATTCTCTGTTATAGCAGAGAAGAAACTAACCAGGCTCAGGTCAGGGACTCAGTACATTAAAGAGGTGGTGGGGATCAGGGAGGGGAAGGGCTGGATTTTATATTATTTATTTTATTATTAAAACTTTTTTTTTTTTTTTTACTAATCATAAAATTGACACATGCTCATTTTGGAAAATTTGGGAAATATATAAAGATGTATTTTTTAAAAAGAAAGCTGTAAATAGTCTCCTCCTACATTCTCATTTAGATTCAAATGCAACAGATAACAACTGATAGCGATTGTTGCTGTAGTACCATCACCATAATAACATCCCTAGATATCAAATTTTCTCTGCTAAGAATAAAGGTTATCTTCAGTTGATCCTCTCCTCTCCCAGATCTATTCCAAACTGTGGGCCACATGAAGATCTAGCTTAGTATAATATCTCAACACCCCCAGAATCAACTTGCCCCCAAAGTAAGCAGTTAGTAGGAATCTTGAAATGTGACAACATTGAGGCTTTTACAACAACAATAATAAACACTTATTGAATATTTTTAATGTGCCAGGTGCTAGCCTACATTTATTAAACCATTAACTTCCCACAGCCACCTATTGGGTCAGTGCTTTGCCGCTCCCATTTTACAAATGAGCATGCTGAGACAGTGAGAAATTAAGAGCCTTGCTCAGGTCACTCAGTTAGTGGACAGCAGTGTTAGGTCTTCAGACCCCTGCTCTCAACCTGGACTTAATTCTCCAGCATCCCTGGAGCCTGGGGATGCCTTGCCCTTTATCTCTCATCAATGCAATAGGGGTCAGAAAAGATAGATATTAGAAAAATTGCATCTACATTGAATTACAGAGAGATTTTTACTGATATTGAAATACCAATAGCAGTTAACAGTTTATGAGTCCTTATTGTGGGCCATATTCTGTGGCAGGCACTTTATCTCATTTAATCCACACAACCACTTCATGAGGGAGGAGATATTAGTGCCACCATTTTACAGAGAGGAAATTGAAGCTCAGAGAGGTTAAGAAACTTGGCCATGGCCACACAGGGGCAGAGCCAGAATTCCACCCCAAATCTGTCAAACTCCCGAGGCTGCCCTTCTTGCTTATGCTTTTTACTGTATTCTGTGTTTGACTCAGTCTTGTTCTGTAATTTTATGGATATGGATAAAGATAGAAAAGACACAGTGATTGACTGCTTCAAGATTCAAAATGAAACCCAAAATTAAACATGACAGCCTGGAGTGAAGCACAAAAGAAGAGAATAGAGGGAATATCAAGTCATACACATGGAACCTCAAAGTAGCTCACCATGAGTTTATAGGAAGAGAAGCTGGAAGGCAGGAGGGCTACTGAAACATAAAGTCAACCTGAGACAAAGATGAGGTATGACTGCAGAGGAAGGTGTGGGGAGGGACACAGTCCTATGCTGGGGAGCAAAACCAGAGATCTGATAGCCCAGTAAGGCAGTAGAGCACTCTCCAAAACTTGGGGCACAAAGGGGCTAGAGTATGCATTGAATCCTATGAGAGATTCCAAGGAAACAGAGTTTAGCTGAGGGGGTGGGGAGGAGGATGATCAAGGAAGTAAACAAAACCCAGAGAGCACAGGGGAGCTGGCTTTAAATATCTGGAGGACCAGCTGTTGTGTATAAGTGGAATTAACTCTGGGGAGGTAACCTACTATTAACATATATATTTTAAAGAGATTTTAAAGGGGAGGCAGATTTGGTTGAGCAGAAGGAAGCTCCTGCCAACAAAGTTATTCAAACTGGAAATTGTAGTTTAAGTTTCCTCCTCACCTGGTGCATTCAGCAACAGGCTTCACGACCACCTGCCAGGAATGACGGAGGAGACAGTGAACATGTGGACTGGGTAGTGGATCAAAGGAGGACCATCTGCTCTAAGTTTATTTTTAACTACACTTTCTATGATTCCATGAAATGGACACCAGCAACTTTAGCTGGGAGGTAAGGGAAAGGAGCCAGGAAAACAGAAATGGGAAAACATGAAAGAGATAAGAATAGTAAAGGTGGGAAGCTTCATTTCTATCAATCCTAGACTGCTACCCACTACTGGATTTGCTCAGAATTTTGTGTAATGGCATTCTTCTGAGAAAAGGAAGAATTCAGTGTTGCTTTCTCTTTCTCAGGAATTGCATTTCTGCCTAACAAATTGTCAAGCTGATTATTAGGTTGTAAATATGTTTCTACTTGTATTGTGAAGTAAAGGTACATTCTGATGGATGTCAGTAATGAAAGGAATATATTGGCCCCAAAACAACTCCAGGCTGTTGGGAGGAATGGAATCTCAGAAAATGTGGGTGGCCACTGCAGATCTGGAAAGAAATAAAACACCTTCAGAATCCTTGGGATCTGGCCTTTGGATAGCTGTCAAAATTATACCTTTGAAATGCAAGGACTCTATCAGGGTTTTAGTTTTGCTCGCTTTCAACGACTGCAACAAAAAATTAAGACAATGCATTCCTGTATTGAAAGGCTATAATTTGCATAGTATTGTCTGGCATTTTTGATACTGCAGTGACGGTAAAACCACATTCATGTGTAAATGTGGTTGCACACACACACACCCAGAATGCCTTCCACATTGGGGACACGTGTAGTTGTGTTCTGCCTAGTAAGTGACTACATGTTTCTAGGGTTTGTCTGGTTGGCAGTTCAGTCTCTATGCTTTGTTGAGTACACATTTCCTTTGTTCAACATGTGCCACCTATTTCTGATTACAGTATGAAACTTAGGCTGCAAAACAAAACAGAAATCCCTGCAAATGTTTATACCATATGACCTGAGGCCATGCTAAAGCATAGTTTTATTAAAATTTCCTCTGCCTTCTTCTTTTGTGGTTTTGGAATCACAGCTTGCCACTAAGTAATTAACTCAGAAGTCCTTTTGTAATCTGTTCTCCTTTGTCTGGATCAGGAGAAATGAATTATATCCAGTGTGGTTGTAATTGCAGCTAACTTGTATGTCAGAAAGTCTTTGCTGTGATCTCACCTCACGGTAACTGGCAAGTAAAAAGATGCCAATAAAAGTGGCACTCAGATTTGACGGCAGTATCAATGCCCCCAACTAGGTTTACTGGCCATGAAATAAATGAGTACCTAGAGCTGTAGTGAAGATTAAATATAATATATACAAAGTACTTCAGTGCTTGGCACATAATAGACACTCAATAAAAGGTTTATTGTTAAAACCAACAACTGGGTTAGGTGTCCTTGTTTTACACGTTCATGGACTTGATCTCTATCACAGAGCTCATCACACTAATGTGTTTTGCTGTTTACTTATCTGTCTCCCCATGCAACTAGACCTCATGTCTTTATCCCAAGCACATAAATCAATGTAATTTATTGAGTTACAAAATGTAACTCAAGTGTTCTAACACTTGCCTTTGGACTTTTTTTTTTTTTTTTTTTTTTGCGGTACGCGGGCCTCTCACTGTTGGGGCCTCTCCCATCACGGAGCACAGGCTCTGGACGTGCAGGCTCAGTATCCATGGCTCACGGGCCCAGCCGCTCTGCGGCATGTGGGATCTTCACAAACCGGGGCACGAACCCGTGTCCCCTGCATCGGCAGGCGGACTCTCAACCACTGCACCACCAGGGAAGCCCTGCCTTTGGACTTTTAATCAGCAGTACCACTGCCATCAAACTCTATTGTCTTCCAAAAGATTAGCATTTTTCTTGATCACATTGTCTGGTCTTCTACTGGTGTAATCTAAACATAAACCAAAGTTTTCAAAATGTATTTCGATATAATTGAACTCTTGGATCTCTCACATATATTAATGAAGTAAAGATTCAAAGATCGATTATTCTGGAACTCACAGTACAGTTCTGCAATGTATGAAGTATACTGTAGTTGCCCATGTATATTGAGACAACCATTACATCAACCCCTGAACCAGAGAACAAAGACTATGAATGAGAGACTTCTCTCATGGTCAGGTCTGGAGAGACCTTGGAGACAAAATTCAAAAATCCACAGAGACTGGAAAACAGCTTATAGAGAAACTAAAACCAAAGCCAGAGACTCCTTAACCTACTTCTAGTTACTATACATAACCCGGTGGCAATAAATAAATAAGTTTCTCTGTTAAAGTACCATTCTTAGGGTGTTAGAGAGCTCAAGTGTGTCTGGAAAGGCCTTGATGGCTCTACCATTTGCAAAGCCCACAACTCTTTCAGCTCTTCCCAAAAGCAATGTCGAAAGTAAGTGTCATTCAGAGAGGGTGAAGGCTGCAAAGCTTTATTAGATGAAAATGCCAACTTTAATTTCCTGAAATACAAATAGAGAAGAGTAAAATCTCATTAAATGTGACAGATTCAGTATGCAATGGTGTCGAAGCAGGTGGGGGGAGGGGTGTGATCGGGGCCACAAAAGACCCTGGTTATGCCTATGAGACCCCAATTCCACTTAGCTCACGTGCCATTAAAGAACTCTAAACGAAAAATGTATATTTTCTCCAAGTATAAGAATTGAACCCAAATTCTTGGGCCACAGGTTTCTTATTGATATCTGATAAGAACCATCACTCTTTTTGATAATAATACCATGGCTTCCTTACTACCACCCACAGCCCTGCCTTAGCAGAAAGACAGACTCGATCCAACATGCCCAGTACTATTACCTAAGTCCTAATTCATAAATAGAACTAGACAGGAAGAATTTTAGTTGTTTGTGGACTAACACAAATGTAACATGAACATCAAAAATATTTCTAAGTTGAAAGTGCCCCTAACATTTTTTTTTTAAATCAAAACACCTATAACAATTTATATTCAGTTAGTCATGTGTTATTTAATTGCCTGTCACACAAAGGAGATTGTGTTCTCAAAATGTAATTTCCAGAGGATTACAAAGTGTGGCAAGATGCCAGTCACTGAGTCGTTTTCTCAGTAACCAGTAGCAGGCTAGAGATTTTTAATGGAAAATTCTGCTTCCGAAGGCCAGTCACCTACCCCACAGAAAAACTTGCGACAGAGGATAAACCAACTCAGTAGATTAGTGAAGGCTGTCTAAAAGGGGTTGAAATTTGCCTGTGTATCAAAATCTTGATAATAATGTTCTTCCACATTTTTCTTACAGGATTGAGGTGACCCTCTACCTTTCTCTGGCCAAGTGGGGTTATACCATAAAACTGAAACCATTAGGTGGGGCTGGTGGAGGTGGGAGGAGGGAGTAGAAATGTACTTTTGGAGCAATGTTTAGTTATTTACCCCTAAAGCAACAAACTGGCATCAGAGTATAATGATGATCAACAATTCTCAATAAATACCCTCTAGGGCTTCCCTGGTGGTGCAGTGGTTGAGAGTCCGCCTGCCGATGCAGGGGACACGGGTTCATGCCCCGGTTCGGGAAGATCCCACATGCCGCGGAGCGGCTGGGCCCCTGAGCCATGGTCGCTGAGCCTGCGCGTCCGGAGCCTGTGCTCCGCAACGGGAGAGGCCACAGCAGTGAGAGGCCCGCGTACCGCAAAAAATAAATAAATAAATACCCTCTAGACCTTTTCTTCTCTTTTAAGCCATAGGTAACTCTCTGAGGAACTCATTTTTCAATAGCATGTTCAAAAAAACAAAGATAGTAAGAAAGGTATGTGACCAAAAGCAATTAGAAGAGGAAGTCACAGATTTGGAACAGTGTCAAAAAATAGTTTGCGTTCAGAATTAACCAAATTGAAAGTTAAGGAAAACACCAAAGATATATACATGGAAAAATTTTTACTCAAGCACAAAGAATGAAGAGCAATAAATCTGTTCTTGAGAGGGCAGCTGTAGGATGGTTACAGGAGAGTATTAAAAAGAGAAGTTGATGAACATCTATCTGGCTTCTCTTTTATCTTTGAGAAGGATGATCTTCAAACAGAAAAGGATAGCATGAATAAGGATAGCTAGAGAAAAGAAGACCACGGCAGATGGGGGACATTTTAAGGGAATCCTTAACTCCAGTGAATATCTCCCTATGATTAGGAATGATCGCCCGACTCCAGTTAGTGACTTTGGAAGTACAGAGCATCCTAAGGCAGGTTCCCCAGAAGCAGATGCAAAGACCAGGATTTGAGTACAAGTGGTTTATTTGGGAGGTGACGCCAGAAAGCAAGAGCCAGGTAAGGAAGTAAGAAAGAGAGACAGAAAAGAGGAAGAAGATAATACAGGATGGGTACTGAGCAGGCAATCTCTATAGCCGACTAGGGTTCCATTCTGCCAGGGAAAATGCCAAGCAGTCCGATCCAAGGTACAAGGAAATTACGACATTTTCTCCAACTCTGAAAGTTCCTTCTGGGTCATTAACTCTCCACCATTCCAACCTTTCCCAGCACTGCTTAAGAGGAAACCTAGGGTGGGGGAGTCATATGTGCTGTGGTAGGACTGACTCTATAGGCATGTCAGGAATAGTGAGAGTGAGGGGGGTTAGCTCTACAACTAGTGGTGAGAAGGAAATAGGCAAGAAACTGGTGATAAACCAACATAGAACTGATTTTCAAAATGAAAAATTCTGTAACCAACCTTGGAGATCTTGACATGAATATAGGGGAAATAAACATACATCACAGGGATAGTTCGTAGTACCTAAAAGAAGCAGCAGAAGTGATGGGAACTCACTTTAACTTTGTATCTCTTTTTTAACAGGGTCAGTAGATTGGGAAATGAGGAAAATATGAAAGGTATATATATATATATATATATATATATATATATATATTACACAATATATATACAGATCTAGTTTATTTGGATAGCACAAAATTGACCAAGCTCAACCACAAGTTGGCATAAGCAAATGGCCGACTCAGCATCAGGTTGCACAACTTCAGAGAATGCAATTTGGAACCCCCCCATGGTATTCTGGGAGAATGTTGCCCCCTGGAACAGAATATAGAATGGAATGTGACTACTACCTTCAGCAGTGGTGCAGACCACTGACAGAGAACACAAAAGGATATCCAACATCCAGAGAAGGCTTCCACCCCTCCCTCTGAGAGGCTGGCAAGTCTAGGGCAGGAGAGCCAAACAAGCTGACCAATGTTCTTCAAGTTTATGCAGCTCCTCTTGAAAACCCTTTAAGTGTACCAGACAGGTTGGATGCTCTTCAACGTAACAAAATGTATCTGACAAATACAACCTGTTTATGCCCATGGACACCCATGGATATTAAACTACAGAAAAAATCTTTATGGAATGCCAAAAGGCTCCTACCAAAATTTTTATTAATGACTTGGGCGTCTCTTTATTTATATTCTCTCTCTTTCATACACACACACACACACACACACACAGTATACTCACTCACCTGAAGCTATGTGATATCATATTTGTGGATCAATACATTTGGGAATTGTGATAGATACTGTGGGTTAAGCTTTTCAATCTCCATTTCACCTTCCTTTGGGTTGAAAATGATGGAGAGCTGAAACAAACAAACAAAACACCTTTTGTAACTAGGATTCTGGATGCAAATTGCATTCCAACAATTAGAGGCTCTCGTGTGGAATTTGGAAGGTGGAAATGAGGCAGATCCCATTTTTCTGCCCCTTTTTGCTATTTCTATGCCATGAGAGGCTGTGGAGATGCAAGGTTTTCTGAAGCAGTGTTACAGCATCTCTATTAAGGTGTCAGGAGTTGCCATGGCAGCAGAGATGCTAGCATCTTCGTTCCTGGATCACAGCTAGTACTCTGTGCTTTGAACTCATAACTTCAGAAGTGGCATTGGAGGTAGTAGCAAATCTGTTGGGTCAGTTGTATATCGTTCATGGAGTAATTTCTGAAGATTCAGCTTAGAATCCATTCTTTCACTCTTTCCAATGACTTTCCAAGGCCCTAATTGTATGCATTAAATTCCTTCCTGCTGAAATACCTAGAGAAATCTATCTCCTGCATTGGATACTGACTGGCATAGAAGGGTTGATAAATATGTTGAATGATATAATTAGGGCGAAAGGCAAATATAACATGATATATTTGAATAAGGATAAATGTAAAAGTTCAATACTTAGGTCCAAAAAGCAACTGCACGTCCACAGGCTAGAGGAATTATAACTTAGCAGCTCCATCTAAGATAAAGTTTAGAGAAAGGCCACCAAAAATGCTACTATGGTATCCAGAAAAAAACAAAGTTATAGACATGCTCTATTGGTCTATTCTGGTTAGACCACACTTATAGAATAGTGATTAATCCTAGGCATTGTGCTTTAGAAGGGATATAGCCAAAATGAAGATCAAGTAAACAGAATCAAGAAAGACCTGAATCTATGTCACAGGAACAATGTATAAAAAACATGGGAGAAGTGTACCTTGAAGACTAGGAGAGACTCAAGGTGGACCATAATAGTCATCTTTAAATATTTACATGGTTTTCTTGTAGAAGATTCATTAGATTTGTTCTGTACATTTCAAAGGTTTGGAACCAGGACCAATAGAAGGGAGAAAAAGGGAGGCAAAGATGGAAGCTCTTTAGTTAGAGGTGTCAGAATATGGGAGGACTACTTTGGGAGGCAGTAAATGTTCCAACATTTGAAGTGTTCAAAAATAACCTGAAGACTCACTTGATGGGGTGACTGTAGGACATGCTCAGGCACCGAACGAGTTGCTGCTCCAAGAAGGTAACCTTTGAAGCTTATTCCAAATCCAAGAATTTTTTTATAGCAAAATTTTTACAAGGCTAGTTGGATATTCCTAGAAAACTCATATATTATCCACTATTCTCAGAGATACAAATAACACACACACATGCACACACACTCTGAACAGTTGTAGGAGGTAGACGAAGGAGCCCAGGATTTGAAATTAGATGGGGGGGCCTCAAATCTTGGCTCCATGGCATGCTAGTTGGATGACCTTGAACAATTTAAGTAATTTCTGGTACTCTGTTTCCTTATTGATGAAGAATGATACCTATCACTTTGTTATGAGATTCAGAAAATAAATGCTCTAAACCAGATAGATAGAATTATTACCAAAAAAAGTCATCTTCTAATAGTTTTAAACTCTTTTCCTTAATTTTTAACTCTTCCAAAGTGCTAGGTTGGAATGGATGAACAAAAGTTTTATATCTATTCTAAATTGAGGTTCCCCCCCTCAGATTTATAACTTTTCTATAGAGTAGGCAGTTGAGCACAACAGTTAATAGTAAAGGCTCATGAGTCCAGCTGATCTGGGTTTAAATCCTAGCTGAGCCTCTTCTAACCACTTGACTATAAACATCGTCTGTAAACAACTGGGAACTTCAGTTCTCTTATCTATAAAATGGGGCCAATAAAAGTAGATTATAAGGTTTGGTAAGGATAGCATCAAATAATGCAAGTACAGCAATTTGCCCAG
The DNA here is from genome assembly GCF_964341445.2 of Mesoplodon mirus. Taxonomy (NCBI): domain Eukaryota; kingdom Metazoa; phylum Chordata; class Mammalia; order Artiodactyla; family Ziphiidae; genus Mesoplodon; species Mesoplodon mirus. The sequence continues at coordinate 146,282,040 of NC_138979.1, read as the reverse complement.
TGTCTAGCTCACAGTGGATGCTTAATAGCCATTCTCTAATAATAATAATTATGGTAAATAATAGTGATGGTAATGATGAAGGCACAAGCTCTAGGGAGCATCAACCTAAAACATTAATGCTATTGACTTTATCTTTCAGTACTTTCATCCTGGACGTAATATATCGAAAGCATTCCTTGTTAGATATTTACACTTTTTTTTAGAGTTACATCATATTTACTCTGACTTCTAATTGCCTTTACTGTTCATGAAGGTGTAAAAGACATATAGTCATAACTTAACCTAGCATATCCATTGGCTACAGACCTATCTGGGTGGCCAGAATATCAGGGAGGCTAGGAAAACACTACTTCTTACTGGCAGCATTAACTCAATAAACCTTCCAGGGGAACAATAAAAATGCAGTAGACAGCAGTCTTAATGAGAATATGCTCAGAGCACAGTGAAATCTTATAATGTGCTCAGTGCCCTGTGGAATCCATAGGAATTTGATTTAGCAACATTAGATTTCAGTTTCTTAAAATATTAGCAATACGATTTGCAATAGCTGTTTCCTATTTTAGTCGATGGTCTTGTAAATTACAAGCGTTATTATGGCATTGTTTATAATTCAGAGATGTCACCACATTACAGTTGGTGGCAGATGCAAATGAAGTTTGCCTTTGTTAATACAGCACATACCAAATTTTTCCTTAAGGCTCTTAATCAGAGTGTTACATATATCAGGACACATGAGAAGCCTATTTCTGCACAACAATTTAAGTGGCACTGTCTACTCTATCATTATGACATTTAAATGAACCTGCATCTCTTTCACTCAAAAAAAAAAAAAAAAAAAAAGCCAAACTTCAACTATGCCCCATAGTTTTCTCTTCACCAAACCGAAAGCCCCAAATATTGGGATGGCCCTACTGACTTTTAAATTAGAACAGCCAAGAAGTATGAGAAATGTGTGTTAGTCACTTCAAGAACTCCCAGAGGGATTCAGGAGACTATGGCGGAAGAGTAGGACGCGGAGATCACCTTCCTCCCCACAGATACATCAGCAATACATCTACATGTGGAACTGCTCCTATAGAACACACACTGAATGCTGGCAAAAAACCTCAGACCTCCCATAAGCCAAGAAACTCCCCACGTACCTGGGTAGGGCAACAGAAAAAAGAAAAAACAGAAACAAAAGAATAGGGACGGACCCTGCACCAGTGGGAGGGAGCTGTGAAGGAGGAAAGGTTTCCACACACTAGGAAGCCCCTTCGCAGGCGGAGACTGCGGGTGACGGAGGCGGGGAGCTTCTGAGCCGCGGAGGAGAGCACAGCAACAGGGGTGCAGAGGACAAAGCGGGGAGATTCCCGCACAGAGGATCGGTGCCGACCTGCACTCATCAGCCCAAGAGGCTTGTCTGCTCACCCACCGGGGCGGACGGGGGCTGGGAGCTGAGGCTCGGGCTTCAGTCGGATGCAGGGAGAGGACTGGGGTTGGCGGCGTGAACACAGCCTGAAGGGGTTAGTGTGTCACGGCTAGCCGGGAGGGAGTCCGGGAAAAACTCTGGAGCTGCCGAAGAGGAAAGAGACTTTTTCTTCCCTTTGTTTCCTGGCGCACGAGGAGAGGAGATTAAGAGTGCCGCTTAAAGGAGCACCAGAGACGAGCGCGAGCCGCAGCTATCAGCGCAGACCCCAGAGACGGACATGAGACGCTAAGGCTGCTGCTGCAGCCACCAAGAAGCCTATATGCGAGCACAGGTCACTATCCACACCGCCCCTCCCGGGAGCCTGTGCAGCCCCCCACTGCCAGGGTCCGTGATCCAGAGACAACTTACCCAGGAGAACGCACGGCGCACCTCAGGCTGGTGCAACGTCATGCCGGCCTCTGCCGCCGCAGGGTCGCCCCACACTCCCTACCCCTCCCTACCCCCGGCCTAAGTGAACCAGAGCCCCCGAATCAGCGGCTCCTTTAACCCCGTCCTGTCTGAGCGAAGAACAGACGCCCTTAAGCGACCTACATGCAAAGGCGGGGCCAAATCCAAAGCTGAGCCCCGGGAGCTGTGTGAACAAAGAACAGAAAGGGAAATTTCTCCCAGCAGCCTCAGGAGCAGCGGATTAAATCTCCACAATCAACTTGATGTACCCTGCATCTGTGGAATACCTGAATAGACAACGAATCATCCCAAATGGAGGAAGTGGACTTTGGGAGCAAGATAGATTATTTTTTCCCCTTTTCCTCTTTTTGTGAGTGTGTATGTGTATGCTTCTGTGAGAGATTTTGTCTGTATAGCCTTGCGTTCACCATTTGTCCTAGGGTTCTCTCCATCCATTTTCTTAGTTTTTTTGGTTTTTTTTAATTTAAAAAAATTTTTCTTAATAATTATTTTTATTTTCATAACCTTATTTTATCTTATTTTATTTTATTCTCTTCCTTCCTTCCTTTCTTTTCTTTCTTTCTTTCTTTTTTTTTTTCTTTCTCCCTTTTATTCTGAGCTGTGTGGAGGACAGTCTCTTGGTGCTCCAGCCAGGCATCAGGGCTGTGCCACTGAGGTGGGAGAGCCAACTTCAGGATACTGGTCCACAAGAGACCTCCTAGCTCCACGTAATATCAAACGGCGACGATCTCCCAGATATCTCCATCTCAACACCAACACCCAGCTTCACTCAACAACCAGCAAGCTACAATGCTGGACACCCTATAGCAAACAAATAGCAAGACAAGAACACAGACACATCCATTAGCAGAGAGGCTGCCTAAAATCATAATAAGGCCATAGACACCCCCAAAACACACCACCAGATGTGGACCTGCCCACCAGAAAGACAAGATCCAGCCTCATCCACCAAAACACAGGCATTAGTCCCCTCCACCAGGAAACCTACACAACCCACTGAACCAACCTTAGCCACTGCGGACAGACACCAAAAACAACAGGAAAGATGAACCTGCAGCCTGCAAAAACGAGACCCCAAACACAGTAAGGTAAGCAAAATGAAAAGACAGTAAAACACACAGCAGATGAAGAAGCAAGGTAAAAACCCACCAGACCTAACAAATGAAGAGGAAATAGGCAGTCTACCTGAAAAAGAATTCAGAATAATGATAGTAAAGATAATCCAAAATTTTGGAAATAGAATAGAGAATATGCAGGAAACATTTAACAAGGACCTAGAAGAATTAAAGAGGAAACAAGCAATGATGAAAAACACAAAAAATGATATTAAAAATACTCTAGAAGGGATCAATAGCAGAATAACTGAGGCAGAAGAACAGGTAAGTTACCTGGAAGATAAAATAGTGGAAATAACTATTGCAGAGCAGAATAAAGAAAAAAGAATGAAAAGAACTGAGGACAGTCTCAGAGACCTCTGGGACAACATTAAACGCATGAACATTCAAATTATAGGGGTCCCATAAGAAGAACAGAAAAAGAAAGGGACTGAGAAAATATTTGAAGAGATTAGAGTTGAAAATGTCCCTAATATGGGAAAGGAAATAGTTAATCAAGTCCAGGAAGCACAGAGAGTCCCATACAGGATAAATCCAAGGAGAAACACGCCAAGACACATATTAATCAAACTATCAAAAATTAAATACAAAGAAAACAAATTAAAAGCAGCAAGGGAAAAACAACAAATAACACACAAGGGAATCCCCATAAGGTTAACAGCTGATCTTTAAGCAGAAACTCTGCAAGCCAGAAGGGACTGGCAAGACATATTTAAAGTGATGAAGGAGAAAAACCTACAGCCAAGATTACTCTACCCAGCAAGGATATCATTCAGATTTGATGGAGAAATTAAAACATTTACAGACAAGCAAAAGCTGAGAGAGTTCAGCACCATCACACCAGCTTTACAACAAATGCTAAAGGAACTTCTCTAGGCAAGAAACAAAAGAGAAGGAAAAGACCTATAATAACAAACCTAAAACAATTAAGAAAATGGCAATAGGAACATATGTATTGATAATTACCTTAAATGTAAATGGAATAAATGCTCCCACCAAAAGACACAGACTGGTTGAATGGATACAAAAACAAGACCCATATATATGCTGTCTACAAGACACCCACATCAGACCTAGAGACACATACAGACTGAAAGTAAGGGGATGGAAAAAGATATTCCGTGCAAATGGAAACCAAAAGAAAGCTGGAAGAGCAATTCTCACCTCAGACAAAATAGACTTTAAAATAAAGACTATTAGAAGACACAAAGAAGGACCCTACATAATGATCAAGGGACGGATCCAACAAGAAGATATAACAATTGTAAATATTTATGCACCCAACATAGGAGCACCTCAGTACATAAGGCAAATGCTAACAGCCATAAAAGGGGAAATCAACAGTAACACAATCATAGTAGGGGACTTTAACACCCCACTTTCACCAATGGACAGATTATCCAAAATGAAAATAAATAAGGAAACACAAACTTTAAATGATACATTAAAGAAGATGGGCTTAATTGATATTTATAGGACATTCCATCCAAAAACAACAGAATACACATTTTTCTCAAGTGCTCATGGAACATTCGCCAGGATAGATCATATCTTGGGTCACAAATCAAGCCTTGGTAAATTTAAGAAAATTGAAATTGTATCAAGTATCTTTTCCAACCACAACGCTATGAGACTAGATATCAATTACAGGAAAAGATGTGTAAAAAATACAAACATATGGAGGCTAAACAATATACTATTTAATAACGAAGTGATCACTGAAGAAATCAAAGAGTAAATCAAAAAATACCAAGAAACAAATGACAATGGAGACACGAAGACCCAAAACCTATGGGATACAGCAAAAACAGTTCTAAGAGGGAAGTTTATAGCAATACAGTCCTACCTTAAGAAACAGGAAACATCTCGAATAAATAACCTAACCTTGCACCTAAAGAAATGAGAGAAAGAAGAACAAAAAACCCCAAACTTAGCAGAAGGAAAGAAAGCATAAAGATCAGATCAGAAATAAATGAAAAAGAAATGAAGGAAACGATAGCAAAGATCAATAAAACTAAAACCTGGTTCTTTGAGAAGATAAACAAAATTGATAAACCAGTAGCCAGACTCATCAAGAAAAAAAGGGAGAAGACTCAAATCAACAGAATTAGAAATGAAAAAGGAGAAGTAACAACTGACACTGCAGAAATACAAAAGATCATGAGAGATTACTACAAGCAACTCTATGCTAATAAAATGGACAACCTGGAAGCAATGGACAAATTCTTAGAAATGCACAACCTGCCAAGACTGAATCAGCAAGAAATAGAAAATATGAACAGACCAATCACAAGCACTAAAATTGAAACTGTGATTAAAAATCTTCCAATAAACAAAAGCCCATGACCAGATGGCTTCACAGGCGAATTCTATCAAACATTTAGAGAAGAGATAACACCTATCCTTCTCAAACTCTTCCAAAATATAGCAGAGGGAGGAACACCCCCAAACTCATTCTACGAGGACACCATCACCCTGATACCAAAACTAGACAAAGATGTCACAAAGAAAGAAAAGTACAGGCCAATATCACTGATGAACATAGATGCAAAAATCCTCAACAAAATACTAGCAAACAGAATCCAACAACACATTAAAAGGATCATACACCATGATCAAGTGGGGTTTATCCCAAGAATGCAAGGATTCTTCAATATACACAAATCAATCAATGTGATACACCATATTAACAAACTGAAGGATAAAAACCATATGATCATCTCAATAGATGCAGAGAAAGCTTTCGACAAAATTCAACACCCATTTATGATAAAAACCCTGCAGAAAGTAGGCATAGAGGGAACTTTCCTCAACATAATAAAGTCCATATATGACAAACCCACAGCCAACATCATCCTCAATGGTGAAAAACTGAAAGCATTTCCACTAAGATCAGGAACAAGACAAGGTTGCCCACTCTCACCACTATTATTCAACATAGTTTTGGAAGTTTTAGCCACAGCTATCAGAGAAGAAAAGGAAATAAAAGGAATCAAATCAGAAAAGAAGAAGTAAAGCTGTCACTGTTTGCAGATGACATGATACTACACATAGAGAATCCTAAAGATGCTACAAGAAAACTACTAGAGCTAATCAATGAATTTGGTAAAGTAGCAGGATACAAAATTAATGCACAGAAATCTCTTGCATTCTTATACACTAATGATGAAAAATCTGAAAGTGAAATCAAGAAAATACTCCCATTTACCATTGCAACAAAAAGAATAAAATATCTAGGAATAAACCTACCTAAGGAGACAAAAGATCTGTATGCAGAAAATTATAAGACACTGATGAAAGAAATTAAAGATAATACAAATAGATGGAGAGATATACCATGTTCTTGGATTGGAAGACTCAACATTGTAAAAATGACTCTACTACCCAAAGCAATCTACAGATTCAATGTAATCCCTATCAAACTACTAATGGCATTTTTCTCAGGACTAGAACAAAGAATTTCACAATTTGTATGGAAACACAAAAGACCCCGAATAGCCAAAGCAATCTTGAGAATGAAAAATGGAGCTGGAGGAATCAGGCTCCCTGACTCCAGACTATACGACCAAGCTACAGTAATCAAGACAGTATGGTACTGACACAAAAACAGAAATATAGATCAATGGAACAGGATAGAAAGCCCAGAGATAAACCCACGCACATATGGTCACCTTAGCTTTGATAAAGGATATAAAGAATATACAGTGGAGAAAAGACAGTCTCTTCAATAAGTGGTGCTGGGAAAACTGGGCAGCTACATGTAATGAATGAAATTAGAACACTTCCTAACACCAGACAGAAAAATAAACTCAAAATGGATTAGAGGCCTAAATCTAAGGCCAGACACTATCAAACTCTTAGAGGAAAACATAGGCAGAACACTCTATGACATAAATCACAGCAAGATCCTTTTTGACCCACCTCCTAGAGAAATGGAAATAAAAACAAAAATAAACAAATGGGACCTAATGAAACTTAAAAGCTTTTGCACAGCAAAGGAAACCATAAACAAGACCAAAAGACAACCAACAGAAAGGAAGAAAATATTTGCAAATGAAGCAGCTGACAAAGGATTAATCTCCCAAATTTACAAGCAGCTCATGCAGCTCAATAACAAAAAACCAAACAACCCAATCCAAAAATGGGCAGAAGACCTAAATAGACATTTCTCCAAAGAAGATATACAGACTGCCAACAAACACATGAAAGAATGCTCAACATCATTAATCATTAGAGAAATGCAAATCAAAACTACAATGAGATATCATCTCACAACAGTCAGAATGGCCATCATCAAAAAATCTAGAAACAATAAATGCTGGAGAGGGTGTGGAGAAAAGGGAACACTCTTGCACTGCTGGTGGGAATGTGAATTGGTACAGCCACTATGGAGAACAGTATGGAGGTTCCTTAAAAACTACAAATAGAACTACCAAATGACCCAGCAATCCCACCACTGGGCATATACCCTGAGAAAACCATAATTCAAAAAGAGTCATGTACCAAAATGTTCATTGCAGCTCTATTTACAATAGCCAGGACATGGAAACAACCTAAGTGTCCATCATTGGATGAATGGATAAAGAAGATGTGGCACATATATACAATGGAATATTACTCAGCCATAAAAAGAAATTAAATTGAGCTATTTATAATGAGGTGGATGGACCTAGAGTCTGTCATACAGAGTGAAGTAAGTCAGAAAGAGAAAGACAAATACCGTATGCTAACACATATATATGGAATTTAAGAAAAAAAATGTCATGAAGAACCTAGGGGTAAGACAGGAATAAAGACACAGACCTACTAGAGAATGGACTTGAGGATATGGGGAGGGGGAAGGGTAAGCTGTGACAAAGTGAGAGAGTGTCATGGACATATATACACTACCAAATGTAAAGTAGATAGCTAGTGGAAAGCAGCTGCATAGCACAGGGAGATAAGCTCAGTGCTTTGTGACCACCTAGAGGGGTGGGATAGGGAGGGTGGGCGGGAGGGAGACACAATAGGGAAGAGATATGGGAACATATGTATATGTATAACTGATTCACTTTGTTATAAAGCAGAAACTAACACACCATTGTACACCATTGTAAAGCAATTATATTCCAATAAAGATGGAAAAAAAGAAGAAAATCTGACAGAAGACCTCATTTAGCATAGGAGCAATGTCACATTCTTCAATAGCTTGTACGGGAAATAATTGATATTGATAATAATGATCTTGGGTTATCAATATATCACAATAAATTCTCTCCTAAGGGTACACATACATTTAGTAAAGATTACATATATATAATAAAAATAGTACAGGTGTAATATTTAGAAATATAGTTAAAATAAGAAAAGTCTTAGCACTTTAAAGGATAGTAATTTTTACCTGGAAATCTTGCATTTCCTGTTAATGTCAGATAAAATGTGTAATGCTAAACATTTTTTTTCTAGATACAAAATTAAATAAGCCACAATGTTTAAAGTCTCTTACAGGTTGTTAGAATACCTAGTAGAGAAATGCAAACATCAGAAGGACTGAGAGATGTGTTGGTCTCAGGTGGTATTTCACTCATTCTCTCAATAAACAATAACCAATGTATAAGGCCCCACCTTGGGTGCCATGGAGCTCACAAAGCTTGTACAAGGTAGAAGTCTGTGTTCTCATGGAAGTTAGCTGAAAAGATGAGATGTTCATTCAGAAGATAATTCAAGGTAGGATACAGCAGGTATCTTGGAGGAGGAAACAGCTGAGACCTACAGAGTATCAGTAGAGAACCACTTGTGGGAAAAAGAGGAAGCCTCCATCTTGCATCTAACTAATTAATGATCCAAGAGCCCATCAGGCTGAGCCAATTCCTTCAAGAGCCGCATTTGTAACATTCCAGTGGGAACCTAGAGATGGTTCATCCTGAGATGTCCTCTCGCAGCAAAATTCTGCTCTCAAAATTTCCTTTCTTTATCACTAACACATGATTTCAATCTATTACCCCCCATTCCCTGCTTCCTTTATCCCAATTAGCTTGCCCATTTATCCCCAAATGTTGCTTCACAGATAATAGCTATAAATCTCTAAGACTTACAGATTACTCACTATATGCCAAGCAGTGTTCCAAGTGCTCTACATAATATTAACTCATTTAATCCCCACAACAACACTGTGTAATAGGTACTATTATTATCCCCATTTTATAGAAGAGGAAACCAAGTCACAGAATGGCTAAATAACTGTCCCAAGGTCACACTGCTAGTAAATCAGAGTAAGTAGACATTTTCACTATTATGTGTCAAACTGAAAAAAACTGAGGATAATGTAGTGACTTTGTGATAAATACATATAATTTAAAACTTTTAATTATATATAAAAATAAAATTGTATAAGAAAAAATGCACAATTTGAAGAACTATGCTGTGTTCTGAGATTAAGCTCAAATGTCTAAGATTTTCTGAAACAATAGTCAAAGGAAATTACACAGTCACCATTTTTTTTTAAGAGGCCCATAAGATTCTGAATCCACTGAACTCTCCCTCCTGCTTTAGCAACAAACTCTGCCACTTGGTTTGTCCTCCCACAACCTCATCCCCATCCAGGCTCTTCTTAAAGTCCTTTCCCCCACTAGTCTTTTCATGTTACCCTGTGAAAGGCCTGTTCTACCAGGACCATAATCCATGTTTACCTCCACCCCTTATCATGGCTGAAACCCGACTCCCTTCAGTCAAGCCACATCCTTGGGTGAGCACCCTTTATGCTTCCCAATGCATCTTCTCAAATGCTTGCTCTTCTGCTATCATTGGACAGCCTCCCCTCCTCACCCATTTATTAGTCCTCCTTGCCCTTCCATGCTTACTTCTGGTGCCCTTTCTCACCTTCCTCAGTAACTTTACCACTGGTAGTTGTATACCTCCCCAACCCAAAGCTCTGCTATCTATCATCAGCATCCAGGATGATGAACTTTATAACATCCAACCATTAAACAACCTTCTTCAATCCAGGGATATTTATTACCACTTAGCTTTGCTCAGCCTTAGCCATTGCCACATGCATACCACATGCTGAAGACAGAAAAAGGAAGAAGGGAAATCCATTGGATTTGGTAGTTAGTATTATCAGTAATGACCTTCCAGAGAGCAACTACAGTAAATATGTGGAAAGAGAACACAGGCTTCGGAGGTTAAGAAGTGAATGGATGGCAAGAAAGTGAAGGCCACCATCACTCAAGAAACTTCCTTGGAATTCATTTAGTCTCATGGTCCCTCTTTTAAAATCCCATTCCCTTGACTACATTGACACTAACCTGGTTTTCCTCCTACATCTCTGATAGCTGATTCTCTGCTTCCTTTTTAATACACAAAGCATTTCTTGAACCCCAGTTATGAATCAGGCAGTTTGCCAGGCACTGAGGATACAAAAGACATGATCCCTTCCCTCATGTTTTTCATGGTTTTGGAGAGATGATTGTTATGGATTCAATTCATTATACCCAAGTGAAATGAATGAAATGCGAACACAGAAGAAGGAAATATTACCTCTATCAAAAGACAGGCAAGAGCTTCCCTGGTGGCGCAGTGGTTGAGAGTCCGCCTGCCAATGCAGGGGACACGGGTTCGTGCCCCAGTCTGGGAATATCCCACATGCCGCGGAGCGGCTGGGCCCCTGAGCCATGGCCGCTGAGCCTGTGCGTCCGGAGCCTGTGCTCTGCAACTGGAGAGGCCACAACAGTGAGAGGCCCGCGTACCGCAAAAAAAAAAAAAAAAAAAAAAAGACAAGCAAGAGTGCCAAAGAAAGCTACCTAAAAAAGGTGACACCACCCTGGGTCTTGAAGAAGAGGAGCATGTCAGCAGTAGTAAATGGCTAGGGAGATGGCGGTACAGCACAAAAAAGAGTACAAAAAGCATAGTCTGCTTGGGTCTGGTGAGTAGTTTTGTGTGGTTTTAAGATGCTTGTGGGAAAGTGGCAAAAAATACTATCGGGAAGGTGAATGGGGACCAAACTGTGTAGGGTCTTAAACTGTGTAGGGACTTCATGACCAATTAAATACGGAAATTTGGAGAGAAGGAAGAGTGAAAACTGATTTAAGGTTTTAAATCTAGGAGACTAGTTGAATAATTATATCCGTAGCCAAGAGTTAGAGGTGATTTTCTGAGTGTCCTTTCATCTCCTACTCCAAAAGTTTTCTCTTTAGTCTTATTTTAATTTTCTAAACTCTTTTGCATGAAATTTTTATATCCTTCAATTGCTCAACTGCCATATGGATGATGCCCAAATTTTTTTTGCAGCCAGTATCCTGATGGGTTCCAGACATCCTTTTTCAATTTGTCTTTAGAGATCTCTAGCTGGTTATCTTACTATGATCACAAATTACCAGTCTGATGTGATACTATTCTCTCCTTATCTCCCAATCAAACCAGCTGGTCCTCCAGGCTTCTCTTTTCTGTGATTAATACCTTTCACCCAGTCACAAAACTCTCAATGATCCAATCCCACAGGGAGTTTGCTGCTAGATCATGTTGAGTATATCCCATTAACGCTCTCACCATCTCTCACCTCTATCCCCACCTCTCCATCCCTCTAGCAAGCTCTTTACTAAATAAATCCTTAATTTCATCTCACCTTCAGGACTCCCAGCAACACATGCTTGTAACACATGCTTATGTCATTTCTTAAAGCCCAGTTTTACTCTGCCACTTCCCAGTGCAACAGTTTTCAGTGGGGTCCTGACAATGTTCCCAACCCAGTAATAGACATTTTCACATTTCATTGTCTTAAGATGCTCCCAGAGCAGCAAGAAAGGAGCAGTTCACCAAAGCATCAGTTGCAGCTCTCTTGGGCAAGAGCTACTTTGCTCTTAATTTGTTACTGCCTGCAACACATAAGGCCTGCCCAAGATTGTAAGATAATGCATTTTCTAATCTTAGAAGACAAATAAACTGTTTCATACATGGCCCTCTGTAACGTCTACTACTGCAACAAAACTTTCTATTTGAATAGATTTTCTTCTTAATTTCTAAAATGGTTCAACAGCAATGTCACACTACGCAGTAAATTCCATTTTTGAGGTTATGTTTTCTCCATATGAGAAGAGATAAAAACTGTAGTAATTGGCAATCATAGGAAAACATTTGTAAACTAGAGGCAGTGGGTCAGGTTATTTTCTCTAACACAGTCATACCAAGCTCTCAGTCTCACTGGCAGACTTCTGAATTCACAACTAGCTCCAGGTTTGCCCACCTTCCCAAAGGCAACATAGACATTCCCTCTGCACCGCAGGCTGCAGTTTCACAGGGCTTCAAGGTGAGTGAGACGCAGGTCATGAGTAGAAAATAACTGGATTTTAACACAGGAAGCCCGAAGTGCCACTTTGGAGCGATAACCTCTTGTTAGGTCCAAGTGTGCCTCTGAGTCTAATGGCATTACTTCCCCTTAAGGAAGCTCATCTAGTTTCCACTGCAAACCACACAGACCCAGGGGAGAGAGGAAAGGAGACCCCTTTCCAGCTGCCTTAACAGCTCCATTCTCACTGGCTGCAGATTCAGGCGTGAGAGAGTTCCCTGGGCTCAGAGCTGGTCAATCAAAATAGTGGTGAGCAGTCAGGAGGGGCCGAGACTCAACTGCTATGGTATAGAGAGACCAGCACAAATGGATTAACTGGGGCTCTGTCCAAAGAGGAAACATTTGAGAAAGACTTCAGGATGACAAGGTAGCACCCGTGTCTCAGTCTTCCTGGGTCCTGAGCCCAAGAGCAGAAGCAGTTAACTTCAGTGTTCCCAGAAAATAAGAGGTAACTCTAACGAGGCACCAGACTAGTGTGCAAGCCCCACAGGGATTTCTGCTTCTGCTCTCCAGCCACAGGCGTGATATAATAATAGGAAAGACTGGAAGGTTCTGCTTAACTCACATTTTGGGGTCAATTCCAGTTTCATTTTTAGAGTGACTATTTTTTAACTACAAAAATAGTACATTTCATTGTAGGAAAGACAATAAATAAAAGATAAAAATTTTTTAAATCACTCATGATTTTAAGACTCAGAAATATCTCATTAATATTTTTTTTTTTTTCTTTTTGCGGTATGCGGGCCTCTCACTGCTGTGGCCTCTCCTGTTGCGGAGCACAGGCTCCGGATGCGCAGGCCCAGCGGCCATGGCTCACGGGCCCAGCCGCTCCGCGGCATATGGGATCCTCCCAGACCGGGGCACGAACCCGTATCCCCTGCATCGGCAGGCGGACTCTCAACCACTGCGCCACCAGGGAGGCCCCTCATTAATATTTTTGAGAATATTCTTCCAGTGGGTATATATGTATATGTGTGCATAAATATTTGCACATATAAGTATATATATATTTGTTTCCATATATTTTTCTCCATTATCCTAAAATGGGACCATGCTATACATATTATCTTGTAACCCTCTTGTTTTTTACTTAACAGTATATCAGAGACATTTTCCCGTGTCATTAAAAATGCTCCAACATTGTTTTTAGTGAATGCTAAGTATTCAAAAACAAATTTTACTTACAAACATACTTGCATCAATCTAAGCTCTACTCTTGTTTGCCAGCCATTCACAGGACAGAACCAAGGGGCTGGTCAGGTATTACCACAGTCTGATGGACCCTGATATTTGGGGTAGCTACTGCTAAACACGTCTTCGTAATTCTATACTTTAGACAGTACTATTATCAAAGCATAAGGACATTAGAGATCTTTCATGTCAAGCAAGTAGTAATGATAATGTATAACTTTTTTGCAGCTATCATATGCCAGGCACTGTGCTAAGCAATTCCCATGCGTTATCTCACGTGATTTCATCAACGCCCTTTAACATAGAACTGTTGCTTTCCTGACTTTGCCCATATGGAAACAGAGACGTAGAGAGTATGCAACAGACCTAGGGCTCAACTCTAGTTAATCTAGAGAATGGGACATTGTGTGTAATTCATCTCATGCTTTCCCAATAATAATTTCTACTCTCTAAGAAAGAGTGACCCATGCTGCCATTAGCTCCTTACTCCATCACACAATCACAATTTACTCAACAATAAGTCATAAAGTGGGAGAAACTTGCATAATCCCTTACTTCTGTTAGTGAATGTGGTCTTTTATCTTATGTTTTCAAGAAAACGATGAAAAAAAGTAAAATCCTTTGTTCCAAGTGACTTCCAGGATTTAAAAATTAGTCTCATGTGTAGATTTTGTAGTAGGATGATCTCCTTCACAACCTCATGCTGCCTTTTAGTGAGAGAGCTACCCCTCATATCTGGCCCCAAGCTCAGGGCAGGCAGGCAGGGTCAGCCTCTGCAGGGTAGGTAATTTACAGACAGTGACTGGATCCCATTTAACACTAGATAGTTTTTGCTTAAAGAATGATTTCTAGGTACTACAGAGAAATCTTACTTCTCTGGAATAAAAGTCACAACCTTAAATTTCTGAAAACATAACCCTTAACATTTGCTTCAATTATTTTTTTTCTTCTCCTGAAAGATAGAGCATAAATTAGGACATAGATAATCAGATCAAGTAGCAGCCCTTAATCTGTAAATAATCTCTCTGTCTTCATGGCAATCAGGAAAACAGTGGGAAACAGTCGGTTTAAGATGAAAGTGACAACCTATTAGCATTCAGAGAGAAATGATTTCTCTCATCACCTTTACTGGAAGATGCTGTTGCTGTGGCAACTGGTCCCCGCATTCATCCGGTATCCAATTGCTGAGATGACAAGGGAGCTGGTCAGGCTGAGAGAAGATCATTCACACTATCCCTTTTAAGTGACAACCAATAAGATCTGTAAGGGAATTCCTTATAAAAACCCAGCATTATTGCTTGACTAAGCTTTCCTAACTTGGGTCTCTGGTTAAAACTTAAGAGTTCTTCAGTTTAACTGAACTGATGAACATTTAACTTCATGAACAATAATATGCCTTAGGGACATTTTAAATGTTTTTTATTCTGGGCATTGCTATGTAAAGTATGTAGGGGGAGGGCATGACATGTTCCTATGGAGTACAAAATGCTCTAGGCAGAGATATTCTGCAATTGGGCTTATGGCAGGTGTAAAGCCACAGCTGTCTTCTCACACCATGGCAGTCTTCAAGCGGAGGCTGAAATGCAGACCATGGGACTGTGTTTTACATTTTACCCCTCTGTCAGAAACTTATCTGTACTCTCAAGAAGCCCTGGACTCTTCATTTAAATGACAAATGAGGGTACCCATGAACTTTGTGGTAACTGGCTTGCTACAGTGTCACCCATAGACTGCATTTCTCTCTTCGTCTGAAAACACAAATGGTTCTCATGGAGAAACAAGGTAGTACAGCTGAAATCATTTAATTTTATTTCCTGAAGGAATTGGCTCATCTTGGGTGACCACCTCAGCTGATTTTGGAGCACTTCAATGTCCTAATGTCCTTCATTACACCTGTGGTAAAAACAGAGGATCTACATTTGCCATCCTGCTTAAATAATAAATGCATAGCTTTTAAAAGTTTCATGTGAGCTGGAAACCAAATGTTCTTCAGGGAACATCCTCATTCATAAACAAGCAATTTCCATTTGTGACTCTTGCTGCGGTAGACTTAACAGAGAAGAATGAAAAGGAAGTACATTTTCAAAAGTATACGGTCCTCAAGTGCCCACTGACAGCAATTCCATTCCCAGGTGGTCATGTCCAGTCCCTCTCTGCTCAAACATGACTTTTCTGGGACCTCACAACCAACATCCCTTGTCAGTTCTGTGCCCCAAACAACAGCATGCTCTTGCCTTTGCCCATTTGTGAGGGAAGCTCCCACTAGCTACTTTGGAAACATGGTAGGCAGAAGAGAGAGCAAGGAGCAGCAGAAATAGGTCCCTTTGGGCTCGCAGCTATCAGCTAGGGAGCCTCCTACGTGTGATTTGTCACTTCACTGATGCAGAGTTCTCATGGGACAAACTGTGGCCCATACATACAAATAATTATAATAAAATAATTTTAATTATAGCTAATATTTGTTGTGCACATACCAAATATTATTTAAAATACAATTTGCATGCATTGTCTCCTTTGTCTTTCCAGACACTATACCGCTTAAGTAAATGTCAGTATCGTCATCATTCTGAGATTTAGAGAAGTTCAGTAACTTTTTCAAAATCATATGACATAGAGGCAGAAAAACCCTGATCTTACTAAGGCCAAATAATAGATAATGTCACCTTTATCTAATCCCAGTGCTTTTGGGATTTTTGTTATTTTTCAGAAGCCCTTAAGCACAATAGTAAATCCACTAGTCCCCCTCTCTGGGTTAAGGTCACAATTATAATCAATTTACTCTGTAAGACCCGGCACAGTGTTTGGCACAAGACCGGTACTTGAGAAAGTTTTGCTGATTGGAAAAAAAGCTTTTGATTCAAGATTGAGAAAGGAAAAAAAAAAAAAAAAAAAAAAGATTGAGAAAGGTTTCACTTTTTAAAGATGCACTGTACCATTGACACTGGCTGTTTCCAGAGCCTTTGGAACATGCCATCCTACATATTTCTTTTGCCTGAGCTCTTGCCTCCTTTCCTGACATGCCACATACTGGTGCTTGTTTTCCTCTACTGGATTTGCAATTTTGAGAATTCCTTTTGTAACTGATGGCACTGAAGAACCAACATGCATGTTGTCCAATTCTTTAAACCAACATGGGCCAGCCCTGGGCAGTTTTAGAAGAATAATAATTTGGTTTTTAAGATTAAATAAAATTATCATATTCAAAAGGAAAACTATCTGATGCAGAAGTGGTAAAACTCCAACCTTTTGTAACAAGGCTTTGAGTAATTTCTACAGGCTTGCCCCACCTCATTTCATACCCTAGAGAGCAGAACAAGTGCCTGTTCACCATCCCACAGAGGCCTTCCTGCCCAGGGCTGCCGAGTTCCTCTCTCTGCTAATGATAGACACTCTAATGTACCAAACAACAGCAGAGCAAGCAGTGCCAAGGCAATTGATCACCGAGTACATAGGACAGAGCCAACTGATGTCACCTTTGGAGTTTTTATAGTTTTGATATTTAAGATACTATAACCAAAAATTGTACTTCGCTTATGTAGAAAATTTGAAAATACAGATAAATTGAAAGAAAAATGAAAACATTTGTAATTCTACTCCACAGAGATAACACTTAGTGTATGATTTTCCAGAATTTTTCTATTTTTTAAGAACAATGAATTATACTAAACCTACTGTTCTTATAAATCTAATATATTGGCCATAATATTCACCTTTGCTGTTATTTCAGTAGTTGTATGATCCATCTCATATGATTACATCATAATTTATTTAACCAAATTCTCTGTTGTTAGATTTTGCGTTGCTCATATACTTTATTGACCATTCTTTTTTTTTTTTTTTTTTTTTTTTTGCGGTACATGGGCCTCTCACTGTTGTGGCCTCTCCCTCCGCGGAGCACAGGCTCTGGACACGCAGGCTCAGCAGCCATGCCTCACGAGCCCAGCCGCTCCGCAGCATGTGGGATCCTCCCGGACCGGGGCACGAACCCGTGTCCCCTGCATCAGCAGGCAGACTCTCAGTCACTGCGCCACCAGGGAAGCCCTATTGACCATTCTTGAATACAAATCTTCACATACTTGTTATTTACTTAAGATAAATTCCTGCAAGTGAAATTGCCAGATCCAAGGGTATATAAGTTTTTAAGGCTTTTGATACATATTTTCAAAATGTCTTCCAGAAAATTTAAATCAATTTACCCTTTTACCAACAGTGATTCAAAGTATCTTTTTTTTTTTTTTAACTTACTTATTTCATTTATTTTTGGCTGTGTTGGGTCTTTGTTGCTGTGCATGGGCTTTCCCTAGTTGTGGTGAGTGGGGGCTACTCTTCCTTGCAGTACGCGGGCTTCTCATTGCAGTGGCTTCTCTTGTTGTGGAGCACAGGCTCTAGGCACGAGGAGTCAGCAGTTGTGGTGCATGGGTTCTAGAGCGCAGGCTTAGTAGTTGTGGCGCAGAGGCTTAGTGCTCCGCCGCATGTGGGATCTTCCCAGACCAGGAGTTGAACCCATGTTCCCTGCATTGGCAGACGGATTCCTAACCATTGTGCCACCAGGGAAGTCCCAAAGTATCTTTTCTTTTTTTAATCAAAATCTTACATATCCCAGAGTCACATATAAATGCTCTTCGGTAGCCTGCATCGTTGCTTTGCTCCATTAACATCAGTAACCACAATTAGACAGTAAAAATGAGTTCTTGTGATAAATAAATTGATGAAATATTCTGCCATTTTTCAAAGTGGGTGGATGTGGAGTCCAACACACACTGCCACATCACACTTTCCCCCAGGGTCTGTCCAGTCCCAGCACAGTCATGGAAGGGGGCTCCAAGCAGGGCCAGCCTGTCTGTGATCATTCGTCTCAGGATAGTGGACTTTTGTGGGTCAAGGTGAGTTACAGTCAAAGGCACCATTCTGTGTTCAGAGGTCCTGTGAGCCAAGTTTATAGCAAGGGCCAGCCCAGGAGCCTTTGGAAGCCAAGGGATGTGCGTCTTTGTTTCTCCAGTTTCCAACCAGTGCCTGAGTACATAGAAGGTTCATGGGAGTACCATGGAGGTTAGTAGATTCCTTCAGAGGCTATTTCAGACTCTTAGGAGAACACACCTTCCCTCACCCCTCAGAGGTCCTCTGAGCCAGAGGAAATTAGCTCTGGTTGATGTCCCCAGAACCCTACAGGGCCAGAGCAGCCCATCCCCATTTTGCTGTCAAGGCCTTTCCTCATCAGCAGACATTACTGACTTTACACTAGATGGAGCTGATTCCCCTGATGGCGTATAAAGTAGCGATAACAGTTAAGAAGAGTCCCCATGCAAGCATACCTTCCTTAATAATTAAACTTCAAACTCCATTTTTGGGTGACAAAAAACTTACCTAATATTTCCATAGTGAATTACAGATTATATAACTTGTCCTTATTCATTCATTCATTCATTCATAAAATAATTATTCCATGCAACAGAGAATGTTATTAAGAGTATGGCCCTGGAATCAAACTGCTTGAGTTCAAATCCCAGATTCAGCTCTTATTGTGTGCTCTTACAGAAGTTATTTTTTGTACCTCAGTTTTCTCATGTGTAAAATGGAGACAGTATGTTACAGGATTTCCATGATGATTAGGTGATATATTTGTTTAATTTACTTACTTAGAACTTACTTATATAAAACAATATCTGGGACCCAAAGGCTCAATGAATGCAGGATATTATCATTCCTTCTATGTACTCAGGCACTGGTTGGAAACTGGAGAAACAAAGACGCACATCCCTTGGCTTCCAAAGGCTCCTAATCTATAGAGGAGAATGTGTAAACAAATCATAAGGCAGTGTGCTGAGTGTGATATTGATATTGAAGAAGGTACAATGGCATCATGAAGATGGAAATATTTAACTTGGCCTGAGGGTGCTGGAGAAAGCTTAAATATTCAGTTTTCTGGGAGTCTGAATCTTTAGGGTAAGTTAGAATTTGTCAAGCAGAAAAGGACAGGGAAAGCACTGGAGGCAGCAGATCGTACACGTGAACTCACGGAGAGAAGCAATGCAGGAGAGAATATCACAAAAGTCAGATGGGCTGTAGCGCAGGTTGGTAATGTGAGTGAGTGGAGCAGAGGCAGGGAAACATTAGAGATCAGTTCATGAAGTCCACCATATTTCATTCTACGAGTTCTAACTTTATCCTGTAAAGCCCCCCCTTTCTCTCAACCTCAAGCCCTAGGAGGACATGCCAAACGGTACTTCCAGCCTTAGAAGCATAGTTTACTCGACAACAGGTATGACAACTCACACCATTATTTTCCTATTAAAATAAGCTCAGATATTGCGGAGTCAACTGTAAAATTTGCACAACTCTTCAAGGGATTTTAATGAAACTTAGAACTTATAGTGGAATGCTTAGGACAGGACCTCTAAGGCCCCCAAAAGCAAACAAGGCAATTATGTTCCTCTGCCAGTCAGGCCCACCAGAGGAAAAAGGGGAAAAGACAGCTTGTCTGTGAAAAGGAGAAGAAATTTGTGCCATGTCTCATTCAAACACAGCGTCGCACAAGTATTAGGGAACCATGGAAGGATTTGAAGGAGGGAAGAGTTATAAGTAGATTTATCTTGAGAAGGATCACTCTGGCTTCAGTGTACCTCTAAGTAGTAGTAGTAGCAATAGGAGCAGTAGTAGTAGAAGTAGGAGTGATGACAGAGGCAGAAAGGCCAGTAAGGAGGTTCTTTTCATAACCTGAATCTAAAATACTAGGCCCCCCGTTTTGTTATTTTCAAATACTCTGTACTTCTCTTGTATACTATTTCTTTTAAAAGAAAGGTCTTTATTCAGTCTCCTCAATAAACTATAAATCCCTTGAAAGAATAAACTATATATGTTATTCACTGCTACATCCAGGTGCCTAGTACTATACCTGGCATATTCCAGCTACTCAATAAATGGTTGCTAAACCAATGAAGAAACAAATGAAATTGCTACAGAATTATTTTAATAGGCCTAATATATTTTCTCTGGAATAGGCTAAAAAAGATATGTCTAGCTACTTTGATGATTTGAAGTTCCTTTCTATTCCTAGAATTTAAATTCATAAAAATGATACTTGTTGAGTTCACCCCAAGTTTATTAATATTATTTGTTGGTTCTAAATGTATTATCCTTTTTAGAGATGAGGGGCTGAGAAGCTCAGAGAGAGGTTAAGTACCTTGCCAGGGTTATATAGTCCGTAAGGGAGAAAGACCTTGAACCTGGGCCTGGCTAGCCCAAACCCATTCTCTTACCCACTGTGCTAGGATTTAGGCTGGATAGGCCAACAAAGGAAAGCTTTGCAGAAGTCAGGACATTTAACCTGGTTCCTAACAGGAAGGTACATTTCCACACACTTGAGATAAAGGGTAGGAAATTCCAATTCCAGAAGGAAAACATGAGCAGAATCCATTGTCCAAAGAATTCTTAGCACCCTGGGAGAAGACTGAATAAACCAGCATGGCTTAGATACACAGAACTTGGAGAGAAAAGAAAGAGTTAAAGTGGGAAATCCAATTAGAAAAGTGACATAGAGCCAGATGTTGTCAGGCTAGTGCAGTCCAGGAGAGAAGTGAGCCCCTGCAGGTTTCTAAGCAGAGAGACGGCACAGCCTGAGCTGAATGATTTGCTTGAGGCTTGGGCTTTAAAGGTAGCCTTAGGAAAGCCAACTCCTTTGCTCATCAGTTTCCATACCTTTAAAAAAGCAGCATATATAATTCAGGTTCACTCATCAGCTTGTTAGGAAAGTAGTCTGGTTAATTATCACAACTTTACTGAAAACTAAGAGTGATCCAAAACAATAGCACTCATACTTACGACAGATTTTCCTTTCTCAACTTCAAATTCATCAGTGGATTTAAAAAACAAAACTGCTCTCTGCTGGCTTTCTCTGCTTCTGGCTTTTATGAATCTCATATTTACTTAAGGCCACGTCTTCTGCTAGTTCATGAAATCATACCCTGGATGGATGCATCATTGGTCCCCTCAATAGAAGACTAGAAAAAGATGCATCTGGACTTTTGGTTTCTATCTGACATTAGATTAATCTTGGCTCAGGATTCACAATTTGTTGTGGATCTTGGTGGGAAAGTTGGAAGCCTGCTTCTGGTTCTCTAGGTCTTATGGAGTCAAGTGACATTTGATGGGGAGGTGTGGGGAGATATTTGCCTCCTTCCACCTTACTCCTCTCCCCCTTCTCCTTATGTTAGACATTCATAAAGTTTGCCTGGAAGGAGACTGCAAGCCCAAAATATCACGCATTTGAGTGAGGTCTGGAACACAGAACTGCTGGGCAGGCAAACAACCACCACCCCCAGCCCAGCCCTGAGGATTTCAACATTCACATTCCCATGTCCACACATATATGATACAGTGGTGTCCTAAACATCAAATGTAAGCTGTGGAAACAATAAGGAAAACACTCCTTGTGTATTCTAAAACATGCTAATTGAAACCAGACTTTGAATCCTCATTTCTTCTAAATCCAGGTGAAAATTCCTTATCCTTAGAAAGAAATGAATGTGAGCAAAGTGTTTTTCTTAGACTTGGAAAATATCGCTCAGAATCAGCTACATCTTGTCTGTTTGAATCCCCACATCCTCAGATTTTCTTTCCCTCTTTCACAGTTTCTACATCCCTCACTGCACTGACTGCCCTGCCCCATTCTTACTCCCAGCTGTATGACCTGCAGGAACACACGAGGGTTATTTCCTCAGTGAGCTGGGCTTTTGATAATAGTAAACTGTTTAGGTTGGAGCTGTGGCCTGACTTTGTCAAAAGCCATATGGTGCTGAGACAAAACTGGGGAGAAGAGACACAGCCAAGATCTGCAAGATCTGTGACTAACCAAAGCTGTGAGTTTAATGAGGAAAGAAGAGATTAAGGGAGTTCTGGCTTTTTGGCAAAAGCCCCAGTTGAACACAGGAATGCCCAGAGGCAAAAGCAACTCAACCTACAATAAATTAATAAAACAGCCTATTGATTCCAGCTTTGTTGTCAACACAGTAGACTGAAGCCACTTCTCAACTTCCAGGACATAAGTGCTCTCAGGCCTCCCAATTTTACACTTAGGCATACACCCAGACTCCAGGGATCACGTAGGATGAATTGCTCTCCGGGTGTCTCTTTCTCAGTGGTGTACTAAACTTGAAGCATTTATAGCAACGTTCCCTTTCTTTTGTGAAAGAATTTTATACACTCTTCCTAAGAGAGTGACCACTGTTTCAGTAGGTTAGTCAATATAAAATTATATTATGAACAAAAAGAGCTATATAGCTTTCACTGGAAATAAATAGGAAAGGAAAATAGTCTCTATTTTCCCTTAAAATTTTCCCATAAATGAAAAAGTAAAATATTATCTTCCACAAGTTAACATCCACAAAAGTCATTCGTCCTCCTTGATCCAACCATCACACAGAATCCAAATATGCTTATTCAAATGGAATTGCTATTCAAAGATTTCTGACATGGAGCTAGTCTTGTACTGTAACTTCAGAATATTCTATTTCTATCTTTTAAAAAATACTTTAATGACTTTGAAAGACAGAGAAAGTGAGAAAAACTAGTTGTACTTAAAAATAAGTTGATTGCATTTATATCAAGGCAAAGCAAATAGAGCCCTAATAGTTTTGAATGCCCCTAAATAAATCACTGCACTGGAAAGAATTAGAAATGGATAATTGCATATTGGGTAAGTTTATTATATGGGTTGTTACATGTATAATAAAGTCAGGAAGCATGAATTGGCCTCCTACTTTGGTAAGTGTAGGGAGTTAAAAATAATTTACAGCAAATATGCCAATCTAAGACTCAAAGCAGTGGTAATACCAGCTAACACAGAGGGAGAGGGAGAGGAAAAGAGTGGTTGCATAAGCACTTCTGAACAAGAGATTTAAACACCTGAGTGGGAATGTAGGCACTCCAGAAACAGCAGGAGAAAGGGGGACTGTGAAAGTTTAGGCGGGCTAAGTGTTGCTTTTTCCCTCCGATTCCCTCAGCTATCTGGAAGGTATGCATGGTCAGCAGCAGATGGGCACTCTGAAGGAGATACTGGATAAAGCTGACAACCGAAGCAGGATGACAAAGGGAAGGAACAAAGAAGGGCAGAGTGGCCCAGGAAGAAGCCAAGCAGAATAGGCTAGTTGGTAGATTTTGTTTCCCATTGAGGCTTCAGTAGAAGATAATAAAAGCCAAGCCATGTCAGTAAAGGGAAGACAGCAGGAAGGCCTTTTGGGGGAGATTTGTGGTGTAGATCTACTCAACATTGATGAGAGAAGCTCCCCAGAAAGAGATAGTGAGGTAGGAACTCCGGTTATTAATGGAATCAGGATGAACTCAAGGGGTGTCATTTGTAATCATGTAAATTCCAGGAAATAGAAGAGTTTCAAATCGTCAACATAACTAGGTTACTTAAAGCCTATTTCAGAGAAAAAGACTGAGTTTACAAAAATAATTTTTGTGGCAATTCTGTTTAGCAGGCCAAGGCTAAAGATCTCATTCTTCAAAACTGATAATGAAAATAAGCAATCGGTGCTCAGGTAAAAGGACATTGTGAACTTTTAACAGTTGTGGGGAAAGAAACAACACATTTGAAATGTATATATGGAGAATACACATGAGAAAAAAGTATTGCAAGAGGGGTGGGATTAAATCCTCATGATGTACTTTTCAATTAGAAGTGGGAAAAGTATGATGAGACAGCTAAAGGCATGATAGAAGGATGAATGGAAGATGGATGCATGGATGGATGGGTAAGTAGGTCAACTGATTAATGGATAAATCCAAAAGATAAAGCAATGTGCAGAAAAAATCTATTTAGGTATATTAAGAGACTAAGTCCTAGTTCTGCATCCTGTTAAAATTGAACTTTATACAATCTTTGTAAGGACAAAACTAAAACATATTTATGCAAACAGTCCAATTCACGTCAAAATGAGATGAGGCCTACACAGCTGGGCCACTTAAAGTGAATGAACAACTGAGCCAGCAACATCTGCCAAGATGAATTTAGAGAAGGCTCCAGAGGCTGTAAAAGGAGAAGGCAGAGAAGAGGCTTCCAGAAGAAAATGAGAAAAATAGAGGAGGTGAATTTAGGGTTTAGGAACGAGAGTAGAGGTATCAGAGAGTGAAACAGGTGGAATAATAAGAAACAAATAAATGCAAGGGAAAAAACTAGCAGGAATTACAGAGTTCAGGAAACAAAAATGAGATGCAAGAATACGTATTGTAGAAGTGAGGATTTTTTTTTTAGTTTTTATTTTATATTGGAGTACAGTTGACTGAAGACATGTCAGCATGTGGACCAGAGAAGGCACCGGCTGCCAGCCTCACTGTGCAGCCTCTGCATGTGCTGATGTGCTGATCCACCCAGCTGCAGGGTCTGGCCTTCAGCCTTGCAGGTTCAATAGCACAAGGACTGGGTCCAGAGCCCCAGCTCACAGAGGTACGTAAACCAGAATGTCGATGTATATACACACAAGCACACTCTTCCCCACAGGCTGACTCCAGGGGTTGAGGGGGAGCAAATAACAACTGGAGACCACTTGGTGAAGAAGGCACTGGCACAAGAGAAGTTCTGGAGTGTAGAGATTAAAAGCCTAGACAACACATAAGGGTTTGACACTTGCTGGCGATGTGGCCTTAGGCATGTGATTTAATCTCTCAGTGTCTCAATTTTCTCATCTACAAAATGGGACATTCCAGTTATCTATTCACATGTAACAAATCACTCCAAAATTTAGTAGCTTAACATAAGTCTTAGAAGTGTCCTAAAAGTTCTACTAGGCACTGCCTTAGATGTCTCTGAAGTATTTTTTTTTTTGATGTGGATCATTTTTTTGAAGTCTTTATTGAATTTGTTACAATATTGCTTCTGTTTTATGTTTTGGTTTTTTGGCCGTGAGCCATGTGGGATCCTAGTTCCCCAACCAGGGTTCGAACCCGCACCCCCTGCATGGGAAGTCGAAGTCTTAACCACTGGACCGCCAGGGAAGTCCCAGATGTCTCTGAAGTCTTAAAAAAGGAACTGATGATCCCATCCTGATTTGACCTTTGGACTGAGGCTCTTTCTTAATTTGAGAATTGTATGCCACCTGGAAAAGCTAGGAGAGAAATAGCTTTGTTTTCAAATTCAGCAAGCCCTGCCTTCTTTATGTTTAATATTTCATTCTTTAGCTCCTCTATCTCCTCTCACTTTTTACCACAGACAGTGAGACAAAACCAGGCAGCACTTTTAATATTCTTCCTGAAAAATCTCCTTAGCTAGATGCTTCATTAGGTACATTTCCTATTTTCCACACTATTTCAGGCAACAATGCTACAAACTTTCCACCACTACATAACAAGGAAGCTCTTCCAGCTTCCAATAACATTTCCTTAATTTCCTTTCTGCTCTCACCAGAAGCTCCCTCCACGTCCTATGGGCTTCTGCTAACACTCTCCTAGAAGCCTAGCTACTACCTTCTACCCTCTGCCTGGTTTCAAACACATGTTTTAGATTTTGATACACAGCACCCCACCTCCAGGTACCAAAATCATTTTGGTTTCTTATGAATCAACTTATAATTTACTCCATTAATAACTATGTCCTTATAAGGTTGTTGTAAAGATCAATTTAATTAATGTCTATAATGTGCTGATGGCACATAATAAGAACTCTGCTACCTAAATGTTTGTAATGTGTGTTTGATGTAACGCTTGAGAATATTTGATAGTGCTGTAGAAGACAGGAAGACAATTGGGATGCATGATACATATATATATTAAGCATATACAGCTAACCCTTGAACAACATAGGGGTTAGGGACTCCAACCTTCCACAAGGTCAAGAATCTGCCTAAAACTCATTGTCAGCTCTCCATATACTTGGTTCCTCTATATCTGTGGTTCTGCATGCAAGGATTCGACCAACCATGGATCGTGTAATACTGTTGCACTTATTGTTGAAAAAAATCCGTGAATAAGTAGACCCATTCAGTTCAAACCTGTGTTGTTCAAGGGTCAACTGTATACATATATGTAAATTAGTAACCTGATGTATTTAGACACAGAAAATGTAAGTTGAACATAATGAGTGTTCAGTATGCTTTACTTATATTTTCTTTTTTTTAACGCCTTTATTGGAGTATAATTGCTTTATAATGGTGTGTTAGTTTCTGCTTTATAACAAAGTGAATCAGCTATACATATACATATATCCCCATATCTCCTTCCTCTTGCATCTTTTTCTTATATTTTCTAAATAAAAAGAAAAAATAGGATGGAAGGACAAAGTAACACTAATATTCATGATACATTAAAACATGAGATACATGAGACACTCAGTGTTCGTGAGGGCTAGTCTGACCAACTCACTGCTGACATCCATCCTGGCCCCTGGTGTCCTGTTCCCATAGCTGCTCAGTAGGCTAACTGACAAGCTACAGTTGTGTCTCTCCAATAAAACAGGTGCTTGTTGTTGAGCCCAGACACCTTCTGTCTGATTGGACATTCAAACCTCAACTCTGTTCCTTATAACCACACCATTAGTGGAGAAGGCTAATGTGGCAGAGAGGTAGACAGTCATGTGACCGTTGTATAACTCGGGAATCTAGTAATGCGGTCTTCCCACCACCCTCACACACTAAGTGTGTTAATCATCCCATTTCTTTCCCATTGCATTGTGGGTTGAATTGTGTCCCGCCCCCCCCAAATATCTAACCCTAGATACCTGTGAATGTGACCTTTTCTTGGATATTTCCTTTGCATATGTTTAATCAAGTTAAAATTAAGATGGACCCTAAGTCTAATCAGTAACGTCCTTATAAAAAGGACACACAGATACACACACACACAGAGGGAGAACGTTGTATGTTCTCCTGGGGGCAGAGATTAGAGTGATGCATCTATAAGCCAAGGAACACTAAGGATTGTCTGCAACCAACAGAAGCTAGGAAAAGGCAAGGAAGGATCCTCCTCTAGAGTCTTCAGAGGGAATATAGCCCCGCCAACACCTTGATTTCAGACTTTTAGACTCCAGAAGTATGGAAGAATAAATGTCTGTTGTTTAAAGCCATCCAGTATATAGTACTCTGTTATGGCAGCCCTAGGAAACTAAGATACCTTGCTTCTTGCTGTGAGTTTTAAATTGGTCTATAAAAACAAATCAGGTTATTAGAGTGTCTTAATTTGGTCTGTGAGCCTCTCTGTTCTGTGATCCCTGGTAGAGCCATGTGGTAGTGAACGAGGGGCTGCCATTGCAGCAGGTTATTTCCCATATGCCAAGACAGATACAGCCATGCCTGCCTTGGAGAGTAACTGGTGGGGCACTGCCAGCTTCTGGCCCCTGGATTTTTCATGTTCAGTACTCTAGGTGACTGGTTTTCAACTCTTAGCATCACCTGGAGAGCTTGTTTATTTATTTTTTATTATGATATAGTTGAGATATAACTTTGTGTACATTAAGGTGTACAATACATTGATTTGATACACTTGTTAGTTAACACCTCCTCACCTCACATAATTATTATTTCTTTTTTGTGGTGAGAGCACATAAGATCTACTCTCTTAGCGACTTTCAAGTGTACAATACAGTACTGTTAACTATAATCACTATGCTATACGTTAGATCCCCAGCACTTACTCATTTATAACTGGAAGTTTGTGCACTTTGACCAACATCACCTCATTTCCCCCCACTCCCAACCCCTGGTGACCACGAGTCTACTCTGCTTCTATGAGTTTGGTTTTTTAGATTTTGCATGTAACTGGGATCATACAGTATTTGTCTTTATCTGTCTGACTTATTTCACTTAGCATATGCCTTCAAGTTTCATGCATGTTGTCACAAATGACAGGATTTCCTTTTTTCTCATGGCTGAATAATATTCCCTTGTGTATGCAGACCACATCTTCTTTATCCCTTCATCCACTGACAAATGCTTAGTCTGTTTCCATGTCTTGGCTATTGTGAATAATGCTACCGTGAACATGGGAGTGCAGCTATCTCTTCAAGATTGTGATATCATTTCAGTTGGTTACATGTCCAGAAGTGGGATTTCTGAATCACATGGTAGTTCTATTTATTTATTTTTTGAGGAACTTCCGCACTGCTTTCCATAGTGGCTGCACCACTTTATACTTCCACCAACAGTATACAAGTGTTTCCTTTTCTTGAGGAGCTTATTTAAGTGTATATTTCCTCCCCCCAAACTCACACATACACATTAAGGTTCAGACTCAGTAGCGGTTGAAAACATTCCTGGTGCTCACCCACATATCTGATTCCCCCCTCCTTCCTGGCAAAAGGGAGACCACACTTACTAACTCCTTTGGAATTGGGCAGGGCTACACGTCTCGTTCTAGACCATGAATGTGGTCAAAAGTGACATGAGCCACTTATTTAGACAAAGGCAGTGAGAAACCCGTGTATTTCTCCATTTGCTCCTCTTTCCCTGCTGCCACAAATGTAGAGTCCTTATTCGAGGTGGAGGGACCCAAGATTAAAGCAACCTGGACAGATGAGTCACTGAGTCGGGGAAGGCTGTTCTGGAGAGTTGCCAGACATGTCTCTGCATTTGGGGGAGCAAGGACTGAACTTCTGTTATATTAAACCAGAAAAATTTGGTGGTTGTTACCACAGCAGAACCTATCCAGTCTGACTAGTAGATCTGAGGTAGGGTACAGAAATAAATACCCCAAGGTTTATTTTTTCTGTTTTGTAGGTCCACGGAC
This sequence comes from Mesoplodon mirus, assembly GCF_964341445.2. NCBI lineage: Eukaryota > Metazoa > Chordata > Mammalia > Artiodactyla > Ziphiidae > Mesoplodon > Mesoplodon mirus. The sequence goes on along the minus strand of NC_138979.1, from coordinate 146,252,822 downwards.
CACATTTTGAGAAACATTCTCTTCCGCTGACCATTCACCATCTTCTACTCATGGTGTTTTTCCAAACCTAGAACAACACAGTCTAAGTGTTCTCTTAAAATCATGCTGCAAACCAGCTTTCCTTCACTTCCTTTCAGCTCATTTCCATACACACTTTGCTTGCTTTCCAAAGCAGGTATTCATGGTCTTTGTTTGCGCAACTGTTTGAACATTTTGGTTAATTTCTTTTAATCTGATTATTATTTTATTAGGACTACAATACTGCTACTCCCAGATGGTAAAAAGAACATGCTCACCAAGGAGAAAATGCAGAAGGAAATAAAGAAAGCATCCAGAAGAAGTAATAGAAGGTCAATGCAGGAAAAAATTACACCATCATAGAAAGAAAGAAGTAAAATAAAAAAACTTGCTAAGAGTGTAGGTCTTATGTTAAGTGTTTTATCACAGGATAATAATAATAATACATAGAGTGAGTGGAAGTGATGGATATGTTTGTAGCATAGATTGTCGGGATGGTTTCATGGGTGTATATTTGTCTCCAAACTCATCAAGTTGTATACACTAAATATGTGCAGCTTTTTGTATGCCAGTCGTACCTCCATAAAGTGGGGGTTTTTTTGAGTAAAATAAAACTTGGCAGGTGGAAGGTAAGATGCAAAGAATCAAAGAGGGGAAAAAAGGACAAAAAAATGCAAAGAACAACCTAAAGTAACAAGTTAAATCCAAGTTATGGAATGTAAATCCAGAAGGCCATTAATACCACCTAATCAGGACAACACTAATAACTGCAGCTCCCATTTATGGAGCATCTGCCAAAGCCATGCATTGTGCTATGCATTTTTATTTCATTTCCTCTCATCCTTACAAAGGCCACGGGGTAAATTTTCTCACCACTGAGATGAAAAAAACAGGCTGGAAGACATTCAGTATTTTATTAAGGGTCACATAGGATAGTAAATGGCAGAGCCAGGTTCAAAACCATTTCTGTCTTGCTCCATAGCTTTGATCTTTTCCAGTATATCACACAGCCTCCCAATCACATAAATGTTATGAGAAAGCAGGGCTAAATATAAATAAGAAAGTGTACTGTAAATGAAAGGCCTAAAAAAAAGAGCTCCATTATTCTAGTCAACATACAATGAGACTGGAGGGTAGGTTTCTTTCTTTTTTTCTCTTTTTTAAACATACAATCTGGAAGCTTAAAAGAAGAGACTTGCGTGAGAATATGCATTGTCATGAGGATGAATTGGGAAGGGGAAGAGAGAAAAGTATTGATGCTTATTTCCTACATGTAACACTAAGAGCGGCAGCAGCAAGAAGCAATTTCAAATGAGCCTTTGGAAAAGGTGATGGTACTGGAAGTAAATCAAAGTGACTCAAGAATACAAATATTTAGAATCCCTCAATAAAAAGAAATAACTTAAAGTTTACTTATTTAGCACACATGCTAAAGGTCCCCCCAAAAGGCATTGGGCCAGGAATGCTTAAGAGCTAGGAAAGGAATAGAGCTACTTTATTAATGATAAGGAAATAACTGAAAATAATGTATCAAAATGAGGGATATTTACAGAGGTAGATGGCAGGAGATCAAATTTTCTTCAAACAGGAAGAAATAAATATGTAAGAGGAACTGTCAAGCTGATGAAAGGCCTTCTAGCTTTGGAAAGGATAAGAGAATGGCGGGACATGTTTAAAAAATGATACAAAGAAAACTCAAAGGAAGGAAGAAAGCCAAAGTCTTTCTAAAAAACAAATAAATGCTCCCAGCTGTGGTAATGGCTAATGAAAGGCACGAAGAAAGGGGGAAAAGAACGGAAACTGAAGCCAAAAACAAATAAATGAACAAATGAGAAACGTTTGAGATAAAGTCAAGGTAACTGAGAGAAGAAAAGGAGATGAAGAAAGATTGAAATTCCTTCTAAGGAACATTTCAGTGTTCAAAAAGCAGAGAAAGTGGTGACGGCTTAAAAGAGAGGCAATAAAGGGCCAAAGTTAGGAGGCTGGGTTGAGAAGTTAGACATGTGGGGTTTTAGTCCCAACCTCGTGGCTTAAGCCAAATTGCTTTTCTTACTTTCTTTTTTTATGGAACTTTCTTAACCTCTCTGTGCCTCCGTTTCTTTTTATGTATAAAACTGGAAGAAAGGGAGATTTTTATACTTGTGTTACCTTCTCTAGCCTGGGCTGTTATGAGGAATAAAATGAGATGATAAGTATGAAGCTTTTAACATAAGGCCTGCTCACTGGGAAGAGTCAAGAGATGTCTACCATGATGATTAATTATTTATGATAACCTCAAAAGATAAAAACAAGCAAATAGCACTGGAAGAGAAACTGCAGCTAAAACACAGGATGTCTTTGAGGAACTATTTCAAGAGCAAAGCAAAAATGCACATAAGGATGTGGACTAATGTTTGCGAATCAATAAAAGTAAGGACAGCCCTCAATTTATTTAACAAACACAGCTCAAAAAGTGAGTTACCCTGCTGAATTGTTTTTGAAGGGAAAGGATGCCTGGGTCTAGCAGACTCACTGCTGTGTTCTCATAAGACAACTGAGAATGTCCAGGATCCTGCCTTCAGTGAAAAATGAGAGAAGACTGAAATGAGGGTCACAATGAAATAATGAAATAACAGCTACTGGAGGAAAGAGGAAACACATGAACAATTTGAGGTCATATCCTAAATGCCATCAGTAAAGTGTAGTTAAATAAATTATGGTACATTGATACCCTGAGCAACTGCTAAAAAGAGTGTAATGCTTCTATATGGGCTGACTTGGAGAAGCCCTTTATATGGTATATAGCAATAAAGTGCAGGACATTGTGCATATTAAACTGCCCTATTTTATGAGAATACTTTATATGATTATATGCACATAAATGAACCAGGTACACAACAAAGAGTCTGGGAAATGAGGCCATGGTGTAGGAGAAATTTTTCCTTTTTTTATTATTTACTCAGAGGAAGGCAAAATGGCATACTGGCTTAAAACCCAGGGTCTGCAGGTCTAGCAATTAAGTAACCTTGGGCAAGTTACTTAACCCCTCTGTGCCTAGTTTATTCATCTGTAAATGAGGATGCTAGGGGGTTGGGTCAAGATGGTGGAGTAAGGACATGGAGCTCACCTCCTCCCACAAACACATAGAAAACACATCCACAAGTGGAATAATTTTCACTTGAAACTAACTGGAAACTGGCAAAAGGACTCCTGTACAACCAAGGCTGTAAGAAAGATACACAGATAATCAGGTAGGAAGGGAAGAAAAGCAACTGGGTCAGGACCTGTGCCCCTGGGAGGATTCAGAGGAAAAGGGAGACTACACGGGTGACACCTGCCCTGGGGAGTGACAAGTCAAGCCACAGGTTGGACACTCCAGTCCTGTGGTCCTATGTAGGGGAGATGAGTCTCCTTGGCTGGTTGGAGGACCACTGGGACTGATAGAAGGACTGTGGGAAGCCCGGACTCTGCTCACGAGGAGCACGCACATACAGGCTGGCCCATGAAACAGGGCAGAGAGAGGTCTGCTCTATGGCTGCCAGGTTTCCTGTGACCATCTCAATGTGTCCTGGCCTAAGCGGAGCAAGTACTCCAGCCTCACTCACTCCACTTCATAGAGCAGGACTGGATCTGGGGTGGCCAAGACACAGAAAAAGATTTGACCATGGGACACAAAGGTTACCTGGTCTGAGGGGGGGAGCCTGGGTGGGGCTGTGGCATCCACTGTTGGTGCTTACTCAAGCAGCCGAGATCTCTGATGGCAGCTGCTACAAAACAGCTTACTCCCAATACACACCAAAAGACCACGCAGGACCCACCTGCCCTGAGGAGTGATTCCATAACAGGGAGGGCAGCAGAGGCTGAGGATAGTGATCAGCTGTGAGGGACAAAGGGGACTTGCACCCAAGGCTGCATCAACGTGGAGCCCTGGGCACCTGCACAGGCAGCACGTCAGAACTCTGGCTGCAGCTGACACAAGCTGAGAGCCCACACGGGCCCCACTTGCTTCAGTACTCCCCGCCTCCAGAGCAAGGGTCCCAGTGATGCGGGAAGGTGGAAAAGCACACACTTAAAGGGAACAGAGTCAGCTCAGACCCAACCCTCAGAACTTCTGCTCCAGCAACATGGGATTAGACCCCACCCCCGATAGGGAAGGGATGGCCACTGGACAGAAGGGAGGTCCTGCCTCACACCAGTGCCAGCTCTAGCCCCTCCATCTCCAGCTCCACCCTTTACCAACAGCACACCCTGAGAAAAAAAAGGGTGTTTTTTTCTCTCACCAAAGAGATATCATATCTATATGATATCTCACCATACAGGTCTCTCACCAAAGATACTGGGCACTTGCAGTCTGTATAGGGACACTCCCACATAAGATCATCCCTTCAAAAGTGCAATAGGTAACTGTTTCACCTAAATTCACAGAGGCAGAAAAAGTTAAGAAAAATGAAAAGGCAGAGGAACTACTCCAACTGAAAGAGGAAGAAACCCCTGAAAAAATAATGAAACAGAAATTTAAAATTTACCAGATAAAGAACTCAAAGCATTGGTAATAAAAATGTTAATTGAACTAGGGAAAAGAATTGATGTATACAGTAAACACTTTAACAATGAACTTGAAAATATAAAAAAGACGCAATCAGAAATAAAAAATTCAATAGCTGAAATAAAAAAACACACTAGAAGGAATGAGTAGCAGACTAAGTGATATGGAGAATGCAGAAGTGATCTCGAAGCTAGAATAATGGAAATCACCCAATCAGAACAGCAAAATAAAAGATGAATTTTAAAAATGAAAACAATTTAAGTGGTCCCTGTGATAATGTTAAGCATACTAACATTCACATTATGGGGTTTCCAGAAGGAGAAGAGAGAGAGAAGGGGATTGAAAATGTATTTGAGGAAATTATGGTTGAAAACTTCCCAAACCTGAAAAAAGAAATGGATATCCAGGGACAGGAAGCACAGAGTGTCCCAAACAAGATGAACCCAAATAGACTCACACCAAGACATACCATAATTAAAATGGCAAAAGTTTAAGATAAAGGGAGATTCCTAAAGGTAGGAAGAGAAAAACAAAGAGTTCAAATACAAGGGAATCCCCATAAGGCTATCAACTGATTTCTCTGCAGAAACTTTGCAGGCCATAAGGGAGTGGCATGATATATTCAAAGTGCTGAAAGGGAGAAACCTGCAACCTAGGGTACTCTACCCAGCAAGATTATCATTTAGAATATAAGGATAGACAAAGAACTTCTCGGACAAACAAAAACTAAAAGAGTTAATCAATAATAAACCTACCCTAAAAAAAATTAAAGGGTCTTTTCTAAGTGGAAAAAAAGGAAGAATCTATAGGAAAGAGAAAATCCCACTAGGAAAGGCAAATATATACTAAGGACTAAGGATCAACCACTTAAATAAGCCAGTACAAAGATTAAAAGACAAAAAGTTGTAAAAACAACTATAACTACAATAAACAGTTAAGGGATAAGCATGAAGATATAAAATATGATATCAAAAACACAAAATGTTGGGCTTCCCTGGTGGCGCAGTGGTTGAGAGTCCACCTGCCGATGCAGGGGAAAACGGGTTCATGCCCCGGTCCGGGAAGATCCCACATGCTGTGGAGCGGCTGGGCCCGTGAGCCATGGCCACTGAGCCTGCGCGTCTGGAGCCTGTGCTCCACAACGGGAGAGGCCACAACAGTGAGAGGCCTGCGTACCTCAAAAAAAATAAAAATAAAAACACAAAATGTTGAGGAGGGGAGTAAAAAAATGTAGATCTTTCAGAATGAGCTTGAACTTAAATGACTACCAGTTTAAAACAAGTATATAGTTATAGGTTAACATATATGAACCCCATGGTAAGCACCAGTCAAAAACCTACAATAGATACACAAAAAATAAAAAGAAAGGAACACAAACATACTACTAAAGAAAATCATCAAACCACAAGGGAAGAAACAAAAAGAAGAAATGAACAGAGAAAAACTACAAAAACAATTGGAAACAAGTAATAAAATGACAATAAGTACATACCTATGAATAATTACTTTAAGTGTCCATGGACTAAGTGCTTCAATCAAAAGACATAAGACGGCTGATTGGACAAAAACCAAGACCCTTCAATATGCTGCCTACAAGAGTCACTTCAGTGTTAAAGACACACACAGACTGAAAGTGAGGGAATGGAAAAAGATATTTCATGCAGATGGAAACGACAAGAGCATGGGGGTATCAATACTCATATCAGACAAAACAGACTTTAAAACAAAGGCTATACCAAAAGACAGAGGCATTATATAATGATAAAGGGATCAGTACAACAAGAAGATACTACCCTTATTAACATATATGCACCCAATACAGGAGCACCTAAATATAAAAAGCTGAAAGCTTTATATATATAAAGCTAAAATATATAAATACTAAAAGACATAAAGGGGAAATTGACAATAATACAATAATAGTAGGGGACTTTAACACCCCACTTACTTCTATGGACAGATCATCCAGATAAAAAAATAAGGCAACTGTGAATTAAATGATGCCACAGACCAGTTGGACTTAATAGATATCTACAGAACATTAAAGCCATAAACAGAAGAAAGGAAACAATAAAGATTAGAGAGGAAATAAATAAAATAGAGATTAAAAAAAACAACAGAAAAGATCAATGAAACCAAGAGCTGGTTTTTTAAAAACATAAATAAGATTGATAAACTTTTAGCCAGGCTCGCTAAGAAGAGAGGACCCAAATGAACAAAATAAGAAATAAAAGAGGAGAAATAACAAGCAATACCAAAGAGATACAAAAAATAATAAGAAAATACTGTGAACAGTTATATGCCAACAAGTTGGACAATCTAGAAGAAATGGACAAATTTCTAGAAACATACAACCTGCCAAGACTGAATGAAGAAGAAACAGACAATATGAACAGATGAATCACTAGTGGTGAAATTGAACCTGTAAGAAAAAAAAAAAAAAAAAAAAAAAACTCCCAGCAAACAAAAGTCCAGGACCAGATGGCTTCACAGGGGAATTCTACCAAATACATATGGAAGAACTAATACCTATCCTTCTCAAACTATTCCAAAAAATTCAAAAGGACAGGACACTGCCAAATTCATTCTACAAAGCCAGAAAATGCACTACCAAAAAGGAAAATTACAGGCCAATATCTTTGATGAACATATATGCAAAAATCCTCAACAAAATATTAGTAAACTAAATCCAACAATATATGAAAAGGATCATACACCATGATCAAGTTGGATTTCTTCCAGCGACACAAGGATGATTCAACATTCACAAATCAATCAATGTGATACACCACATTAACAAAAGGAAGGATAAAAATCACATGATCATCTCAATAGATGCAGAAAAAACAGCTGACAAATTCAACCCCAATTCATGATAAAAACTCTCATCAAAATTGGTATAGAGGGAACATATCTCAACATAATAAAGACCATTTATGACAAATTCACAGTTAGCATTATACTCAACAGTGAAAAGCTGACAGCAGCCTTTCCTCTAAATTCAGGAACAAGACAAGGATGCCCACTCTTGCCACTTCTATTTAACATAGTATTGGAAGTCCCAGCCACAGCAATCAAACAAGAAAAAGAAAGAAAATGCATTCAGATTGGAAAGGAAGCAGTAAAACTGTCACTACTTGCACATGACATGATACTTTATATAGAAAATTCTGAAGTCTCTGCCCCAAAACCTTTAGAACTAATAAATGAACCCAGCAAAGTGGCAGGATGCAAGATTAATATACAGAAATCTGTTGCATTTCTATACACTAATACAAACTATTAGAAAGAGAAAGAGTTCTTTTAATCCCTTTTAATATCACATCAAAAAGAATAAAATACCTAGGAATAAGCTTAACCAAGGAGGTGAAAAGACCTATCATCTGAAAACTAGAAAATACTGATGAAGGAAACTGAAGATGATATGAAGAATTAAGATATCCCATGTTCTTGGATTCAAAGAATTAATGTTGTTTAAATGGCCATACAAAGCAATCTACAGATTTAATGCAATTCCTATCAAAATACCCCTGATATTTTTCATAGAACTAAAACAAATAAATCCAAAAATTCATATGGATCCACAAAAAAACCCAAATTGCCAAAGCAATCTTGAGAACAAAGAACAAAGCTGGAGGTATTACCTTCCCAGACTTCAGACTATACTACAAAGCTACAATAATCAGAACAGCATGATAGGGACTTCCCTGGTGGTGCAGTGGTTAAGAATCCGCCTGCCAATGCAGGGGACACGGGTTCGAGCCCTGGTCTGGGAAGATCCTACATGCTGTGGAGCAACTAAGCCTGTGAGCCACAACTACTGAGCCTGTGCTCTACAGCCTGAAAGGCACAACTACTGAGCCCTCATGCTGCAACTACCGAAGACCATGCACCTAGAGCCGGTGCTCTACAACAAGAGAAGCCACCACAATGAGAAGCCCGCTCACCACAACGAAGAGTAGGCCCCACTTGCCTCAAGCCTCAACTAGAGAAAAGCCCATGCACAGCAACGAGGACCCAATGCAGCCAAAAATAAATAAATAAACAAATAAATTTATTTTTAAAAAAACCATCATGATACTGGCACCAAAAAAAGACACATAGATCAATGGAACAGAATAGAGAGCCCAGAAATAAACCCACACACCTATGTTCAATTACCCTACAACAAAGGAGCCAAGACTATACAATGGAGAAAAGACAGTCTTTTTAACAAGTCGTGCTGAGAAAACTGGACAGCCACTTGTAATAAAAAAATGATATCAGAACATTCCAAACAGCATATACAAAAATAAACTCAAAATGGATTAAAGACTTAAATGTAAGACCTAAAACCATAAAACTCATAGAAGAGAACATAGGCAGAACACTCTTTGACATAAATCATAGCAATATTTTTTTATCTGTCTCCTAAGGCAAAAGAAATAAAAACAAAAATAAATAAACGGGACCTAATTAAACTTAAAAGCTTTTGCATAGCAAAGGAAACCATAGACAAAATGAAAAGACAACCTATAGAATGGGAGAAAATATTTGGAAGTGATATGACCAACAAGGGTCTAATATCCAAAATATATAAACAGCTCATACAACTCAATATCAAAAAAAGAAACAACCCAATCAAACAGTGGGCATAAGGGACTTCCCTGGTGGTCCAGTAGTTAAGAGTCCATGCTCTCAGCTTACGCTTCCCCCTCCCTGAGAAACTAACACACCATTGTAAAGCAGTTATACTCCAATAAAGATGTTAAAAAAATAAAAAGAGTCCATGCTGCCACTTTAGGGGGCATGGGTTCAGTCCCTGGTTGGGGAACTAAGATCCCACATGCTGCTCGGCATGGCCAAAATAATAATAATAATATTTCCTTTAGTTTTTTTTTTTTTTTAGAGTTTCCATTTATCTCCTGAATACTACCATCTTTTCAACCATTGTGTCTTGCTTCTATTGAATATATAGTCTCCTGATTATGAGTTTCTTCTCTCTTTGCAAATTTTGTAGTTTAAAAAAATTATACTCTGTACATTGTATACTAAAGAACAATAAAGGCTGAAATAGCTACATCTAAAAAAAAAAAAATGGGCAGATGACCTGAAAAGACATTTTTCAGAGACACAAAGATGGATAACAGGTACATGAAAAGATGCTCAATATCAGTAATTATTAGAGAAATGCAAATCAAACAATGAGATATCATCTCACACCTTTCAGAATGGCCATCATCAAAATGTCTACAAATAATAAATGCTGGAGAGGGTCTGGAGAAAAGGGAATCCTTCTACACCAATGTAAATTGGTGCAGCCACTATAGAAAACAGCACGGAGGTTCCTCAAAAAACTAAAAATAGAGCCACCATATAACCTAGCAATTCCACTACTGGGTATATATCCAGAAAAAAAAAATGAAAACATTAATTTGAAAAGATACATGCACTCCAATCACTATTTACAACAGCAACTCATTTTCCCATCAACAGGCGAATGGATAAAGAAGACACAGTGTGTGTATGTATATATGTATGTGTATATATATACAATATAGTGTGTGTATATGTATATATACAATGGAATATTACTCAGCCATAAAGAAGAATGAAATTGATATTTGCAGCAACGTGGATGGACCTAGAGAATACTATGCTTAGTGAAACAAGTCAGAGAAAGACAAATACTGTATGGTATTACAGTGGAATCTAAAAAATAATACAAACAAATACATACAGCAAAACAGAAACACACTCACAGATATAGAAAACAATTTAGTGGTTACCAGAGGGGAGAGGGAAGGGGGGAGGGGTACATTAGGGTTATGGGATTAAGAGATACAAATTACCATGTATAAAATAAATAAGCAACAAGTATATATTGTATAGCACAGGGAATTATAGCCATTATAATAACTTGAAGCATAAACTGTAAAAATACTGAATTACTATGCTGTACACTTGAAACTAATATAATATTGTAAATCAACTACACTTCAAGAAAAAGAAAAGAAATAGAATGAGGATGTTAGCCTGATAAGACTGTCCTGGGGATGAAATGAAATCATGAACATTTCATCCAAATAACACTCGGAACAGGGCCTAGCACCTAGAAATCTCCATCACAGTCAGAGGTTAGTGTCGTTATTAGGCCTCTGTAATGTTTGCAGTCATTTTACCACAAGCGTGAGTCACTTCTGTTAAGTCTTTAAAAGCCTAATGGGGAGAATTTTTTTAAATTAATAAGATTATATAGACTGAATAAACATCAGTGGGTGATAATGTATGGCCACAAAGATTTTGTCAAATGGAAAAACCTTTCTTAATTTCAATTAATGCATCTGTCTATCAAATCTATATAGACTATCTTTAAAAAAATGATCTCTTAATTCCCCCCCCCAAAAATTAATAAGATTACCAAAATGAAGAGGAATTTTCTGGCCATTCTTTTTTTTTTAATTTAAGTATAGTTGAGGTACAATACTGTGTTAGTTTCAGGTGTACAACATAGTGATTTGACATTTACATACATTATGTGATGATCACCATGATAAATCTGTAACCACCTGCCCCCATATAAAGTTATTACAATATTGACTATATGCCCTATGCTGTATATTACACCCCCGTGACTTATTTATAACTGGAGGTTTGTGCCTCTTAACCCCCTTCACCTATTTTGTCCATCCCTACATCTCTCTCCCCTTTGGCAACCACCCATTTGTTCTCTGTATCTATGAAAATGTTTTCATTTTGTTTTGTTTGTTCATTTGTTTTGTTTTCAGATTCCATATATGTGGGATCCTATGATATTTGCCTTTATCTGATTTATTTCACTTAGCATAAAATGTTTGTTCCTCTAGGAGAGCTTCAGCAGGATTTTGCTAAGTTTTACTCAAAATCATGTGAATGTTTTAATTGGCATTGTACTGAATTTATGGATGTATCAAGGGAGAACAGACAGCTTCATGCTGAGCCTTCATATCCAAGATCAAGGCATAAGTTTCTTCTTATGTTCTCAGTATAATTTAAATTTTCTCATTTATATGAGTCTGTACATTTCTTGTTATTTGTTCCAAAATTCCTTTTTTATTAATATTGTGAATGGAATCTTTTCTTCCATTATATTCTCTTACTTGATCTTGTTTATACATAGCAAAGCTATGAGGGGGATGAGCCCTACCAGACAGTAAAATGTATTATGGAACTAAGATAATTAAAAACAGTTTGGTGCTGAAGAGGAAATGAGAAGATCAAAGGAATACAGAAATAGACTCTAACTCACATGAGAATTTAGCATATTAAAATCAAAATGGGAAAAATTAATTAATCTGTAAATTACAGCAGGAAAACTAGCTAACCATTTAGAAAGAGATAAATGTCTTCCTCAGTCATCGCCCCAAGTAAATCCAGTTTAATCAGAGATGTATTAACTGAAACCATAAAATCAGAATAATCAGTGATTTAAAAATAATAAACCTATATAGGAATACAAGAAAACATAGATCAATACATTCATAATCTTAGAATAAGAAACGCTTTCTAAGCAATATATATAAAGCCTAGACACGATAAAGGAAATTAAAATGTTTGTGTGGTTAAATTTACCCAAACACCTGTTTGGATAAAAATATATCATAAATAACGTCAAATGACAACAAACTAGGAATATAAAAAGGGCCAATTTTCCAAAGAGTTCATACAAATCAGTCAGGAAAAACATCTGACAACCCAATTGAAAAACAAAAATGAATGAAGGCAATCAGATCGTGAACACAGTTGGTAGAAACGATGAAGTTCTACTATCTAATAAACATCAGGAGTAAATGCAGGGACACAAGTCCCAGCAATCAGGCAGGACCCCAGCGAGGCCAGAGAGGATGGGAGTACCAGACATCTTACCGAGCAGGACATAGACCATGGACTGTTCGTGGACCATGCAAACCTACAAGCTGTAACCCACAACTTTTCTGGGCTTTCTTTTCCAGTATGATAATTTTGAATGGCTTTCATGTCAGCATGGTATATAGTATGTCAAACTCACCTGGATGCTTAGGATGTGAAAAATGGAGAATTGCTTAACTGCTAGGAATTACTTTTAGTTTGGTGCTTTCAAGTTTTGACTTTAAAAATAATTTTATCCTGGTGTAGTTGTTGTCTAAACCTGATTTTCTTCCTTCCCATACCCTTCTGCTGGCAAGAACTCCATCTCATATGCAGAAATGTTATCCTAACAGCTTTGTAATGTAACATGTTCTGAATAATGTCTCTGCTGCAGCTCAGTAATTCTTTCTGAAACCTCTTAAGGTTCTTTGAATGTCCCCATTCTCTCTTCCATCACTTTTTTTTGGATAAGTATAGGCTGTCTCTGATAATTCTATGTACAGGGTTTTCCTTTTCTTTTCTAGATCCTTGGCCTTCATATAACACTATGGCACATTTGTCACGATAAACTTTTCACGTGTGACCCTGTCTTATATTTGGAAATTTTTCTTCTTAGGAAACCAACACCTTCTTTCAGCATGAAAGCTTATGCTCCAACTATTGATTACACTGTGTCTTCTTAAAGATGAAACTCAAAAGCACAAAACTGTAAAATAATTTCTCAAATAAAATAATTCTCCCAGTATTCTCTGTTCCCTGTGAAACATTCACCTGATGTTCTGGCTCTTCTCTCAAAGGCTAAAGGTCTGGGTGCCTCTACCACCAGCTACTCAGGAATCAATACATGGGAGCAGGTCAGCTGCTCTAGTGTTTAGTTATATGTAATTGTATTGAAAAGAAAACAACTAAATAAGAGAACTTTCCCTGCAGGGACCCTTTTATTTCCTGCAGTTAAGGAAGTGATTTACCACACAAATACTAAGAAACTTGACACGGAAATAACTTAAGGACTGTTAATGCTGACATCAGCCACCACTTTGGTAATGATACGAATGTAATTAAACATAGATACATATAACATGTCTGTATTCTGTGTACATGTCAGACAGTACACAAATATATGTTTTATAAATTTTGTAAATATAATTAGAAGTATATATATTGTATGAGGTAATAGTACATAAGGACAGATGTTGTCACATCTAACACTCCTGGAACACTTAGTCTGTCATGGACACTGTTGAGCACTTTATAGATAGAGTCTTACTTAATCTTCATAATTACTTTATTAGATTAGCATTGTTATATCACCGTTTGTAGTTGTTTAAAAGGGGCCAAAATTCTTTGGCACTCTTTCCATTGAGGAGGTTGCAGCCTCTCCCCTGAACCTGGGCAAGCTCCGTGATTGCTCCGGCAAGTAGTTTGTGAGGGAAGTGATGCACTGCCAGTTTCCAGGCCCAAATCATGAGAGCTGCTCTTTCCCATAGCTTGTACCACTCACTTCAGAGCCTGAAGCCACCACTGTAACAAGCCCAGCTGCCCTGCGGGAGACACCTGGAGAGACTCTGAGCCCGTTGGGAGAGAGAAAGGGGCACAGCTGAAACCAGCCTTCCAGTCATCCCCAGGGAGGTGCCAGACTCTCAGGGAATTCTTCTTGGACCCTCTAGACCAGAGCAGCTGCCAGCTGAATACCACCAAATAACCCTATCCATGCCACACGGAGCAGAAGAAGTACCAGTAGTATCCTGCCTAAATTTCTGACTCACAAAATCACGAGATTTAATACAATGGTCCTTGCTTTGTTATACTGTAATAGATAACCAGAACTCTGTCTTCTAGGTGTAGAAGCAAAATCACATCAAAGTAACGTGTTCTGAATAACAGACCTAATTAATAGTGCAGCTGAGATTCCAACTCAAGCAGCCTGCCTCAGAAGCCTATAATCTTAGCCACTCTACTGAATTATTTTAAAATTATAATTAACTTTCAGAGATAGGGCATATATAACATCTTGATTCTTCTCAGCATCTACTCTAATTCTTATCTAATGAAGAATTTCTGCCAAAGGCATATATCCTTTCTCAATTCACAGTTATCTATTTGTGCTTATTTTCATATCCTTTTGAATTTTAAAATGTGATGAATTCCTCCAACAGATTTGCCTGTGTTTATTTTAAGAGAAGATGGTCTTATTTTAAGGCTAGATGGTCCCCATTTCTCTTCTGCCTTTAGCATAGATCGTATCAGCTGTGCTGCTTTATAGCAAAAGGGCAGGCTCATTCTGGGATTCAGGAAGTTGATTTCTATAGTATTAAATGTGGTTTAGTAATTTTCCAAGGAAACAGAGATTCTGGAGTCTTGGCAGTTCCCCTGATAAGCTATCATCCCATCTATTTTATATTAGAATGTATTGTTTACCGAAAAGGGGGCAGGAGTGGGACAAAGAGGAGTCTCGATACCAGCTTCTCGACAGCAAATAGACCTGTACCTGCAGCCTTTCTGGAGCCAAAAAGGTCAGGGGTCAAGGACCCAGAGATACTGATGAAATCAAGGGACTTCAGCTAATTAAACACTTGAGCAATATGCTCTGTGGTGTAGACACTATTGTTTTCAAGACAGAATAGATAACACAGTGGGTGACCAAGGAAAGCAGGTTCTCTGTGCAAGTGCAATCCTCTGGTTGTCAGACATTTTCACCATAAATATAGATAATCAACAAAGTCTAGACTATGTTATTTGACGTCACTTCCAAAACATTTTGATTTCAGCCTCCCAGAGCCTGAGCTCATTGAGAAAAAGAGCCCAGCAGTGACAGGCACAGAGTTATCAACAACATTTCCTAGAACTTAGAGCACAGTTAGCACACAAGCACAGAGCTCTCCTGAGTGCGCTAATGTAATAATTCTTGTTAAATTGGGCTTTCTGAGTTACGCTCTAGAAATATCTAGCATAAAAGCACAGAATTAGAATTCTGAGACTTTAGAGATCACTCAGCCAAATGGTTCTTAAACAGTGACTTGTATCTTTCCCTCAGCTCCCAATACAAGTAAAATCACAGCGCAAAACAAATGGTTTACGTACCAGGTGCTGTTCGAAGCTCTTTACATTTATCCTCACAACCACTCTAGGAGGTGAATATTACTACTCTCCTCATTTTATAGATGAGGAACCAAGGCTTAGAAAGATTAAGAATCTGCCTAAGATTACACAGATAGGAAATGGGGGAGCCTGGAATTAAACCTCAGTGGACAGACCCTTGCACTATCCTCCCTCCTTAATTTAGAAACCAGAACACCTCCACCTATTCATGTGTATACATAAGATTAAGAAATATATGATTGATTTGTTTTTTAAAAAACTGTTTGAAAATCACTGTTTTAATTTAACCATTGCTTGCGAAGCAACAGAAGTGCCTCCACGGTTTCCAGATCTGCCCAAGAAGGATTGAGGCTGTGCTGGGTGGGGAACCAGACCTCCTCCCTGGTTCACAGTCTAAGGTTTTTCTCAGTATATTCAGTTGCTCATGAGTGACTGTAAATTAGATTGAATATTTTTAATCTTCCCCCCTTTTTATCTCTCTCTATGAAAACATACCATTGGTGAGGGAAAATTGTTTTATTTTAACCTACTCCCACTTCTAAAAAGGAAAAGACATGATGAGAATGTTACTGCCTTGAATTTAAGTCCATGACATTAGTACAACTAGTAAGGGGCCAGGAGGAATTGGGCCTCTGTAAATCTCTGTGCTTCCCACAGAACAACAGCAGAACTGCAGGTTTTCAGGGGATGAGGCTTGAAGCTGCCTTTCTTCCCACTGCTACAGAGGGTCGGGGTCTTGGTGAGGATAGTTCAAAGGACAGACAATGTTTAATATGCATATAGCACAGTGGGTCAGAGTCTAGGCTCTGGATCCAGACAGAATTGAATCTTCCACAATTTGCATGACCTTGGGCAAGTTACTTAGGCTTCCTAAGTGTTAAATTTTTCATTTGTAAAAGGTAGTTTAAAATAATAGCTTCAAACACATTGAATTCTTGTAAGGATTAAGTCAACAACTCCTTGTGCAACAGAAGAGTTTTAAAGAAATTTTTAAAACCGCAATATTTGCCATAAATAGAAACACATCATAAAAGCAATAAAAACATGATAATACTATTAAATTCTTACTGGAAACAGTTGCCTCCTTAAGACTCTAAGCCTGAGGTCTGCTCTCTCTTTTTATAAAGGAAAGATTTTAAAAAGATGTTAAAGACATATCAGCACTAAACTGACCTCTCCCTTTCTTAATAACTAAATAATAGTAGTAATACATTTTTTTCTTTCAGAAAACAAAGCCAATCATACTTCTTTAATCGTTCCTTCCAAACTTACACAGAAACTCCAGATTCTCCTAACTGGTTCAGCAGGCTTCCAGGGATAAATGTTTTTTTTTAATAAATTTATTTATTTACTTACTCACTTTTTTGGCTGTGTTGGGTCTTCACTGCTGAGCACGGGCTTTCTCTAGTTTTGGTAGGCGGGGGCTACTCTTTGTTGTGGTGCACGTGCTTCTCATTGCAGTGGCTTCTCTTGTTGCGGAGCAAGGGCTCTAGGCATGCGGGCTTTAGTAGTTGTGGCACGTGGGCTCAGTAGTTGTGGCGCACAGGCTTAGTTGCTCCGCGGCATGTGGGATCTTCCTGGACCAGGGTTCAAACCCGTGTCCCCTGCATTGGCAGGAGGACTCTTAACCACTGAGCCACCAGGGAATCCCCCCAGGGATAAATTTTGATGGGGAAAAATCACCTTAGTCGTCTTCAAAACAACAGAGCAAACCAGTGACTACAAAGAGAAGAGAGAAATTACAAGTAAATTTTATGTGTAAGAATCAAAACTATACTAAATAGCACATGATAATTGTAAACCCAACCCATAATAGACTGTTCAAGTCCAAAATTGTGAAACGAATGTTGCTTTGCAAGGCTCTCTGACTCTGCCAAAATCTTGGTTCAGCGTGCACAATGGGTACCTCCACAACTAGTCCTAATCTATCCCCAGAACCCTGGGCAGCTGACAAGAGTTTACCTAGATCTCAAGTTTAAACAGTTCCTTTTCCTATGACAACTCACAGATAAAAGAATTAGGTCTGCAGAAGGTAGCTCCCAGGCTTGATCCAAACAGGCATCAATCCTCCAGAGTTACACAAAGCCTTCATAGGACTGGGTGATTGAAGACCAGTGCTACACCATACAAACAGAGGAAGCCCTGGGCAAAGACAGTAAAATACACATGCATGTATACACACTAGGTAAAATAACAATGAGAAAACTTTCCACCAAGGATACATAAACTATTCAAGGTATGCTCTGAAGTTTATAAGCCAGGCTGTAAAAGAGAGAAATTCCACACTTTTATTTTTTAAACTTTGGTCTTGGTAGAACATATATTCAGACTATGGTACCAAGTGTGCACATCTGTGAAAAAGAAAAATAACACAGTTGACCAAAAAATGAGCATGGAATCCACTTTATCAGCAGTTTTAAACACAGCTCTTAAAATAATATCTAAATATAGGCTTTCTATGCCAAAGTAGAGACAGATGTGCTTTAATATAATATCCTGATGTTTGTCTATTTCCTGATGACCCTTAGACTTCTAGGGTGGGCTTCTATTTTCCCTTTTGAAACAGATGTTGGTAAATGTCTATATCAAAACGAACAATTCTGATCTACAGGGAATCCAACCAGTTTTTTCTTCCTTCTTTTAAATTTGAATTAGCCAGATCCCATTCTTTGTCAGCAGCTATGACTATAGACTATAATCGGAAAATAAAGTAAAAATACTATGATAATTCAGGATGAAAGCTTTAATTTCAAGCATCTAAAAGGCACAAACCTAAACAAAGTGCCAGAGGCAACTCAAGAAAAGTGAAATTTTCCCTTTTCTTCCCCCAAACTGGATATTCAATAAATGCAATTTTATACAGTCAAAGACGTATAACTGTGCTAACCAAACGTTGCCTAGCAAAAAGCCTATTAAAGCATTAATCAAGAAGAATGCCTCGAAGCTAGCATATTACAGCTTGGCATAAGCACTGTTAGCCTCTACAGGACACTAAAATGGCAGTTTGTCTCTAAATTACTATTTCTTAAATGCTTGAAAACACTTTGGCTCTCTTCAATAGGCAATCATTTTCCTTTGGAACTTTGTTTATAGTCTTGTTAACAGGCTTTTATTTTCCCCCAAACAACTTTTGCAAAAAAGCCAACTTCATGACCCCTGTACAAATATCACAAATTCTAATTACTCAACTACAAATCAAGATAATGTTGCTATAATGCCTTTATGATGTCTTCTTAGAAAATTATTAATAAATCAAATCCTTTTTTTAAATGCAATCAGGACTCATTAAAAGAAATCTTGATCATTCCAAGAATTTTTGACCACGCAGATCATTATCTTTTAGGTAACTTGTAATTTCAGACCTTTAGCAATGGATTATTTTTAGCAATGGATTATTTTTAAAAGGGCACCCCATAATTTTGATTCATGAAGGCATCATACATCTACTTGTTTCCTTTCAATGTAAGCTCTATGAATAGCAAAAAGTACTCAGAAAACATCAAATATTAGAACATTACAAAAAGATAATCATGCATAAAATTCACTTTTTTAAATTATACTTTTGAAAAACTAAAGACTTTAGACGGTTAAACTGCTATTTCAGAAGGAGAAGCTATAGCTTGCTATTCCTAAAGGTTAATTTTATGCCCTTTAAAAAAATTTACTAAACCAAGAGCCATTCCCACTTAAATAAAATCTGGCCCTTTATTTAACCAGGGTTTTTGTACTTGTTCAAAAAAAAAAACAAAACTAAAAACTAAAAACTAATTCAGAAGTCAAAAGAAAGTAAAATTTTGCTAAACAAGGAATATGATAGGAGGAAATAATCATCTTAAGGTAAAAACAAATTTGGGGGCTCCTCAAAAAAATCAAACACAGAATTACCTCATGATCCAGCAATTCTACTTCTGAGTATATATCCCCCCAAAAAAACAGAAAGCAGGGACTCAAGCAGGTATTTGTACTATACCAATATTCTTAGCAGCATTCTTCAAAAGTCAAAAGGTAGAAACGACCCAGATGTCCACTGACAGATAAACAAAATGTGGTATATACATACAATGGCATATTATTCAGTTTTTAAAAGGAAAGAAATTCGGACACATGTTACAACATAGATGAACCTTAAGGCATTATGCTGAACAAAATAAGCGGTCTCAAAGTGACAAACATGATATGATTCCACTTCCATGAGATATGCAGAGTACCTAGAGTAGTCAAATTCGCAGACGGAAAGTAGAATGGTGGTTGCCAGCGGCTGGCAG
The DNA here is from genome assembly GCF_964341445.2 of Mesoplodon mirus. NCBI lineage: Eukaryota > Metazoa > Chordata > Mammalia > Artiodactyla > Ziphiidae > Mesoplodon > Mesoplodon mirus. The sequence goes on along the minus strand of NC_138979.1, from coordinate 146,233,049 downwards.
GGAGGAGGGACTGGGGCCTATTGTTTAGTAGGCATGGCGTTTCACTGTTGCAAAATGGAAAGAGTTCTGGAGATGGATGACGGTGATGGCTGCCTAACCATGTAAAGTACTTAAAGCCACTGAACTGTACATCTAAAAATGGTTAAAAAGGTAAATGTTATGTTATACATATTTTACCACAGCAAAGAAAAATTTGTGACATTTTCAGCTGTGATGATAATCAGTGACTTTTAAATTGGAGCTGGATTTCACGGAAACACAGATTCCCAAAAAGTGGGCAGCACAGTGTCACAGCAAAGTGTCAGACCTCAACAGACCTCCCCTGATGTCCAAGACACAAGTAGTACTACCTTGTGAAGCTGGACCATGCAACACAGGGAAGGCATTAATTTTATATTTCATCCTAGTTTTTTCTTAGAAGAAGACAGTTCTACATATGGTTACTTCTTGGTAGTGAGTATTTGAAGAAACTTAATGCACTCCCTGATTTTTTTACTACAACACTGCCTTAAAAAAGAAAAGAAGGAAGGAGGGAAGGAAGGAAGCCCCTTGGGGGAGAAAAAAAATGAGGAGTTTAAAAAAATCAAGGACTGAATATTCCTGATGGAAGTGAAAGTTTACTCAGAGGACAGTTTGATTTTAATAAAGTGCTAGACATAATTGCCAGGTTAGGAAAGGGAACTTGTGTATACATTTGAGTAAGAGTCAAGAGACAAGATCATCTTGCACATTTAATTCCAAAAACTCAATTATAATTATTTAGTGCTATGTGAGAATGTAAGCTTAATCAAGAGTCTTAAATTCTGTGAAAAAGAAAACTGCCAGGTCATTCTCATATGTAAGAGATGTGAGAAACTTAAGCTAAATATGGAGATAAAGTTGAAAATGTGACCTAATCACCTCAGATTAAGTATTAAGAGTGTTCCTCATAATATAATGTCAATTGATCAATACTGAATTTAAACTAACAGATAGAAAATAAGTTGAAAAACAGCATAGCACACAAAGGACTTAATATCCATACTGAATGATTAGATATATAAGGACTGTGATTTTGCAAACTGTCTAGAGCTATTTGGATAAATTGAAAAAAAATCTCTAGTCCAATAAAGTAATATGTAGTTGAACAGGGAAAAGAAACTGCAGTAGATTCTGATTTTAAACCTCCAAGGATAGAGAGAAATGAGACTGACAATATAAATGGTGTTAAGTCTCATCATGCTATATGAATGAACACATTAAACTATTCACAGCCCATCACTTGGCACCAGAAAGTCCCAAATTACATGAAGAGCAATTTTGAGCCAGTGAGCACAAAAACAAACCCAAAGAAAATCTGTACTTGGCTATTACATTAAGCCTCACATTGAAGAGAGCCACCTAAGAAATCCTAGCTTTTAGTAAGTATATTAGAAAATAGGAATTGCAGAGAATATATACAATATGAGTGAGTACATGTATGAAATAAGTGACAACATTTTTTAGAAGCTTATATACTAGGTTCAGTCATTTTAAAATCTGTCTTTAAAAATAAAATTGAAGGGTAATTTGAAGTTTATTACAGAGCAAAAAGTGGACAATAACAGAATATCCTCAGTTCCTAAAGTCCAAAAAAGAAAAAATCACTGAAAAGAAATTGCTTTCTCTATATAGGCATCAATTTTAAAAGAATTATCTAATTTTTTAATTTGGTATGGAAATATATTAATGTTTGTGACTTGCAAATTTTTGATTAAATGGAAATGTGTGGCTCACGTATTTTTTAAAAGCATAAGAAAAATGGAAATTATGCCCTTCAAAATGTCCCAAATACAATTGTTAATTTAAAACAATTACTCTGGGCTTCCCTGGTGGTGCAGTGTTTAAGAATGTGCCTGCCAATGCAGGGGACACAGGTTCGACCCCTGGTCCTGGAAGATCCCACATACTGCGGAGCAACTAAGCCTGTGAGCCACAACTACTGAGCCTGCATGCCACAACTACTGAAGCCCGCACGCCTAGAGCCTGTGCTCCGTGACAAGAGAAGCCCCCCCGTCGCCACAACTAGAGAAAAGCCCGTGCACAGCAACAAAGACCCAATGCAGCCAAAAATAAAAATAAATAAAATAAATAAATTTATAGAAAAAAACCCTTAAACACAAAAGAGTAGGTATTAAATTAATTAATTAATTAAAAATAAAACAATTACTCTGAAGAAAAGTAATTTTAAAATCCCAAGCAATAGCAAAGCAATTCAAGCATTTATTAAAACAAATTGTTCCAGATAAAATAACATAGCTGCTCTTGGCAAAATTATAAAGTTTGTTTAGGAAATAATACAGAATTATATGGGGGAGGTCATTAATAAAATTCTAATATAGCATTTAATAAATGAAGCAATAAATAAATAAATCTGAAGCAAATTTAAATTAGCTTGGAAATAAACATTGTCAAATAAATTAAGTATTCGCTAAAATATTTTAAACAAAGGAAATTGATAAATGGTTCAGTATCCAATTGAGACAATATATTTGGCTGAAAATCTATTCTTTCTGGTCTCAATAAAAATTTTATTAATGACTTGGAATAGAGAATGAGCATTAGGTTATTGATATTAGTAGAAGTTTTGTTTTGAATAGGGAAAGATACACAAAGATACACAAATACACAAAGATCTGAAGGGATTGGCTCTAAAGCCAGAAAATGATAAGCTAGAGTCAGCTTAGAAAAATGCAAGCTACCATAGCATGAGAAAAAGAATTTGAAACTAATTTAATTCCATGAGAAAGTATGGGAATTGGTAATGCCAAAGAGATTCTACAGGGAATTAGAGAATAGTAAGTAACCACTTGAAGAATGGTAGGAAATAAAAGCAGGCCAAAGTCCTTCAAGTGCCATGTCTATCTCCTACTCATGGCAGTCTGCCATAAGTGGATGGCAATGACTAGATCAGGTGAGCTTGACAGGCATTACGTAACTATACAGCCTGACCACTACCATCACAGACAGCAGGAAGAGAAACGGTGAAATATACAGCAGAACCTCCTGGTTGCTGAACCCTGCCTCACACCAACACCTGATTTTCTTGTTTTAATTGAGGACCCATTGAAATAGAAGTGAATTCTGTAGCTATTGATAATAATTCAGTGAGATGGGGCTGATGGAGCACCAGACTGGGAGTCAGCAAATCTTCCTCTGACCAGCCTGCACTTCCACCTTTGCACAACAAAGAGGTTGAACTGTAACACTCCTAAGGTCCTTCCAGCACTAAGTCTACATGGTAGTTACTTCGGTCTTTAGAAAATAAGCTGCATTTAGAACAAAGAGCCTGTAGTAAGCTTGTAGAATATATTACTCTGACAGAAGAGGCTGAATATACGTGGATTCACGAGAAAAATATTTAAGCCTTTGAGTTCTTATTAATAGTTAACACAAATTGAATGTTTCCTATTGCTAGGCACTGTGCTAAGTACTTTACATGGATTAATTCATTTAATGCTTAGAAGAATTCTTCAGCATAGGTATGATTATTATGTCCCCTTTACTGACAGTCCCACTGGGTCTCAGAGCGCTGTTAAATAACTTGACCAGAGTTGCACAACTACTAAGTGGTAACATTCCTGGACAAAGTCTTCATCAGTCCTTGAAAAACTAAGAAAAATAGGAAAATGCCATTCAATAAATACTCACTGAAGAAATAAAACGACAATGGGTACATACCTACAAGCACACTGTCTTTTGGAAGACAAAACAATGAGGAAAATGATATAACATCTGCTGAGCACTGCTGAATGCCAGGCACTTTACAAATACCCCATCTAATCCTCACAGTAACACTCTGAGCTAGATAGTTATCCTCATTTTATAGGTGAATGAACAGAAGCCAGCCTTTCATTGCTGTGTCCCCATCTGGACAGCTATGCCCAGAAATGTGTCATTTGGGACTGGGTCTGGAGCAGAAGGGAGAAGAGACCCCAACCAGAAGAAGCCTCTAAGGATGTGCTGCAGTACCCAGGCCCTCGTGGCTAAGTAACTAGGCATGTGGTTGACCTGAATCATTTTTTAGCTTTCAATTGCCTACCATCTTCCTGTTTGCACCCCAATCTCCCTTTTAGGAGAACCCTCATTTTGGTATGGTCGTGGTGAGAAGGGAAACTGCCACCTACCGCACCATGGATGTTAAAGAGGCCGGCCCTCCTCTCCCTCAGCCCTGTGCAGCCTTCTCTGGGAGGGAGCGGGTGCTCCTTGAGTTAGGCTGAGCCAAGTGAATGTTTGCACCCATCTGAATCCTGAGCATGTGAGGAAAGGCCAAGGCGGTCGGGGGGTCACACTCCTCACAGCTGTGCAGGGGGTATGCAGAGCAGCCTGTCCTGCAGGGGACCCGAGATGCTGATGATCTGATGCCTGTCCTGAGGAGACTGGTTGCTTCCCATTCTTCAAGCTTGTTCTTCAGTTTCCCAATGATTTTGTGAGCCCAAAGATCTTTCTAACAAATTCCCTTTTGGTTTACAATAAACAGAGCTGGTTTCTGTTGCTTGCAACCAAGAATCCTAAATGGCACAGGGTGTGGGTAAAAAAGTAAAGGCAGGCGTTCACAGAACATTTAAAATCCATTCTTGTCAGAGCACTTTCTCAAATGATAGCTTCTGTGCTCCAGCTTCCCAGATGCCAAAGGATCACTCCCTGATCTGTGACTGAACATGGGTACCAATTCACATCCTCATCCCCAAATTCCTCAAATCCCCCCTCTCAGCTCCACCAGCTTTAAAGCAAACGTTGTACAAAGCCACAGAATAATAATCAATTTCTGCAGTTTGTGCTGTTTATGTCATTTTGACATTTGACCCCCTTAAAATGAAACCCTTTAGTGACAAGGTAGTTAAAAAAAAAAAAAAGAATGCTTTAAATACTGTTGTGGATATTACATGTACTGATACAGAAGATAATGCTCTTTAAATCAGCTTCACAATTGTCTTGCATGAAAAATGACTGCTCATCACTGAGATAAGTCAGTAAGTTTCCCTTCTTTTTTCTATTATCTTCCTACACAGACACAGAAACACACACACTGACTCAAATACATTCATGTACAACTACACACCTTGCATTCTTTTTCACACAGATCTAAAGAGTATGGCAAATCCACCCCCTATGCTAACAGTAAATACTTTTCTCCCTAAACAGAATAGAAGAAAATCCATTCAAAGAGTTCCACATTCTGAGATTCCATTATCTGTGCATTGGAAGAAAAGCTTCCTTGGGCTATTCTGAACTTTCTTCATGTAGGTCTCCACCTAAGTGGAGAAGCTGGGTGAGAAGATCTCTGGGAGAAGATGAGGCCAGGACTCTGAGGCAGGTCATGAAGAGAGCAGACACCCCATCCACAGGTAAGGTGGTGCTATCCGAGTGCTTGTGACTGAGAGAGGAGAAAAGGGTGTGAACAAGAGCCCCAGGATGAAACCCAGGAAAGAAGCAATCTGCAGGAGAATGTTCCCTGAAAGCACATGGAATAAGAAATACAACACATTTCTTTCTGAAATTTATTATTCCTAAGCATGCTCCTTAGAGCATGAGCTGAGGAAGAGTTATAACTGGATTTTCTCTGACTGACTTTCCATGGATTCTAACATATATGCTTATATAAACCGAACAAAACAGCGTATTATTCTACAATGAACCAGCCCCATTAGAATAAAAAAATAAATACATAAAACTTCTCTTAATTGCCTATTTGCACTAAGCACATTTTTTCCCTCATTTTGTCTGGCTGCAAGCCAGGATCTTTGCAAACTACCTTACTAGCATTCATTTTCAGAGCATTTACAGCAAAGTATTGTATTGTAGGCCCTTTGAAAATCTAGTATAACCCAAAGTCAATAGAAGGTTCTCCTGTCCTTTGGAAATCCAGGAAAAATTGGCTCAAATCTCCAGATTCTGTGGCCTAGGGAAGTCCAGATTCCACCCCCAAGATTTCCACAAAGCACCTTAAGGGCCCAACTCTTGTGATGGCCTCCTGGCCTCCTGCTGCTGCAGGCTGGCTTTGTGCTGTGCTACCTGTACATGAACTCCAGGCCCTCTCATCAGCATCAACCTCTTTACTGAAGGTGCTGGGAGGGGGATGGAGGAGACATTTCCATCTCAGAAATTCCAATGGAAATGTTGGCATTACAGTTAAGTGTGCTGCAGCCCCTCCATCTCTGGGGGCCCAAGGCCCTTCAGCCCACACTCCCAGTCTGTTTTATGCGCTCTTCCCCACCTGTCAGGCATCACTTCTCTTGCCTTCCTTGATGAAGCATTGGCACTCACCTGCTCCCCAGCCTTGCATCTCATCTTCTGCCTGTAATTGTTACTACCAATATCATGGCACCTTTTAGAGACAAAGAAAGTTACTCTGTGAAGAGGAATTCAGGTGCCAGCCATTAAGATTAAAAATTTTTGTTTCCCTTACTAGAGGGAAGAAATGAGGGTAAAAAATATTACAAAGGGGAGGGAAGTTGACAGTAGGGAGTTGGGGAACTTCTGCTTGCCATTCCTTGAAATACACTCAAGGTGGCCTGGACTCAAAGGGTCTGATCGAGCAGGGCCTGAAAGGACTTTAAATGAGATGCAGACACTCAAGTTTCTCCCTGACTCAGAGTGACCAATCCACGGCCATAACCTTATGCCCAAAGGCCTGTGCTATGGACACTTTTTACTTTTTTAGGTGAGAAACAAGAGTCCCAGACCTTTTCCTCTGCCTATTTTAATCTTTGATCTTCTATGCAGTTTGACACAATGTGTTGCTTTCCTAATACTGCAAACCCACTGCTGCAAATGTCAACACAAAGAACAATTTTGAAAAGTACCAGGCATTATGGAAAGGGTTTATCAGGAACTGGAAAGGTTGTAACTATCTTTTGAAAGAGAGAGAGAAACAGAGAAACAGAGAAACAGAGAGACAGAGAGAGACAGAGATGGAGAGACAAGGAAAGAAGGGGGAGAAAACTCCTCAATAGAAGATAATGCCCTCAGAATAATAGCATCCAAGCTTCAAATAGCAGTGCACTGCCTTCTAATTTCAATTTGATGTGTGCAGAATTCTTTCTCTTCCAATGCCAAATCCAGAATGAAACATGCAATAAAAATTACTGCCTGAAACATGGTGATAGCATTTAATCCTCTGGCAACACATTAGAAAGTCTTTCCGCTTTAAACCGAGGACTGCCACACTGCAGCTTTGCTCATGAAATTATTTATTCATGCCTTGGTTTATAAACTCCCTTTTTATATGCTTTCTATCAGCTAACAATGGGCTGGAGCATTTATGTTCGCAGTCTGACAGAGTCCACATTATGAGGCTGGAAGTTCGATGCCTGGCACAGAATTGCTGCCTGGAGGGAGCTGTGTTGTCTGCTTGAGTTGTTTCAGCATCAGAAAGCTGGCAGGGACTGTGGCAGGTTGGGGCACCTCGATGACCAGAGGGACTGCGTGTGGGGGGAGGCAATGAGGGAGGAAGGCGATATTAGAGCACTTGGAAGCTTCTGGCAACTGAGTCCACACGTCTAGGGCGGCGTGTACAGAAGGGGAGAAGAGGACTCAAAGACTGCAGGATAAATGTCTCCATAAACCAATGTCAGTGATCATTAATTAGTAGCAATATGTGCAAACCAGGGCGGTCTTCCTTTTTGTGAAGGTGAAAAAGTGAGGAGAGAATATTGATTTGCTGAACAAATTAAAAGTAGAAGCAGATTACAAAGGAAAAGTTATATACTTAAGAGACCAAACTGATTCAAAGCACTTTAATATGTATATAAATACATATGCATACATGCAATTTATGTCTAAGGAAAGGTAAGGCTACAGTGGGGATAGAAGCTTATTAAGATCATTCTAAACCACTCATTAAAGCAGGACTACTAGCATATAATACTCGAGTAGGTTATCCCTTCCCTGACTTTTCTGACTTGGTCAATTCCTGCTATTAAGAACTTTTGTATTACCATATAACCTCTTTTCCTCAACATTTAACAGTTAACAATTTATTTAATTTTGTGTGTTTGTGTGTGTGTGTGTACTCCATGAGCACTCCACAAGGGCTTGTATTTTTTCCCTTCAGCTAGTACCTACAGAGAGCCTAGCACTTCCTACTGAAAAATGCTATGAATGCAATAAAATTAAATATCTTTAAAAAATATTTTAATTCAGACTTTCCACTAAATATTGGTTGTAATGAAATTACACTAAAAGGTGTAGCAAATCACCAAAATGATAATAAAAACTTATTGAAAGGACAAAATTATTCTGGTAAAATATTGACAATCATGGACAATGTTAAGATCCTTTTGCTTTTAATAATGGTAAAATAATTTTAAAAATAGTAAAGCTCAAAAATCTTTATCAGTATGGTTATATAAATGTAAATACCCTGCAGCATAATCCAATGAGCTAAGTTTTCACCAGAATTAAGACAGTCTTAAATTTTTTTATCTTTATTGGCAAAGAAAATATATTGTTTTTCTCTCTCTTGAACTTTCTGGGGAAATAGATCACCTTTCCACCCTCCAATACCTCCATACTCCTGCAGCTTGCTTTGCTTCAGCCCAGGGCTTTCTTTCTGCTGAGCGCTCCAAGCCTCCTCCCACCTCGGAGGGTTCACACCTGCTGGCCCCAAATCTTTGCAGAGCTTGTGCCTTCTTTTCCTTCTGAGTCACCCTGAGAGGCCTTTCCTGACGGTGCTAATGATGCCTGTCCCCACTTACCCTCTAGCACGTACCTTGTTTCACTTGCTTATTGGCACTTATCCCTATCTAACGTTATCCAATTTGTGGGCTCATTGGTTTGTAGGCTTATTTGGGGTCTCCCCCCAAGAATGCAAGGACCTTGAGAGTAGGGGACTATATCTGTCTTAACATGTTAATAGCCCCAATGCCTAGCATGGTGCCTGGTAATGTAGTAGGTGCTTCATAAGTATTTACAGAATGAATGAATGAATTACTAGAAAAACAGACGAGGAAATAAGTGAACCATTTTTACTACATAATATCAAAAGAGTTTCATAACATATTCTTGGATGGGGTGAGATAATAGTGTATAAACTTGCTATTAAAGTGTCAGCTGGGCTGTCCAGCTGTATAGGCATCTAATCACTTAGGTCAGCATCATGTATTGTGTACTTCAGCGCGCACACGCTTTTCTTTATTTGGTTCCCACAACTATCCCATAAGTAGAAAGGGTAAGGACAGAGGCAGGATCACTTGTGTTCTTAACAGAGGAGGAAACTGAGTTCAGAAAGGTTAAATTATTTTCCCAAGTCATGCATGTAATAGGCAACAGGGCTGGGTCTCCAGCCCCGCCTTTGGCAGCTTTCCTGCTATACCATCAAATGTCTGTCTCTTTTGTTTCCAAACAAATCATTTATTTAGTTAATCTTTCAAGAAACCTAAATCAGGTACCTACTATTGATTGTGAAGGATTCTCTTAGGCACCATGCAGCAATAAAGCTGTGCAGATAACAATTTCTCTCTGGAGAATCAAAATGCATAAATGACTCACCAACCTGAAGATATTTCAGTTAAGTGCCTTATTATCAGGAAAACCTCAATGTTATACAGGTAGGAAAACCTTCCAGCTTGGATAATACTGGCATGGGCCTCCAGGAAAAACAACTTTGTAGGTCTCCCTGGAAAGGTGGATGCGATTTCAATAGGAAAGAAGAAAAGAGAGGACATTCTAAGAAAAGGTTACAAAATGAAACAAGAAAATATTATGTTTTCAGAAATTAGTAAAGAGTTAATCAAAGGAAATGTTTGAACAGAGGGGAGACTTTGGAGGTACTGGAATTAATATTAAATGACAATGGCTGTTTGGTGCTTTTAACATGCAGGAATGGGTTCTTTTGAGTCTTGTAAAATGCTAAGCCAGTTGCCATAGAAATACAGTAGTCATTATGCCATAGAGGAAGTCAGGCATCCCAGCTGGTGAAGGAGGGGGAGGGGGAAAGAAAATGGTATTCTGAGGCCCCAAAATTCAAATTAACAGAGGTCTGTGGCCAAATTTATTCATTTTTAGAGTTTGAAATTGTATGAATTAAATGCTTGGTATGAAATATCTATTTATGGTAGAATATTTTTTTGTACCCAGAGAATCTTAAGTTTCATGAAGGTAAAACGTGAGAGAAATATTTATATTTGCTTGGGAAAGAAAGGAATTATTTCCATGATTATTATTTAGTTACTAAGATTCTACAGCTGTATATCTAAATAGATCTACAGAGATACAGAGATGCAGGACAGAAACACACACACACACACACACACACACACACACCACCATGCTACCACTGTCACTGGTGTATGAAAAGACAATTTAGGCTCTGACAGCATTTTCCTCATATCTTGGGATACGTTCAAATTCACTCTTTACAATAGAATCTAACATTTTGATATCAAACTTGAGTTAATTTATGTTAGCGGAACATTTACAAGGTGATCTAAGAGATGGGTGGTGAGAGGTTTTTACATTAGAGATGTGGTTTTCATAGAGTGACTAGGTGGGTCCCTGCATTTTCATAGACAATGCCATATTAGCATTACATTCCTTGGTGCTTTGCTAAATATCAACAGCTGGGCTATTTTATTCTGGATGAAATTTTCTTATTATTGTGGTTGTCAGGAATGTAGACTATGGAGTCAGAAGGAAATGAACTCAGATCCCAGCACTGCCACATACTGTGTGATCTGGGGAAATAATAATCACTTTTCTCACTGGGTTGTTGTCAGGATAAAATGAATTAAAATCCACGTAAAGTGTTTTCGAACAATATCTCACACATATTAGCCACTTAGTAATCATACATGTTAATAATAACAATAATTAGGACTTCCGGGGAAGATGGCGGAAGAGTAAGATGCAGAGATCACCTTCCTCCCCACAGATACACCAGAAATACAGCTACACATGGAACTGCTCCTACAGAACACCTACTGAACGCTGGCAGAAGACCTCAAACCTCCCAAAAGGCAAGAAACTCCCCACGTACCTGGGTAGGGCAAAAGAAGAAATAATAAACAGAGACAAAAGAATAGGGACGGGACCTGCACCAGTGGGAGGGAGCTGTGAAGGAGGAAAGGTTTCCACACACTAGGAAGCCCCTTCGCGAGCGGAGACTGCGGGTGGCGGAGGGGGAAGCTTCCGAGTCGCGGAGGAGAGCACAGCAACAGGGGTGTGGAGGGCAAAATGCAGAGATTTCCGCACACAGGACCGGTGCCCACCGGCACTCACCAGTCCGAAAGGCTTGTCTGCTCACCTGCGGGGGCGGGTGGGGGCTGGGAGCTGAGGCTCGGGCTTCGGTCGGAGCGCAGGGACAGGACTGGGACTGGGGTCGTGAACACAGCCTGAAGGGGCTAATGCACCACAGCTAGCCGGGAACGAGTCCGGGAAAAAGTCTGGACCTGCCGAAGAGGCAAGAAACTTTTTCTTGCCTCTTTGTTTCCTGATGCGCGAGGAGAGGGGATTAAGAGCGCTGCTTAAAGGAGCTCCAGAGACGGGGGCGAGCCGCGGCTGAAAGCGCGGACCCCAGAGACGCGCATGGGACGCTGGGGCTGCTGCTGCCGCCGCCAAGAGGCCTGTGTGCGAGTGCAGATCACTGTCCACGCCCCGCTTCCAGGGAGCCTGTGCAGCCCGTCACTGCCGGGGTCCGGGATCCAGGAACGGCTTCCCTGGGAGAGCGCACGGCGCACCTCGGGCTGGTACAACGTCATGCTGGCCTCTGCCACCGCAGGCTCTCCACGCACTCCGTGCCCCTCCCTCCCCCTCGGCCTGAGTGAGCCAGAGTCCTCGAAGCGGCTGCTCCTTTAACCCTGTCCTGCCTGCACGAAGAACAGACGCCCTCCGGCGACCTACACGCAGAGGCGGGGCCAAATCCAAAGCTGAGACCCAGGAGCTGTGAGAACAAAGAAGAGAAAGGGAAATCTCTCCCAGCAGCCTCAGAAGCAGTGGATTAAAGCTCCACAATCAACTTGATGTACCCTGCATCTGTGGAATACATGAATAGACAACGAATCATCCCAAATTGAGGAGCCGTGTGGATGAAAGCTTCTTGGTGCTGTAGCCGGGAGTCAGTGCTGTGCCTCTGAGGTGGGAGAGCCAACTTCAGGACACTGGTCCACAAGAGACCTCCCAGCTCCACATAATAACAAACAGCAAAAATCTTCCAGAGATCTCCATCTCAACACCAGCACCCAGCTTCACTCAACGACCAGCAAGCTACAGTGCTGGACACCCTATGCCAAACAACTAGCAAGACAGGAACACAACGCCACCCATTAGCAGAGAGGCTGCCTAAAACCATAAAAAGTCCACAGACACCCCAAAACACACCACCAAACGTGGACCTGCCCACCAGAAACACAAGATCCAACCTCATCCACCAGAACACAGGCACTAGTCCCCTCCACCAGGAAGCCTACACAACCCACTGAACCAACCTTAGCCACTGGGGACAGACATCAAAAACAACGGGAACTACGAACCTGCAGCCTGCAAAAACGAGACCCCAAACACAGTAAGATAAGCAAAATGAGAAGACAGAAAGACACACAGCAGGAGAAGGAGCAAGATAAAAACCCACCACACCTAACAAATGAAGAGGAAATATGCAGTCTACCTGAAAAAGAATTCAGAATAATCACAGTAAAGATGATCCCAAATCTTGGAAATGGAATAGACAAAATGCAAGAAACAGTTAACAAGGACCTAGAAGAACTAAAGATGAATCAAGCAATGATTAAAAACACAATAAATGAAATTAAAAATACTCTAGATGGGATCAATAGCAGAATAACTGAGGCAGAAGAATGGATAAGTGACCTGGAAGATAAAATAGTGGAAATAACTACTGTAGAGCAGAAGAAAGAAAAAAGAATGAAAAGAACTGAGCACAGTCTCAGAGACCTCTGGGACAACATTAAACGCACCAACATTCAAATTATAGGGGTTCCAGAAAAACAAGAGAAAAAGAAAGGGACTGAGAAAATATTTGAAGAGACTATAGTTGAAAACTTCCCTAATATGGGAAAGGAAATAGTTAATCAACTCCAGGAAGCACAGAGAATCCCATACAGGATAAATCCAAGGAGAAATACGCCAAGACACATATTAATCAAACTGTCAATAATTAAATACCAATAAAACATATTAAAAGCAGCAAGGGAAAAACAACAAATAACACACAAGGGAATCCCCATAAGGTTAACAGCTGATCTTTCAGCAGAAACCCTGCAAGCCAGAAGGGAGTGGCAGGACATATTTAAAGTGATGAAGGAGAAAAACCTGCAACCAAGATTACTCTACCCAGCAAGGATCTCATTCAGATTTGATGGAGAAATTAAAACGTTTACAGACAAGCAAAAGCTGAGAGAGTTCAGCACCACCCAACCAGCTTTAAAACAAATGCTAAAGGAACTTCTCTAGGCAAGAAACACAACAGAAGGAAAAGACCTACATTAACGAACCCAAAACAATTAAGAAAATGGGAATAGGAACATACATATCAATAACTACCTTAAATGTAAATGGACTAAATGCTCCCACCAAAAGACACAGATTGGCTGAATGGATACAAAAACAAGACCCATATATATGCTGTCTACAAGAGACCCACATCAGACCTAGAGACACATACGTACTGAAAGTAAGGGGATGGAAAAAGATATTCCATGCAAATGGAAACCAAAAGAAAGCTGGAGTAGCAATTCTCATATCAGACAAAATAGACTTTAAAATAAAGACTACTAGAAGAGACAAAGAAGGACACTACATAATGATCAAGGGATCAATCCAAGAAGAAGATACAACAATTGTAAATATTTATGCACCCAACATAGGAGCACCTCAATACATAAGGCAAATACTAACAGCCATAAAAGGGGAAATTGACAGTAACACATTCATAGTAGGGGACTTTAACACCCCACTTTCACCAATGGACAGACCATCCAAAATGAAAATAAATAAGGAAACACAAGCTTTAAATGAAACATTAAACAAGATAGCCTTAACTGATATTTATAGGACATTCCATCCAAAAACAACAGAACACACATTTTTCTCAAGTGCTCATGGAACATTCTCCAGGATAGATCATATCTAGGGTCACAAATCAAGCCTTGGTAAATTTAAGAAAACTGAAATTGTATCAAGTATTTTTTCCGATCACAATGCTATGAGACTAGATATCAATTACAGGAAAAGATCTGTAACAAACACATGGAGGTTAAACAATACACTACTTAATAACGAAGTGATCACTGAAGAAATCAAAGAGGGAATCAAAAAATACCTAGAAACAAATGACAATGGAGACACGACGACCCAAAACCTATGGGATACAGCAAAAGCAGTTCTAAGAGGGAAGTTTATAGCAATAAAATACCACCTTAAGAAACAGGAAACATCTCGAACAAACAACCTAACCTTGCACCTAAAGCAATTAGAGAAAGAAGAACAGAAACACCCCAAAGTTAGCATAAGGAAAGAAATCATAAAAATCAGATCAGAAATAAAACGAAATGAAGGAAACGATAGCAAAGATCAATAAAACTAAAAGCTGGTTCTTTGAGAAGATAAACAAAATTGATAACCCATTAGCCAGACTCATCAAGAAAAAAAGGGAGAAGACTCAAATCAATAGAATTAGAAATGAAAAAGGAGAAGTAACAACTGACACTGCAGAAATACAAAAGATCATGAGAGATTACTACAAGCAACTCTATGCCAATAAAATGGACAACCTGGAAGAAATGGACAAATTCTTAGAAATGCACAACCTGCCAAGACTGAATCAGGAAGAAATAGAAAATATGAACAGACCAATCACAACACTGAAATTGAAACTGTGATTAAAAATCTTCCAACAAACAAAAGCCCAGGACCAGATGGCTTCACAGGCAAATTCTATCAAACATTTAGAGAAGAGCTAACACCTATCCTTCTCAAACTCTTCCAAAATATAGCAGAGGGAGGAACACTCCCAAACTCATTCTACGAGGCCACCATCACCTTGATACCAAAACCAGACAAGGATGTCACAAAGAAAGAAAACTACAGGCCAATATCACTGATGAACATAGATGCAAAAATCCTCAACAGAATACTAGCAAACAGAATCCTACAGCACATTAAAAGGATCATACACCATGATCAAGTGGGGTTTATTCCAGGAATGCAAGGATTCTTTAATATATGCAAATCAATCAACGTGACACACCATATTAACAAATTGAAGGAGAAAAACCATATGATCATCTCAATAGATGCAGAGAAACCTTTCGACAAAATTCAACACCCATTTATGATAAAAACCCTGCAGAAAGTAGGCATAGAGGGAACTTTCCTCACCATAATAAAGGCCATATATGACAAACCCACAGCCATCATCATCCTCAATGGTGAAAAACTGAAAGCAGTTCCACTAAGATCAGGAAAAAGACAAGGTTGCCCACTCTCACCACTATTATTCAACATAGTTTTGGAAGTTTTAGCCACAGCTATCAGAGAAGAAAAGGAAATAAAATGAATCCAAATCAGAAAAGAAGAACTAAAGCTGTCACTGTTTACAGATGACATGGTACTATACATAGAGAATCCTAAAGATGCTACAAGAAAACTACTAGAGCTAATCAATGAATTTGGTAAAGTAGCAGGATACAAAATTAATGCACAGAAATCTCTTGCATTCCTATACACTAATGATGAAAAATCTGAAAGTGAAATCAAGAAAACACTCCCATTTACCACTGCAACAAAAAGAATAAAATATCTAGGAATAAACCTACCTAAGGAGATAAAAGAACTGTATGCAGACAATTATAAGACACTGATGAAAGAAATTAATGATGATACAAATAGATGGAGAGATATACCATGTTCTTGGATTGGAAAAATCAACATTGTGAAAATGACTACTACCCAAAGCAATCTACAGATTCAATGCAATCCTTATCAAACTACCAATGGCATTTTTCACAGAACTACAACAAAAAATTTCACAATTTGTATGGAAACACAAAAGACCCCGAATAGCCAAAGCAATCTTGAGAACGAAAAATGGAGCTGGAGGAATCAGCCTCCCTGACTTCAGACTATACTACAAAGCTACAGTAATCAAGACACTATGGTACTGGCACAAAAACAAAAAGATAGATCAATGGAACAGGATAGAAAGCCCAGAGATAAACCCACCAACATATGGTCACCTTATCTTTGATAAAGGAGGCAAGAATATACAGTGGAGAAAAGACAGCCTCTTCATTAAGTGGTGCTCCGAAAACTGAACAGGTACATGTACAAGTATGAAATTAGAACACTCCCTAACACCACACAGAAAAATAAAGTCAAAATGGATTAAAGACCGAAATATAAGGCCAGACACTATAAAACTCTTAGAGGAAAACATAGGCAGAACACTCTATGACATAAATCACAGCAAGATCCTTTTTGACCCATCTCCTAGAGAAATGGAAATAAACACAAAAATAAACACATGGGACCTAATGAAACTTAAAAGCTTTTGCACAGCAAAGGAAACCATAAACAAGACCAAAAGACAAGCCTCAGAATGGGAGAAAAGATTTGCAAATGAAGCAACTGACAAAGGATTAATCTCCAAAATTTATAAGCAGCTCATGCAGCTCAATAACAAAAAAAACAAACAACCCAATCCAAAAATGGGCAGAAGACCTAAATAGACATTTCTCCACAGAAGATATACAGACTGCCAACAAAGAATGCTCAACATTTTTAATCATTAGAGAAATGCAAATCAAAACTACAATGAGATATCATCTCACACCAGTCAGAATGGCCATCATCAAGAAATCTACAAACAATAAATGCTGGAGAGGGTGTGGAAAAAAGGGAACACTCTTGCACTGCTGGTGGGAATGTGAATTGGTACAGCCACTATGGAGAACAGTATGGAGGTTCCTTAAAAAACTACAAATAGAACTACCAAATGACCCAGCAATCCCACTACTGGGCATATACCCTGAGAAAACCATAATTCAAAAAGAGTCATGTACCAAAATGTTCATAGTAGCCCTATTTACAATAGCCCGGAGATGGAAACAACATAAGTGTCCATCATCAGATGAATGGATAAAGAAGATGTGGCACATATATACAATGGAATATTACTCAGCCATAAAAAGAAGTGAAATTGAGCTATTTATAATGAGGTGGATAGACCTAGAGTCTGTCATACAGAGTGAAGTAAGTCAGAAAGAGAGAGACAAATACCGTATGCTAACACATATATATGGAATTTAAGGAGAAAAAATATGTCATGAAGAACCTAGGGGTAAGACAGGAATAAAGACACAGACCTACTAGAGAATGGACTTGAGGATATGGGGAGGGGGAAGGGTAAACTGTGACAAAGCGAAAGAGAGGCATGGACATATATACCTTACCAAACATAAGGTAGATAGCTAGTGGGAAGCAGCCGCATAGCACAGGGAGATGAGCTCGGTGCTTTGTGACCGCCTGGAGGGGAGGGATAGGGAGGGTGGGAGGGAGACGCAAGAGGGAGGGGATATGGGAACATATGTATATGTATAACTGATTCATTTTGTTATAAAGCAGAAACTAACACACCATTGTTAAGCAATTATACTCCAATAAAGATGTAAAAAAATAATAATAATAATAACAATAATTACCTTAGAAACAACAATGATGATCACTTTTTGAGTAAACAGTATGTTCGATTACCTTAAATACATTATTTTTAATCTTCACAAAGACTCTGTGAGTTAGACAGTATTATCCCATTTAACAACAACAACAAAAAAATACTGAGGCTTATAGGTATTCATATACTTACCAAAATCACTCCAATGGTAAATGGAGGAGCTGAGCTTGGACCCATACTTGACCTACTTTGTTGATTTTTGTTTTTTGGTTTTTTACTCTGTTGTCACTATAATACCGTGAAGTGCCTCAGGTGCCTCAGTAAGGCTTTCTTTCCTTTTGTCTGGAATAATGGCTCATAAATATTATGACATAAAAAAAAAGCTCAAATGATGCACCATTTACTGAACAGAACATAAGAGATCTAACAAAGGAATTAAAGAAAAGAATACTGTGCAAGATAAAGCTTATGCAAGTAAGCGAACAAAGAGACAAAAATAATTCTTAGCTGGTGGACCATCTGACAGTCATTTATACCTGGCACTGGTATAAATAAATAGAAAACCGATCTCTGGCTGTATTATGGTTAAATTATTTGTGTACTACTATTATCATCACTCAATAAGCAAGATAGTCCCAATTTGACCAAGCCAAGATGAGTAAGTTACTCAATATTCATCACACGTGAGGGAAAAGACTTCTAGACTGATTTTAAAACATTACCAAATGCCAAAATAGCAAACCTGAAAAATGTAACTGTTTCTTCTTGATTCTTTACAATAGGGAATCAAGACTATGTAATCTTCATTTCATTGCAATAAACTTTAGGTCATCTTTAAAACCTAAAATGAATATTTTATGGGTGGCATAATTTATTCCAATAAAACCTCCTTTATTTACTATGTTATTCGGAGACTGATTAGGCAGGACCTCCCTGAGAGGCAGTGTGTCCTGGTGGTTAAGAAGACAGACTTGGGTTCCCACTGCATTTTTTTTTTTTTTTTTTTAGCGGTACGCGGGCCTCTCACTGTTGTGGCCTCTCCCGCTGCGGAGCACAGGCTCCGGACGTGCAGGCTCAGCGGCCATGGCCCACGGGCCCAGCCGCTCTGCAGCATGTGGAATCTTCCCGGACCTGGGCATGAACCGGCGTCCCCTGACTTGGCAGGTGGACTCTCAACCACTGCGCCACCAGGGAAGCCCCCCCACTGCATTTTTACCATTTACTAGATTAGATTAGATTGTACACATTAGCTAACTTTCGAAGCCTTCATTTTTTCTTCTGTGTGGAAGTGATAATAAAAAAATCTACCTCATGGAGTTACTATAAAGATTAGGAAAGATAATACATGTGAAGCCCTTATTTCAGTGCCTGGCCAGAATAAGTCTTCAATAAATATTAGTGGTTGCTCTTTTTATTATGGAGAAGTAGAATGATACAGCAGAAGCATATGAGATTTGGATTCAGACAGACTTTGGGTAGGATATACAAGGCCTCATTCAATTACTTACTACTTACGGAACTAAGCAAATACATAACTGTCTTCCAGGAAGAGACTCTTGGAGAGGTTGGATTCTTTACTGGAGGGGTTAGAAGGGTAGCCAGGGTGGATCTTGGGGAGGGGAAATAGATATTTTTTTCAGGAAAGGCATGATAATGTATACATTGTCATTAATAAATCTTAATCCTAGCAAAGATATTCAATTTTTAAACAGGAATAAGAAGTTCTCCCAAAAGTGACACAGACCAGAAAGCTGGCAGGAAAAAGAGATTTTTGATTCATACAGCTAATGTGTGCATTGAGAATCACATTCAGTTGTATGAATTGTTGATATGCTATGACGTGCTCTACAATCCCAACAAGCCTAGAAAGAATACATGTCAAAAATTATAAAGGATTGGAGACTTTACTCTACTTGCAAGCTAACAAGTTAGCCAACTACAGCTTCATGGATATTAGTGGAAGACAAGACTCCTGGGTCAGAGATGAAGGACAGTTAATTACCCATAGCAGTAGCAGTAGCTAGAGCATTAGCATTCATCTGTGCCAGTTCCTCAAGCCCCAATTCCCAATTCTGAGGCCACGTGAAGAGGGGCAGATAACGCCTGCATGTGTAATACGCTGCATCACAAGACAGGAATCCTGAGCTGAGAGAATCTTTTATAACGGGTAGAGAAAGTGCCTGCCCCTTTCTCTGGAGGCAGACATAATCTTTATTATACTGGACAATAAGCAGGGCTGCACTTTGCTCAAGAGGGAAGCACTATCTTTAGGCTTATCACCACCATTCTTGGAAAGATTGTCCAGAACAAAGGACAACCAGTGTCTCTGCTCACAAGACATACAGAAATGTGAGCCCCATGGAGAGTTGTTCCCCAGTGATACAAGACAACGTATACAAAAGCTCCTCAAGTCGTCCCTGTTGGAAAAGAAAATGCCACTTAGAAAAATCTCTTTAAGATTGTGAAACCTATATATCAAGGCTTCATTTTCCCCACCCGAAGTTCCCGTTGTCTAAAGCTTGGCTGATCACTGTAGGAGCCAGCACTAACAATTTACTTAACGTCAGCTTTGCGGAGCCAGAACACACCCCTTCTGATCTGCCAGCTGGTTTGGGGCCGGATGCTCTGCATCCTCACAGCTGCCTCGATTGTGTTCTTTGTAGTAGGTGAGTGATACCCTAGATAATGAAAAATGATAGGTCATTTCTTTCTCTTGAACCCTGTTCTCTACCGACACTCTGAAAAATCAGAAGACTGCTTATTCCGACCCACTCTACAGTTGCGCCATTGCTGTGGGAGGAACACAGTGTCCCGGTCCTGATGGGGCGTCTCCATGGGGAACCCTGGCTTATATGGCTCCCAGGGGATGGCAGCAGGAACTCGGAAAAAGAGGCAGATCTCTAAACCTGCCCTGCAGCTCCTTCCTTGGAAGTGGAAGGTTGCCAGACAAAGATGGCCTATGGTTCTTTTTCAGAAATCTCCTTTTACCGTTAGATTTCCCAGTCCTTCCCATCAGGAGTCATTCTTAGAAAAGCATCAGACATCAAACAAATTTTACCTTCGTGTGGCTCAATCTCTTGCTTGGGTGAGGTTGAGTGGGGGGGAGACTTGAGTTTTAAGCCCGTTCATCTAATGAAGAAATAAGTCATTGTCTTCAATTAAGAATAGTCACAGCAAACTGTTGCATAGCATTTTCCAGGTACCAGGCACTGTTCTAAGGGCTTGGCATATAGTTACCCATCCAATCAAAGTTATTATCTTCATATTATAAATGAGGAACTTGAGGTACAGAGATATTATTTTTTTTACAGAGATATTATTAACTCCAAGGTCACACAAATAAGTAGCAGAGCTAGGATTTGAACCCAGGCAGTCTAACAGCAGAGTCTAGGCTGTGGACCACTAACCAAGACAGCCTGTGGGATAAGAGAGTGTTACCCCTATAGTCAGCTGGCACCACCCTATAGGTTGAACTCAAGTAGTGCTTATTGGTAAATTAATGGCTTTTCGATGTGTATAGTAGAGAACAAACTTGAGTTTAGAATGGAAGAAAGTTAACTCCAGCTAAAAAACAGAGATAACAACTGCTTTTCCAGTCCAGATATAAAGCAACAGAAGTCACCCATCAAAAGTGATTAGCACAAAGAGCCCTTAAAAATAAACCATTAATAAGGTAGAACTGAGGTTTATTTTTTCAAGTATTTGGAACTACATTCCCTAAAACAATGACAAATTACATCTCCATCAAGCACATGGTAATTGAAGCCCTAAGCTCATAAATCATCAAGAGGCCAGAATGCCATATTGCACCTGGTTTGTTCCCTTCTGAAGGGACAGCTGCAGTGCACCCATCCTTCCTGCTTCCAAGACAGGACACCACTCATTCCTCAGAAATTACTTGAAAAGAGCTGTCCCAGATCAGGGGTCAAGGACAATCAGTTGGTGCTGAAACTACGTCATTTTGAAGCATCATAGCTACCAATTTCCTATTGTATTTCCTTATTTTCCTGTAATGACACTTTAAAAACCCTTCTTTGCCACATTTACATCTATGCTCATCAACACCCAGAGTTAAGAAGTGACTCGAGGAAAGCGACTGAAAGCTGTATTTCTAATGCTTATGTAACCATGTCATATATGCAGTTGGCAACCCCCCCCCCAAGTGTTTACTGTCCAAAAAATTAGTTTCTGGTTCCATTTATCATTTGTGATCCATCCAGCATTTATTTGGCAGCAGATGGAATTTCATGATTGCCCAGATCCTGCTGTCACCTCCTACATTCACACACACACACACACACACACACACTTAGAATCACAGAAATCAAAGGGGTCTTATAGATAATTCAGTTTACACTGCTTATTTTATAGATGAGAAAACTGAGGTCCAGAGATATTATGTCTAGTTAGTCATTGTATTAGTCCCCTTAGCTGCAAGCAACAGAATTTCATCTCAGACAAGTTTAATCAAAAAGAATAATTACAAAAAAAAAAGAATAATTACTATAGGGATATGAGGGGAGTGCCTCCAGGATCCCAAGGGCAAAAACACTGGCAGCACAAAACCAGGTAGAACCAGGGATTCAAGCCCTGTCTGCAGCCTCAATTTCTCTTTCCTCCACTCCTGCTTCTCCATGTGCTTTTCTCTTTCTCTCTCAACCTGCTTCCTTGACTTATGCAGATGAAGCTCAAAGATTCCGGGGAATAATCTCACTGACCCAGACCAGTTCAGATGCCTATCCCCCAAAGAGTCACTCACAACCCAAGAACATGGTCATATTGTAATATGACTGCTTTCACTGCAATAATGTTGTTGAGAGAAAATTCCCAGAAAATGGGTATGGGACAAAGTGTTCTGGGTGAATCTAGAATTTAAAACTCCTTACTCTTGGTTGAGTTGTCTTTTCTGCTTCGGCTCTCATCCCATTACCTGTAGATTAATAGTTTAAACATATGCAGAATCTGCAGAATCTAGGAAACTACTGCCTTGCCCTCTGAGGCCAACCCTCTGTTCCCAGTTTTCTATTGATCACCTCCTATTCTTAATGCCACAAACAAAAGCCAGCCCCTCCCTTCATACCCTACTTTTGCCCTCATATACTTTTTTTTTTAACATCTTTATTGAAGTATGATTGCTTTACAATGGTGTGTTAGTTTCTGCTGTATAACAAAGTAAATCAGCTATATGTATACATATATCCCCATATCCCCTCCCTCTTGCGTCTCCCTCCCACCCTCCCTATCCCACCCCTCTAGGTGGTCACAAAGCACCGAGCTGATCTCCCTGTGCTATGCGGCTGCTTCCCACTAGCGATCTATTTTACATTTGGTAGTGTATGTATGTCCATGCCACTCTCTCACTTCGGCCCATCTTACCTGTCCCCCTCCCCATGTCCTCAAGTCTATCCTTTACATCCGCATCTTTATTCTTGTCCTGTCCTGACCCTAGGTTCTTCAGAAACTTTTTTTTTTTTTTTTTAGATTCCATATATATGTGTTAGCATATGGTATTTGCTTTTCTCTTTCTGACTTACTTCACTCTGTATGACAGACTCTAGGTCCATCCACCTTACTACTCATAACTCATTTTCGTTCCGTTTTATGGCTGAGTAATAGTCCACTGTATGTGCCACATCTTCTTTATCCATTCATCTGTCGATGGACATTTAGGTTGCTTCCATGTCCTGGCTATTCTAAATAGAGTTGCAGTGAACACTGTGGTACATGACTCTTTGAATTATGGTTTTCTCAGGGTATATGCCCAGTAGTGTGCCCTTATATACTTTATACATCCTTCACTTATTCTCCTTGCCCCTTTCTCACGCTCAGCCTGTTTCTGTGCCCCACGACATCTCACCCCACCTTCTCTGATGATGAAATGGAAGTGACCATGGCAGAGTGAGTGGGAGCTCTTTCTGACTCACCATCGCCATCCCCTCCCCTTCAACACCCACTCCTTCCTTCCCCCCCTTACGCTTCCCAGTCCTCTCTCATCTCTTTGCTCCTTTTTATTTTCTTTGAGTTCTTCTCAGCCTTTCTCCATTTTCTTGCCACAATGACCCCTTCCCCCCACTGTACTTACTTTAGGGTTCCTCCCACCCTCTACCACCACCCACCTCCAAGCCATGGCCTCCAGCATAGGATGGGCTGTGCATCCCAGGTCTTCACTCTCCCCCCTGTACTGACCCCATCCTTGCCTCAGTCAGACCAATCTGAAAGTAGGTGCCTTCAAATGCTCTCTGGGATGAACAATAGTAACAAAAGGAAAATGGAACAGGAAGATGTAAAGATTTATATATACAAATGTAATTCAGAAATGCAAATGTATGTGTATTCTTTAAAAATCAACTTTTAAAATAGAGGAAAATACTGAATATTATGATACTTTTATTTCCAAATTTTCACGCCTTCCATAAAGATATTCAAAATATTAAAATTACATTGCCACTAGGAACCTTTTTCCTTGAGAATTATGGGCATTTTTATGCTTTCCACAAAAAAAAAATCTAGTAATTCTAATTCTCCAAGAGTTTCCTTTTTGAACAGGCTATATATTCCTTATAGGTCAAAGCTGTAGTCATGCTGCTCTACTTTCTTTAATCAATGTCTGAGTAGAAAAGAAGTACTGTATTCAGAAGAAGCAGCAGTGTGGCAGAGGGCAGGAAATCTGGTGCCTGCATGACATTCCAGATAAAAGTTCTGGTTCAGAGCAGACTGCACTATAAAATATCTCCCCATTTTAAAGTGGAGCTGATACATGAAACACTTGGGTTCCCCAAGTAAATAAGTTCTTTGGTTGTTCTTCACCCTACAAAGGTTTCACAAAAAAAAAAAAAAAAAAAAAATTCTTTACTAGTTTGCTACCCTTAAAAACTTAAAGCTGTATTCAATTTATCATATATTTGTTTGTATGCAACTTCTCTGGACTGGAACAGATCAAGTACACCTGGAAGCAAAGCATGAGTCAAGAAGCCCAAACCACTGATTCATATGAAAAACTAAGAGAAAATTGTTAGCTTCTTGGAAGAACACACAAGCAAAGCCAGCCTTGTGAACAGTGGAATTTAAAGGTTGTTGTTTAAGAGCTGATCAATAGCAGATAAAGAGACCACAGTTTACCCAACCTCACAGGGTGACTGAGAAAAAATGAAAAATGCTGGTTAAAGGGTTAGATTTTTATCAAGCCACCATCAGAAGATGGACAAGATGCTAGAGGTGGCATAACTATTTACATCAGAAGGATGAAGACCACATACAACATATGAAAGAGCAGAAAGCTAGAAGGAATCTGGGTCCATGAGGGCATCATGGACCTGAATTACCAGCTTAGAACTGCCAACCTCAAAAAAAGGGGGTGCTGTTCAATATTTCCAGGCCCCCAAATATCAATCGCATTGCCTAGAGTTTCCAAGACATGTCCGTAAACACAATTCCTTAAATCCTTGGTTTTTAAGCTTTTTCATGTTATAAGACTCTTTAAGATTATGATTTTAAATTTCTGAATATGCTCACCTACCAGAGATACACCAAATTTCACCTAACTTTTTTGAGGTGTAGGTCAGTACCCCCCTGCCTTAAGCTAAGGCCTTAATTATCACTTAGAAATTTAGCAAGGAACTGACAGCCAGCTGAGAACAAAAATAGAACAGAAGGCAGGCCCAACCTCATGGTGTCAGATAAGAGGAAAGGGTCCCGTGGATCAACAATTTCTCTACAGTATGACAGACCACCACCCCAATTTGGAAAAACTCCCATTCTAAGAGCTCTGAAAATTGTGATTTGTGGGGTGAAGGGAGCAGGAGTTGTCTTAGAAAAGAGCTGACACTACAAGTGAGTGTAGATGAACTCCCTGAGAATCCTTTAGAACAAAATTCTACCGTCTTGTTACGATTTCTTAAATTATACATTCTCAGACAATGAATATCCAAGATGTGGCCAGAGCTGTTTAGAAACACTTCAGAGCATGTGAGCATAATTTCCTACTGCATTATATAAGGGATTCCTATGAAATTACACGATGCATCTTTCTGAACCTCAAAGCAGTCCATCCTAAAACAGAAGTGCTCTGAAATGTATCAGCAAACTTCGATTTTGGCTTTCTTATAGCAAAGCCTTCAGAAATTAAGACTATT
Source organism: Mesoplodon mirus (assembly GCF_964341445.2). Taxonomy (NCBI): domain Eukaryota; kingdom Metazoa; phylum Chordata; class Mammalia; order Artiodactyla; family Ziphiidae; genus Mesoplodon; species Mesoplodon mirus. Next base: position 146,207,270 of record NC_138979.1, on the reverse strand, counting down.
CTTTAAGACTACTTTAATCGGCCAAAATAGAGTTCCCAATTTAAACAAGAGGAGTTTTGTCATTAAATGGCTGAGTAGCCAAGCACAACATTCTTTTCATCACTTTCTTTTCTACCCAGTGCTTTTCTGTCTTAAAGATATTACATCTCCTAAACTTTCTCCAGTCTTTCTTATAACCTGGACCTTGTATCTTTGTATCACAGATGTTATCTGTACAAAGGGCAGTTCGTAAACAGCACTTGTTCTTTTAATAAAAGAATGTTTTACAAAAAAAAAAAAAGCTACTTCTTGAAAATAAACTTCTTTATTAGCCAACAGGCTATTGGAAATCTGGTCAAATTTTAGAATTCGGCTCTATTTTAAGACAGAAATTATTCCTATTCTTGCCTTTAGCTAAGATCAAGATGCAAGGTTCACCTGGGAAATCCAGAAGGCTCTCTTAAGGAATTTAGCTCAGCCTTTCTGGCAAAGGACTTGGAATACATGGCGTAAGGATCTGACCACCCAAGACGGACCACCTAACACAAGTGTAAGAGAAGGGCAAAGGTGTATTGTCCATTCATTCAGGAATAATCTAATGAACTCAGACTCCCGCACAGGGATCACCATCCTGTTGGACAAATATGGTCCAATCCATTAGCATGCACCTTCCAGTTTTGAGGACTCTAGTCCGATGTGCTAATAAGAAACCTCCAGCTGCCTGAGGACTGCTCCCCATCCGTGTATTTCCAGGAGCCCCCCAGGGTAACTCACATGCGTGGCTGGGTGCTGCTACTGCAGGAGGCCAAGCAGGCCTCTGCGGGTGGCCACGTGGCAGACCAGGCAGATGGAGGATTGCTGCTGCACGCCGCTGCCCCAGGCCCTGCAGCCCTCCCGTGGAGGACAAGAGGCCGCCTCCCTTTGTGTTATACTTTGTTAGATGGGTCCCTAAGCCATAGATCACTGAGCTCCAATGTGTCACAGACTGTCATGGCATGGTTTTTACTTACAGCTCTCTCCTCCGAGCCCAGAAGTGCCGCAGGGGCTGGGCTATGATTCGAGACTCATACCAGCTCCAGGGCTAGACTCAGTCTTCCTCCTGCTCTCTGCTGAGTAAGCCTTTGATATAAAATCCTACCCACCCCAAGGGCTGTTTCTCACAAGATCTCCTTAGCCCTCTGCAAACAGATGGTCATTGAGTTACGCCACCTGCTGTGGGTGCAGCTAAGCTGAGTTTCTTGCTACTCAAAGCCCACCTAGTCAAGGCTCGGAACATTCCCTTGGAGGTGATCAGACACTATTGTCAAAAGAAAATCATCTTGATTGGGGCAACTAACATGTCCCACATCATAAAGAACAAAGAGAGTTTGATTCAGGAGACAGAAGGCCACCCAGGGCAAGCAAATAAGGAAAGGCAAGGAGAACAGAAAAGGGAAAATGTAGGAAGGAAACAAAGCCATGGGTTTGTGCTAGCACACGGCTTCCCAGTGATGTGGCTGACAAGGGTCAAAGCAGCTTTTCATTCCTGTGATGATAAGATGGTCATTCCCAGTTGGACGGGCCCCAGGCTCCACTCCAAAGCACTTTACACGAAGGTGCATAAATGTGATGTGACCTGCTTGTGACTGTAATCCAGGAAAGCCAGGAGAGGAATAATGACAGGATAAGGAAAATTCCTTACGCTACTTACCCCCTTCAGACTCAAAGCCCCAGCTGTTTGATTTTGCTGATCCTAACAGGCCGCTGTGGGGCATTGAGGATGGCTGTAGCCTGCCAGCATTTGGACGTTTCTGCGGGTTTAATTATTCTCTGGTAATAACTTCTCCCTATTTCTATGAAGAACAGATGATCAACAATACAGCCCAGGGTCCTGTGTACTATGTAAGAGAAAGATACAGCTTTTTCCAAATATAGTTTATGAATGTCATATCCACATTCTGATGTACTCACTATAAAGCTGTAATATCAATAATAATAGTCTTTCCATTACAGATATTGGAATAAATGCTTTCCATGTGGAGCTAGAGTAATTATTATCAATATTTGGGTGAACCAGAATACCAGTGACAGCTCCAACAGCTGCATTCAGCTTTGGCTCAGTAACAAAACTCAGAAAGCTCCCCAGTGAGAAACAAGGCAGGGTTTGATGAATTTCACTCAGCTCTTCAGTTACAGATTATTAAAAGATGAATTATAAAATTGGCTCAATAATGGCCGTGCACATTCTTTCTGGCCAGCATCATCCCCAAGGCTCTGATTGTCACAGAAGAATCTTTAAATCAGAGGACAATTCAGGTCTAACTCAAACAGACAGTGTTTGTAAAGCTGCCATGAACCATTAGCGCGTGCACTTTCCTGAGCCATGGTCCAATTACTCACCACAGACAGACACACACGGCTGCTAATGGGACAAAGACAACACGGAATGACATAAGGGTCTGAGCATTGCCTTTTTCTAGTCTGTGGATAGGCATCTAGGAGATGGAGACAAGTAGACAGTGCTTTCAGGAGATATTTAACCAGAAGCCCTGGACCAAGGGCAGAGTTCTACATGCTTTCTTAAGCAGACAAAAGGTTTTGACAGCATGTTCTTGTGAATTCTAGATGGAACTCAGCAAAATATGCTGAATCTATTAGGATGTTGAGTATTTCCAGTACAACACACTAAGATTTCATTCCCTTTCAGATTTCCTGTTTTAGGGTTCTCCAGAGAAACAGAATCAATAGAATAGATAGATAGATGGACAGACAGACAATTAGATAGAGCTATAGTTACAGCTACTGATATAGATATAGATACAGGGATGGATATGTGTGTGTGTGTGTATATATATATATATATATATATATATACACACACACAGAGAGAGAGAGAGAGAGAGAGATGATAGAGTATATACAGAGAGAGACTGAGAGAGAGAGAGAGAGATTTATTTTAAGGAATTGGCTCAGGAAATCATGGGGGCTGGAATGTCTCAAATCTGTAGGACAGGACAGCAGGCTGGAAATTCAGCTAAGAGTTGATGTTTCAGGATTGAGTATGTAATCTGCAGGGCAGGCTGGCAGGCAGGAGATTTGTGCAGGGTTTCTACATTGCAGTCTTAAAGCAAAATCAACTGATTAGATGAGACCCACCCACACTATGGAGAGTAATCTGTTTTACTCCAAGTCAACTGATTGTAAATGTTCATCATATCTAAAAAATACCCTCATAGCAACATCTAGAGTGATGTTTGACCAAACAACTGGGCACCAGAGCCTAGCCAAGTTGACACATAAAATTAACTATCACATTACTTTTTCCCAAAATATAATGGCTGAAGAGAGAATATTTATATTTTAAGGATTCTCAGCATTCCACACATCTGGCTGAGGAAGCCTCACACCTACTGCCTCACACTCACATACAGCAATCTCCAGGACATGAAGACAGCTGGTGTCCTTCAGAACGGACCCTAGAAAGGTGTGTGTGTATAGAACTTGAGTGATCAGGCTGCTGTCTGTTTCCCGTCATCCCCACTATCCAGATGGACCTTCCTCTAGCACACCTGGGGAGAAGGGAGCTTTGACTCACATCTCTCTCTACCTATCACTTGATCCTTTCGTTGATTTCCAGGCTACCTTGGGCCTCCACTTGTGTTGATCCTGGGAACCCACTGAAGGCTAGGAATATGGTTCTCCCCTTGACATGAGGCTGCCTCCACCATGCTGGCCTGGACAGAGGGGGTCAGGAGAAGAACCCTTCAGGGCTCCTTTCCTTAGTTTCTCACCTAACATACCAGGTGGTGTGGATGCAACAGACCGCTGGGAGTATGGGGATAGGTAGAGGATACTGCAACACAGGAATAAAAGTAATACTGTACACTAAGCACCACTGTTCAGTGTTTAAGGAAATTTACTAAGGTTAACCCTTCTTAGGGACTCTCCTTAGGATATAGCCCAATTCCACGTCTCAATCCCCTGTATTTAGGACCATCTTTCCCTTACCCCCTTGAGGGAGAGCTACATCTTCAATCCTTCGCAGGGTGAATCTATCTTCCCTCTCTAGAACCAATCTGATACCCTACGAAGGAAATTTGTGGGCCTCCACAGTCCCCAGCAATACCTTTCCAATCCTGGGATTATTCATCAAGAATGTGCTTTGGTCAATAATCCAGGTTGGGATTTGGTATTTCAAATACAGTTCCCTGTGGAGATCTCTCCACAGTGTGACAATGAAGGTAATATGCCCCCAGATTCTTCCTTCGGTCTTCTAGAATTTATAGATAACTTCCAGACAAAACATGCATGCATGATGCAGACATACACATCCCAAGAACAAAAATAATTCTATGAAGAAGTGCAGTCCAAATCTATATGAACAAAGAAAAATATTTTCTTCAAACAAACAAAAAATCTGCCAAGATTTTCCCTGCCCACAACAGAAAGATTATTTTATGCTCTTGTGCACAGTGATTTAGTTCCCCTTTTCATCATCTCCCTATTCCTAACGATTCCTGGGAACCCGGCTAGGGCTAAACATTGGAACATGTCATAAAGGCTTTCCTAACAGCAGAATTCCTTGCCCCTGAGTCACACCGTAAGACAGTCCTTCCCAACTTTGATCATGGTAGACAATAAACTCATGATATGATAAACTCATATGGTACCATGGGATAAATGGACTGCCCCAGGCCCCAGATCTGGCTTTCTGGAGGGGAGAGAAGGCAGGGTCTTGGTATATACCTAATCTATACATAGCACCCCAAGGGGCCCCCAAACACCTGCTGGGACACTCTGCCCATACTGTGCTCATCTCCCTTGAGCCAGATCAAATTTTTAGGCAGAACTTCCTATCTCAATATTGTTGGCAAGTGGCAAAAGAACAACATAAAGAGATTCTTCCACCATCAGCAATAAACGCCCAAGGGCTGGGCTGAAAAGCTAGCTGTGGTTTATTAGACACATCTGTAATAACTGGTCTTCAAAACTCCAAGGGAACTTATCTCTGACCTCACTTGTGACTATTCCCAAGTTAAGAAGCTGTGGTCTGAAAAAGCTAACTGGAGAGGTTGACTACACTCTTTATAGAGAAAAAACAAAGTTCTTACAACTTGGAAAATCTCTCTTTTTTCCACCTAAAAAGGTGGAGAACAACAAGGACAGAACTGTAGCGAAAACTTCTTGGAAAATCCTGTTACCTTAGAGTATTTGTACCCACATCCTGGTTTGTTGACTGTCATTGAAAAATAAACACAGTGTCTTTCTTATTTTTCCACTGTATCCAAGTTCCTAGCAGAATGTTTGGCCCATAGTAAATACTCAATAAATATTTATTAAACCAATGTGCTCCACAAATTGCAGGAGGGGATAACTTTTAGTATATTCACCCAGAACTTAGGGAATTGAAATTGGTTCCACTTGTAAATTACAGTTTAAGGAGATTATTAGCAGGAGGAGGCTTTCTTGAAATAAGATTTCAGACAGAAATCCATCTGTCAACTAATGATATAGATATTAAGAAATGAAAAGTCTCTAACAAAATTGTTAAGTCAGACCTCCTGTCTGTGTAAAGCAGCAGCTGAAGTGCCATTATCTGTTTGCACTGTGGGCAAGAGTCCTTCAGTTCCTTCTGTTCTCCACCTCCAGAACCTGTTGAGAAAGCAGATACTGCCCACCTCCCCTCCATGAAGCAAATAGACCCTCATGCTGTTTAGAGTATATGACAGACACCCTGCTGGTCAAATTCTTCTCTGAACATTAAATACTTGTACACACACTCGCTATTTTCTTCGTGCAAGTCAATAGCAGAGGCACTGCAGATGGTTGAGTTAGAATAAACACAAGCACTGTAAAAAATTCATTCAAATAGCCTTCTTTTTGTTGTTCTTAATAATCAGACAAGAATTGAGCTGAAGTTGATATCTTTAACATCTTTAACAAAAGAAGCTGTTTAAGTGAATACATAGTGTATACAAGTAAATATATTACTAAGATTATAGGAGACCACATTAATCCTACTTGTGAGAACTAAATTTTAAAATATTTTTATAGTGGTTGTTTGCATATAAAAGAATCTAGGCTTTTTAAAAACAAGTCATATATTTATTAAAGCATGCTAACTAGATTTCTCTATCAATGCTTTGTTGTATTCTGTTTCCTTTAATGATGCACTAAAAAGTGCTAACTGAATTTGTTTTAATATTCTACAGTATTTCACTTTTATAGTAGTTTAACTTAGTAGTCTAAATTAATGAGATTTTATTCTATGAAAATATTGAGGTAAATGAGCTTATGAACACAAACACTACTGCTTAACTGAATATACGGGATTTAAAAAAAAATAAAATGCTTCCCCCACCAAAACATACAACCCTTTTAATAGCACCTATTCTTATCCTTTTACCTGGAATACGACCAACACTTCATCATGGAAATAGTTGACTGAGTAACACAATGGCGAGAAGGCACAGTAAAGAAAATGTTTTTTCTCATTAACTATATTCCAATATTTGTCTAGTTTATCAGCTGTTCACTTTGTGGAATTTAGATCCTAAATCACAAAAAAGAAAATGAGAGCCAGACCATGCCTCTGTCAGCAGAGACAAATGGGTTTCTATCTTGGTCTTAGATTCCCTGGAAGATATTTTCTGTACTGTTACATAACATTTATTTTACACATACTTACTAAACATCTTCCCTGTGCAAATTCACGCTTCTACTATGCTTCTAAAAATGTTTCCCTTATTTGGTGACTTAAGTTGGAGGACACCTGATTAGCCTCCTTCGGAGTTACTCATTTCTAAATTTACACTTTCAAGAAGCATTTATTGCGTCACTTGCTATATGCCAAGCACTTGGCCCAGAATGAAAATAAGGCAGTCCCTGGCTTCATGAACTCATAATCTAGTGAAGGAAACAGACATGTAAGAAATCAAGTTAACATCACATTATCAGGGATACAACAGAGGTAGGTACAAAGGAGGACCAGCCAACTCTGTATGGGTGCTGAAGAAATGGAGCACCCTATGGAAAAAATAAAAAAAATAAAAAGCTCATCTGGTTCTCTGAAAGGTGAGGAGATAGTATCCAAAGGGAATGGGAGAGGAAGGCATTCCTGACAGCGGGAATGGCTGTACATGATGAGGGGAAAACACTGGGCAAATGATGTGTAGGTCATTATCATCAGAAAACAATGGCATGGGGGGGGCGGATAAATGCTGGAAAGCCAAATTAAAAACAAATTATGAATGATCCTGATCATTCTTGTAAGGGCTAGTAGCTTTTTGTCTGTTTTTAAGTCACAAAAAGCTTCAATAAATTGAAGTTCTCCCTAGAAAACACACATTTCATATACCATGTCTTCCCTGACCACATGCTCATGCCTTTGTTATTTCATGTCCAAACCTTTGAATTCAAAGATCAGAGTCCCCGTTCAGAAAACTGAATATGAGCTGGAGAGTCCCAAATGACTGGTTTCACAGCTGAGACTCTGCTTTTTCCTCTTTTCTCCAGTCCTACATTTCCTACTACAGTCTGCCTTTCCCACATTTGTTTGCTCCTGCAGCTATGCTATGCAGAAGAGTTCAAATTTTGGAACATCTCTTTCTTCTGAAAGATCTCTTTCTGCCCTTCCTTCTTTATTTTCAACTTTAGTTAGTAACAACCATGATGACCAGTATCTGTGATCGCTCTCATCCAGCACAGCCTAAGTGATCATTCTTAAATTATTTAAAGCCTTCTTCTTTCACGCCATCTACAATTAGCTTCTACAGGTAAAGATGGGCATGCTAAAACAGCTATAACTTTAACCTTTCTTTTTTTACCTCATTTTTCTATTTTTAATAATTTCCATTGTCCTATTCTGGATCTCAAGAATCTTAATACAGGGATATAAGATCAAGAGTTGATCAAGGCTGAAGGTAACGAGTAGATTAATTAGCAATTCCCACATTCAGTACACTATGCATGCATCCTACATCACACCATCCTTCCTAACCCCAGAGTTTGGTTGCTAATTTAAACATAACTTATGGCCCATGACATTTCTTTCTAAACGTCCCAACCCATGATAAAAATATCAAACAGATAATTGTGTCCCCTTGGGAGAACAACAAATCCTAAGGCCATATGTGCAAGTCAAGAAGTAGACATTTTCCATGGTTCCTACTCCTGCTTGACCATATGCTACATCAAACATCTCAAAAAAATCTCCAGAAAATGTGCTAGCTGAAGCCCTGAAGACAGATAAGGCAAACTCAAGCCTGGAATAAATACGGATATTTGTCAAAAATAAATCCTGCCCCTTCAGAGTGAAAAGGGTCCAGTGTAGTCAACTTGCCGCCAAGAGGCTTGCTGGTCTCCTCAAATGATAGTCTCTGCTTCTGGCAGTTAGGCATGTGCTGAGGCAGTAGCTAGATCTATTGTGCTGAGCAGGAGTCCTTACTATTGAGCCCATGCATAGCCTCCAACCTACCACCGTGACTGCTCTATTCACAGGCAAGCTGTTCTCATTGGGGCATATTCCTTCATCATTGCCTTTCAAGGCCACACCTGTACGCACTATAGTGCAGATGAGATCCACTTTTCCCTTGCACTGTCTTTTTGAGTCAACCCATCTGTGAACCAAGCTTAGGACTGTTCCTTCTCTATCAGCTTGTCATTAGAGATTCCTCCTATATACCTTAGGTGTAAACTGAGGGAGAGGTGCTTGATGGCCTGATAGGGAATCCAGAATCTGGGATGACAATTCAGAGTTACTCCAAAAGTTGGGGTGGGGGCCAGATCTTTACATCCTTGCCCAGATCACTTTGGGACAGGAGCTGCTCTGGGAAGGAGGTGTGGCATTGGATGAGGTGACTCTTCTTCAGCCAAAGGCAATTCCAGAGTTGACAGCCGGGAACTAACTGTGTGCCAACAGCGCTCCCAGCAACAGATGTGAGGGGGTATTTCGGAGGCGCACTATGCAGGATCCACTACACAACCTGAGCTCAAATCTATACTCTACCAGTTTTTAGGTCTGTAATTTTTGTGTTGGTCCAGGTTCTCCACGAAGCAGATTCCAAGACAGGGTTAGACATACAAGAGATTTGTCAGGAGGGTAAGGCTGGCGTACTGAGTTTAATAGTGCTCGCCCCAGATGCACGTCCTTCCTGGCCTCAGAACGTGAACTTATTTGGAAATAGGGTTGTTGCAGAGGTAATTAGTTAAGATGAAGTCATACTAGAGTAGGGTGGGCCCTTAATCCTATGTGACTGGTGTTCTTACAAGAAGAGGGGCAGAGACATGTGCAGAGAGAATGCCATGTGACGACACAGACCCACAGAGAGGAGATGGTCATGTGACAACGGAAGCAGGGACTGGAATTATGCAGCTGCAGGTCAAGGAACACCACAGACTGCTGGAAACATCAGAAGCTAAGAGAAAGGCATGGAATACATTCGACCCTAGAGTCTTCAGAAAGAATGTGGGCCTGCTGACACCTCCTTGCAGACTACTGGCCTCTGAAACCATGAGAAAATGAATTTCTATTGTTTTGAGCTACCCAGTTGTGATACTACAACAGTACGTGGCACATACTATGGGCTTGATATAATTTAAGTTGTTTTTTAAAGCAATTATGACAGTGCCTGTCACATGGTATATGCTCATTAGAAGGCAGTTGATAGTATTATTAAACTTTGACGAGTCAATATTTCTTAGCCAAAAGTACTTCCTGAGTACCTGTGTCTCCTATGCCTGCCATTTGTTCTCAACTTCCCATGGGGACCTAGAGATGTTGCAAAGCTTCACAGGGATAATAAGCCCAATGTTAAAGAAAACAATTAGTAGGTCAAGGTGGTATCATGTTTTTTTTTCTGAACAACACAACAAAAAGTTTTTTAATGGTCTCAAACAGAAACAAACAGAGGAGGATAAAACTCACAAGGGGAAAAAAATTACTTGGCAAAGGCAGCCTAATACCATCTCAGACCTAAATTCCAAAAGAATGATACCCCTCCAGGGAGCTCAATAGCCATCTAATGGAAGAGAGTGTTAACAAGAACAAAATCATTTTGCCCCTTTGCACAAACTTCCACCAGGACTACAGATGTCAGACATCATTTTGTACCAGGCATTAGTCAGCTGACCCTTGTTTACAAATTCTTGTTGCGAATTTGTTTTGCTTTTAGGCACAGCCATCCCTGGCTCAGGACCGAGAGAGCACTCAACATTTCATTCTGTGAACTCTTTTCATTGATTTAAGGGTGAGGCTGACTCCAGAGGCTAATCATGCAGCCCAAAGAACAGAAGCTTTGACTCCTCACTGAAAAAGCTCTGACTTTTTCACCCGGGTAACTCCAGATGACTTTCTCCTACATTGCTGGCTAGAGAATGAAATGAGTCGCTACTAAGAAGAGAATAGTCAAACAAAAACTGCCTGTATGTACTCCTTGTGTCCCTGTGTCCAATATTTGATGAGGGATTGATAAACAAGACCTCACTGGTGGAAGGAGAAAGCAGGACTCACTTTTCCTCACTAGATCAGAACTAATTAAATCAGCAAAATTTGAGGTAGTTCCAAAATCACAGAGTATCACCACTGAAATGATTTTCTGTTACTTATATTTCTCATGGAATTGTTTCTAGAAATGAAAAATGGATCCTCTCCGATACTTGTCCAAGAGAAAAAAATGACTATTAAGAAGTCTTGTGTTTAATAAGGATTTGGTTAGGATTAGTGCTCTTTCCAATGGTGGCCTCCAGTTAGGTCCAGAATGTGGAGCATTTGCATTCATTGACAGAGACAAAAATGAACAATGGGCACAATGAAAAACAGAGAAGTTCCGAGGATGTCAAGGTCTACTTCATCATGACGAATGAGTTATAATTTCTATCCTCTCTTCTAGGGCATTAAAAAAACAAAAAATAGGGCTTCTGCCAGATTTCAAAAAGACTTTTGATACAGTCCCTGCCCCCCATCCCCAGGGGACAGGTATGCTTTATTACCTACAGTCAGTTCCCCACACTTGATTGTCCCATGAGACAATCTTAATTCTTTTGTTTTAAGATCCAAGAATGAAATTGTGTTTCAATGCAAAAAAAAAAACCTGTCCCTATTATCTTCTCTTAATTTTCATCATACTTGAAGTAAGAACACTCATCCTCCTTACCTTTGCAGTACAATTTTAATTTATAAATGTCAGAAATTTGTAATCCTGTTACCTGAAAAATTATATGCCAGAAATGAGTCTTTATTTTTCTTAAACAGCACAGTTTTTGCAATTAACTCCACCCTTCCTTAGAGGCATATAAATTAACACAGCTCAAGACCAGGCTCCCTGACCATGTCTCCTCAAGATATTTGGCCAGAGCTATTTATATAATTTTAAATGCTTTTGAGTATTTTCTGAAATTGCAAATTTCAGTGATAAACTTCTCCTCCCTTAGAACTAGCAAAGGTACAAATGACAGACACCCTTTCAATTCGGGAACCAAATTTCTGGTCTCCCAGTGTTTGTGAATGTCACAGTCACATTATGTTGAAAGTCAGGCTCTGAAAAACAATGCATAGAACTTGTGATATTCTACCTTTGTTTCATGAGAAGTATCAGAAGAAAATAACACACTGTCTCAAAAACCTAGTTACGAGTAACCTAGGTATTAGAGTCCAGACTGGATAGTTTGGCAAGTTTCAACCTCTTTTCCTTTTGATACCATGTAGAAATCAGCTATTTTTTAAGGGAATCCAGAAAAAATTGTTGTAATATAAATGGTTAAGAAAATTTCATCATAGGGCTTCCCTGATGGTCCAGTGGTTAAGAATCCACCTTCCAATGCAGGGGACACAGGTTTGATCCCTGATCAGGGAACTAAGATCCCACATGCTGCGGGGCAACTAAGCAGGCGTGCTCTAGAGCCCACACACCACAACTAGAGAGAAGCCCGCGCACTGCAACAAAGATCCTGCGTGCCACAACTAGGACCCAATGCAGCCAAATAAATAAATAAATATTTTTAAAAAGAAAATTTCATCATAGTTTTCTTACAGATGGTTTATTTTAGTTATGTTCTCCAGGGCCCAGTAAGTTATAAATGCTATGAATGGCACAAAAGTAGAGCAAAATGCAATGTGAAAAGAGAATATTATCTCAGATCCTCTGTTCTCATGTCACTTTCCACATACTTCTATTATGCACACATAGTATGATATTTATCTACATTATAGTCCCCCTAAACTCAGCTCTCGAGGAACAGAGAACAAGCCTTGCTCTTCTTTGTTTTCCTAGGACCCAGCTCTTAGTAGGTATTCAAATATTTATTAAATAAATACGAATCAGGTAATTCACTTCCTTTGTTAGTTGCCAAACAAGACTAAAATTGAAAAACAAAATGAGTTGAATACACTTTTTCTTGTCTAGTAACAAGCTGAATAAAAACCATCTCAGGAAAATATCTAGACCAGCCCTTCACAACCAGGATTCCTCAAGAGAATTAAGCCCTACAGGAAATGATTTGAGTAACTGCTTTCTTCCAAGGATAGCACATTCTAGGTACACAGAAGAAAAATTAACTCATTACATACTATAGGTGCCTTGGGGAATTCGGGCTTCAATCTATCAAACTATGGTTGCGAAGGGCTGGTATTGACTGTTACTGCATAAATTTAAACTATGAATATTAAAAAGACTTAAATCAGTTTTCAGTCTGACCTTAGGAAGAATAATGTCACATATTCATTAGGCCAATCTGTTAATGAGCTGGTAAAATGTTTAATGATTCAAAGCCCACATACCCTAGAAAGCAGAGCCTTCTAACTCATTTAAGGTGCTGATACTTTGTTTGGGAGATAGAAGCCCAGGACAGGAAGGGAAAGAAGAAAATAAATCAAAGAACAATGCAGAGCAATTATGATGCAGTTTGCTACCTCCCATCCCCCGACTCATGACCCAGGAGGAGACCCAGCAGGTCACTTGGCAGGCATGTTCACATGGCACATGGGACTTCTCTAGAAGGGCTGTAGGGAGGAACTGTACCCCAGAGCAGTCCATGGAAGATGGAATGGAGGCAGAATTTATCTTTCCAGCCCCTTTCATCTCCCATTTCCCAATGATCAAGGCTCACCCCAGGGGGAGCTTACACCCACTCACTTCTTGGTTGCATAATCCAGCCTTTCAGGAGTTCTTCAAGACTCCAGATCTCATGCCTGCAGTGTTATCATTCAACTCTAAAAATGAGGGGGCAACCAGTTGAGGGTGGGTTACCAACCAAGAGAGAAAGAAAGCAGTCATGAAAATCTAAGAAGCCACATAATGTTCATGCCCTAGAGCAGTCTGATTAAACTTTACTCAGGGTGAAGAGCTTAGAATCCACTTTACCTGGAGACCAAGGATTGCTAAGGCATGTGTGGAGGGAGATCCCATTATAATAAGAAAGATTCTTCTAAGACTCTGTCTTGGGTTTGCATCTTCTAGGGAAATGGCTCCAGTCCAAGACACACACTCTCCTTTTACCTTATCTTGGAGAGGCCGGGGCACTAGTCCAAGCTACTATTTTACCATGTCTCCCAAAAGCTAAATTGTTGTTTCTGGATATAGGTTGAGGATAGCACTTCAGTGAATTGTTTGGCTAGGTTTGTTTTAAATAAACCTTATCCAGCTTACAATTTGCACAACTATTCAGGCAATTTGTGTTAAGACCTGGTGTCATCATTCTTTCACCTACATTTAGTCCCTTGGCTAACTCACCTACTATTGTTAATTAAGTATTTCAACTTGCCCTAACTCCAGATAAACTAAGCCAGGTGAGAGTTAGTATTATCTATCTCTTAAAATGGGTGGATGACTACGACTCTCAATTGAATCATCTCCTAGAATCTTTTCTCTTACAATAAAATTGAACACCTAAGAACTGGAGCCTGCACACATGTCTAGGAGCATTCACTTTTTTAGCAGAAACTATATTCATCAAATCTTTCTAGGCTTGGGTCCACTTTGGCAATTATGTACATCATTCATTAGTTACCTTGTGGAACAAATGCACCTGCAAATCCTGCCATTCATTTGAAAGGTTAAATGTCAAATCCACCCAAGTCAAATCTTCTACCTAGATCCAATCATACATGATGAGATATTGGTAGTGATCATGGAATTTTGCCAAGGGTTGCAAGTGTTTGGGATTTACCAGCCAGTCTCCTTAATCTCTGGTTATAATATTAACAATCCCCAGAGCAATTACCCACCTTGGAAAATTTAGATTAAGCAAATACTTGTGTATCAAATCCATTAGGCTAAAAACTTCTAAGAACATTAAGTGTTTTCTAGTTAAAGCTAAACAAACTGGAACAGTGCACTGAACCAAGGCCTTGAGGAAGAGAAAGTCTGCTGGATCCCTTGTGTAAAGGAGTAACTCCATCCCTGAGTTCTCTCTCAGTGAAGCCATTTTTTTTGGATATCAGGCTCACTTTTGATCCATTAGCCCTTCAACCATTTGAAGGGCTCATGACATCACCTGTGCACGTTTACAGTACTGAAGTTTTCTTTTTGTAGAACACTCAGCAATGTCGAGTCATTTATCAAAAGCAGCTGGCCTCCATCTACACCCTGATTTAGCCTGAACTGTGCCTAAGAGCTCTGCAATCACTATGGAGGCTGACATTAAATTTCGACTGGAATCTCTGCTGGGATGAGTGATTGATAGCCAAAGCTTCCCCCCTTGACCCGTTTTTTTCCCAGTAGCCTCTCCTTCTACCACAGTAAGTCTTTCTATTTGGGTCAACTGTTCTTAAAAGTTTGTGTCCATCTTAATAGGACAAAGAGTATTGTGATGAGATAAGCAAGATATGGCCTTTAGTGCCAATCCTAGCTGGAAGGTCAACTACAACATGATAGATGCAGTTTCACAGACTATAGTAGAACTTGTAGGACTGAAGTCTGATATAAATGAGTACTGTCATACAGGTTGTCAAAATATTGAAATACTTGTATATTTCTTGGTAAGTAGTGCTGCCCCAAGCTTCCCACTGTACTCCCATGTCCCCAACACCCCAGCTCCCCTGGGGTCTCTCCCTGGATCTTTGATCCTCCCACAATCCAGTAACTGAAGGAGTAAACCTAGTCCAGTACTCCACTGCAGCATTAAAGCTGGCATCCACTCTGATCCATCTTGACCATCTGTGCCTGAGCTATACATACCAGTTGTTCAGTGATTTGAACAGCACCCCTGAGAACATGTGTACTTAGAAGCAATGGCCATAAAACTGTGGGACCCTGAAGAATACTGAGAACAATTGATATGGCCACCCTAGGATAGATTTACTCTCCTTCTAAACATCTGTTGTTAATTTCTCTTGTCACTTAGCTAAACACCAGGGACTCTTTCCCTGCTGTCATTTTGGCCCAGCCCTTATTTTCATGGCTCCTACTGTGATTCCAATTACTTTCTCAAAGCACTACTTGTACTTTGAATATAGTTAAAGAAGAACAAAGCCTTCTCTGAACTGATGCATTAGCTCAAAAAACTGCCAATCAAAATTTCTAAGACTTCTGGTAGGAATATTGAATATGGGCGAAAGAGAGGAGAGAGAAACTTGAAAGAGTAAGAATCTGAGTCTGAGGGCTTCCCTGGTGGCGCAGTGGTTGAGAGTCCGCCTGCCGATGCAGGGGACACGGGTTCGTGCCCCGGTCTGGGAGGATCCCATATGCCGCGGAGCGGCTGGGCCCGTGAGCCGTGGCCGCTGAGCCTGCGCGTCCGGAGCTTGTGCTCCGCAACGGGAGAGGCCGCAACAGTGAGAGGCCCGCGTACCGCAAAAAAAAAAAAAAAAAAAAAAAAATTTGAGTCTGAAAAAAATTAAAAGTAATGTGAAAGAAAATCTGAAAATTCTCCCTCAAACTTAGGCTACAGAAAGAAGAAATGGAGAAAGCCAAGATGTGCCAGCCTTCTCAGTAATCCAAATTCCAGTAATGTGGATGGCAGAGCTCCCACGGTCCAACACATGGAGGTGGTTGTGCAGAGAGACACAGCTTCTTAACAGACATGAAAATCAGAGTCACTGTCATCAAGGCCACTCAACGCCAAGATTTTAATAGAGTGCATTTTGAAATAAAATTAAAATAATCTGAAAAGCTACAGACTGTTGTACTTCACAGACATAGCAGAGAGGGGCATGAAGAAAAATTGCTGAAATACACAGGCTCTTAGGAATTACAGCTCTACGGGAAAGAAATCAAAGGAATAACCACAAACTGTGTCATCATGAGCAGCCACCAGTTCGCTTAAACCACTGGGTACTCACCATGTGTACTCTGAGTACTCACTCTAACTGCATCCTTAGAGAAAGATCAGAAGACACTTTCCTGGCTGGGAAGATTTGTTCGGCAAACCAACTATACACCTACATAATAACAGAGTCGCTAAAAAGTATACACAATGGCCAATAGCCTACTACATAAAGCCTGCTTTTTGCTTTCGAGACATTCTAAAATCTAACTTGATGTGCTTTGCTGTGGTCCCTCAGGAAATGTGATGGACCTACATTCTATATCCTGCACTTCACCGAGTTTCCAAAGCAGTCATGTCATTTAAATATTGCCTTGAGGCTTGTTTTCCCTTTCCTTCTTCTCCCTATCCAAGTAAAGATTGGTTCTAGATGAGCACATTTAAAATCTGTCAAATGTTTCACTCCTAAATCATATTGCTAACAGTAGAATGACTCAGATATGATGCAAAGCATGATGTGATAATTATAACAATGGCAGCAACTAACAATTATCACTCATTCAGCAAACATTTATGGAATGCCTCCTACGTGCCAGGCTCTATTCTAGGCAATGAAGAAACAGCAGTGAGGTAGATCTGGCGTTTATACTCTAAGGTGGGGGAACAATAAAACAATTGAGTAGATAAATAAAAAGGCAGGTTAGATTGTAATACATCCTATGAAGTAATTACAGAGAAAGGTGTGATAATGACAACATGTAAGGGAGGGAGATCCTCCAAGCTGGGGTAGTCTGGGAAGGCCTCTCTGTGGTGGTGACATTTGACCTGAGACCTGGAGCCAGCAATGCAAAGAATTAGGCATGAAGCATTTCAGGCAAAGGCAGCAGCAAATCCAGAAGCCCTGAGATAGGAACAAGTTTTGCTTGTTCCTGAACAGCAAAGAGGCCAGTGCAGCTGGAGCACAGCAGCATGACGTAGGTCAGGGATGTAGGCAGAAGCCAGATTACCTAGGGTCTTGATGGTCTTGGAAGGAACTTGAATTTTCTTCTTCATAGCATGGAAAGAAGTCTTAAAGGATTTAAGCAGCAGTTCTGACTGTGGAGTGAAGGGATCCTCAGGAAGCAAGGCTGGAAGAGGAAGCCTAGTTAGGGATGATTGCTATAGGGAGATGGCAATGGAGATGGAGAGAAGTGGCTGAATTCAAAATTTTAGAGGCAGAATTGACAGAACCTACCGATGAACCAGTTATATGAACGGAATAGAACATACTTATTGAGCCCTCATACATGGTGGGCACTGTACTAAAAAAGCGTTTGCATCCACTATCACATTTAGTTTCCATAACTGCAATCAGCCCATCTCAAAGATGAGAAAACTTCAGGACAGAGAGGCAGAATAACTTACCCACGTTCAGTAGGCTAGTAAGTGGCAGAGCCAGTTTGTTTCCAGAGACCTCACTCCTAACCAAGATATTATATAATTCTAGAAATATTAATATCCTAGAATATTCTGAAAGTAGAGTTAGTATTTTCCTGTTGGGCACATTGTCACTCTTTCTTGCCCTTTTCCAGAGTTTAATCCTACAAATTTCTAGCTAAAGAAAGGATTATTTTCAGTTATCCTATAATCTCAGTCAGTTATGCTTCCAAATATAAGTGATCTTTTAAACTGAGTTCTTAAAACAGCTATCTATTCTCTTAGCAGCTAAACTCCACACTCACCTCCGTTTTCATTCTCCATACCTTCTCCAGATCAGTATTAACATTTTTACTTTCTTATATCATGCATCTTCCTCAGAAGGACAACACTCAGTGAATGACTTACGTGTCACAGTCAACTTCAATGCCAGCCAAGCAGAAGTGGCTGGAATTTTTTTGACATCTATCAAGCAGTTGAGCAGCTCACAATGTGTCCAGAGCCAGTGCTGGCTGCATCCTGGGAATGTCTGCTCTCACCATCTACAACCCAAGCCAAAGAGTAGGTTCCATAGCTCAATCACCAGGACTCTGAAGGAAGGCCTGGATGAGCCCAAACCTAGCAAGGAATTTGAACCCTGGAGGAAGATGAACAAGCATGAACCTGGGTTCTCTTCATAGAGCCCAGACTGAGATGATTAATCCACACCCCCAAACTAAAAGTAATCAGGCAAAACTGAGTTGATCTTGGACAGCATGCATCTCAAGAAAACCAATGAATTCTTTATCCTCAGTTTTTTGCAATAGTTATTAAGTGTTCCAATTCCCAGGACTAGTCCCTTCCCATTAAGCAGGAATAATATCTTAGGTTTTGTTATATTACTTTTCTCCAGTGGAGATTTAAGCACAGTCAGCAAAGTATTGTGATATGTCAGGTTGTACCATGATATATGGGAGATTTCAATCTGATCAGCTGTCACAGGGTCATAAGAATTTTCAAATTTTTGCTTGTGTAGCCTTAGGACACACTACATGAAGTAGAGTTTCACACTATTGCAAAATTTGCTTTTTTCCCCCTATTTAGTAATTTCAGGGGCTATTTTAACAAGAATTATACAGCCTGAGTCTTCTATAGTTTTGGAATATGTCATCTACTTTTTCCCAGCAAAATAAATTACCAATTGGCAATCATATCCATAAAACTAAACTTTTTGCAAATTCTATATCCCTGAAATACTTGTCTATCAAATAATTTCTACTCACAAGAGATATGAAATAATCAACTTCTTCTAAACGTTTTTATTCCTTCCTTTTAAAATGAATTTCAATTTTTAATCCCAAGATTTAATTTCACTTAGTTGTGGTATTTGTATTTCACTAAATGAATCCAGAACCCCATAGATAAAAGGTATGTTTAAATATACATGACAACATAAGTATTTCCACAACCACTTGATTTTTCTTAGTCCCTTCTCTTCTCTCCCATATACTCCCACACAATTCCTTCACAAATCTCAATTTAATACTGGAAAGTTGATAATTTCTAACACTGAAGTATCCCTGAACATGAACAAACCAAATGCTATTTCAAAAGAAAACCCCACAAAGAAAGAAGCACACTGTGTAAGTAATTGAAGAATGACAATGAACATTCACATCCTCACATTCCCTAATCTACCTCAAAAAAGCAAATGATCTGAGTCTCTAAGATTATCTTTCTAATTGTGCAAACAGACATTCCATTGCATTCCACGCAGATGTCTTGGTCATCAATCATTTCAGCATCTATTTATTCATTATTCCAGAATTATTCGTGTGCCTACTCTTTATGCCCTTGTGAGACTTCATTCTCAAAATGGAGATGATAAGTGAATTATCTTTCAAAAATTAGGTTTGTGAGGAATGTGCTGGGTCTGGCACAGAAGCACCAAATAAGAGCTAACAATAGATAACAATGTTGGCAACAATGGTGGGCAATGGCAATACAAAGATAAATATTATTTTATTAACACCAATTGCTCAAAGTCTAGCAGGGCAGACAGATGCATGGCTATAACAGGAGTACAAGTGGCACCATAAATACAGAAATGATATATCCTGAACTTTCCAGAATAACCCAAATTTTGAATACTTTGCCCTGTTGACAGACCTTGGGTTCCATACATGTCTCATTATCTTATTCATGAAGTATGGTTTTTATAACTATAATAAAAACACAGTTAAAACAAGAGAATATTGAAGAGGGATCAGAAATTCTTGCTTTTAACTAATGTCTAGTTTTGTGGAAGAGCCTTATGCACATGAAACAATTAAAAAGCAAGATCAAACAGCATGTAACTAGGCTCAACTTCTTAAACCAGACAATAAGTGCTGGAAGGAGTACAAGGATTGAGGAGGACTTTAAGGAGAAATTGGACTTTAATGGAGAAACTTGAGTTTGAGTTCATACAAAGGGACAACGTTACAGGGAAGAGGCTGACCATCATTACACTGAAGAAGACAGTACAGGTATAGGTCCAACTTCAGATTCTAAAATTGTTCCCTCAAAGATGAAAAAGCAAATGCATGGAGTACAGCGGGGGAAACACCTCTGCTGTGGATACAGTGATCAGGAGCAATGTCTTCAGACAATATATTTATTTCCTAAAAGAGCCTGAGCAAAGGAATTCACTGCTTCCTGGACAGCTAAGTGGAAACTGAAGGTATAAAAACATTTTATTTAGCTGCAAACCCCCTTGCATTTATTTAGTATTTCTACCTTTGCGAAGCCCTTACTGTATGGTCTCACTTGAGTCTCACATGTGACTACAGCTCGTGACTGGGTGTAAAGCAAGCTTCCCTTCTGGCCCTGGGCTGTGTCTGCAATTCAGTGTTCACAGTCCTAAAACACTGGCTAAGTAATCCACATCCCTACCTTGTTGAATAAGAAAGCACTGCTAATGGGCTCCTATGAAATGTAAGCTCTACCTCGATTTAGAAAAGACATTTGACTAATGTTATATAATCACTGATTAATTGATTGGTTTCCTTCTTAAGTTTCGGATCTGATTTGAGATGATTTGAAAGCTAAGTAAGAGGCCTCCCGTCATGAATCCCCTCATGTCATGAGCAGTAGGCATGTAACTGTGTTCCAGAAGTATCCAGAGGAAAAGAACTGCAAAGCATTAAGGGCTATTTATTGTCCAATAATATAAAATAGTAAAGGCTGTCTTTTGATTATGGAAATAGGAGTACCGTAATGGATGTAGCTCTACATGAATATGTCCTCCCATTCCCACTTGTTGGAGAAGTAGAATGTTCCCCCTCTTCAAGGTCTAGGAAATGTTTGGAAATGATGCATGTCAAGCAAATTTATGGTATCCCCAACCGCTCTTTAGCATTTTGGTCTATAGAGCTACTTCTGACAAACCAAGAAGTCTGGCTTTAAATGAATTTAACAGAACCATGTAGACCCAACGGAGCCCTTCATGACCATAATACTGTGCCTTTTCCAATCTGGCAGAGAATAATGCCTTGGATTTAAAGAACATCTTGACTCTGTACTCTCCAAGTACATTTACAGTTAAGGCTTTGACCCTTTTTGTAAATCCTTCTAACTATCTCATCACTGATTTTCAAAAAGGTAACTTAAATACTTATAGCCTAAGCAGTTTGCCCCGAATCAGCTGGGGATCCAAAATTTGACTAAAATAGTCATTGTAGCCATAATAAGGAGCTCCTGGAATTTATAAAGTTAGGAAAAGTCCTCCTTAGAGAATGAAGCCAGTAAGAAGTACATGGAGTTTAGACAGCTGTAGAAGCAGACACCCCTATGAAATAGCTTATAAGTATATTGTTCCTAAAACTGGGGAAATCAGCAAATACCCTCAGAAAGATAGCTGAAATGTTGTTGATAGAAAAGAAAACTCACTATAACTCATCTAGCATGGAGCAAGGATGGCTTTGGTGAAAGTTTTTCAAGGTGATGTAATGGTGCGAATATCTTCATATTTATCAAGCTCTCTTGAAGGAGAAATACCCCCAGTTCGAAGAAACCATGCCTTAGAAATGCCCACTCTTATTTCTATTATCTGTGACATTTAGACCTTTTACATGAAGGTACTTACCAGGCAAAGACCTCTAAAACTATGCATAACTACAAAGAATTATTCTGACAGATGTTGTTCATACCACTATTTAATACATAGAGATTCTGGTTTACATGCCAATGCCTTGTGAGTTTCATTAACAAGACCTTGTCTCCTGTGTGCTGGTCATCTCTGTGTCACCGACAAGTGTCTGGACCTGTGAAGTTGAGTACCAGTGCATCATACATGATGCCCTCTCCAAGGTACTGATTCCCATGGGATCCTGCCTATGGCTGCCAGACAGCTTCTCTCAGGATCTGTTCTTACCTGTGACATCTTAGATCCAGTGCTCTAGATCAGTGCTTCTCAAACTTTAATGTGCCTTCAAATGATCTGAGAATGCTTTTAAAATGTAAACTTCAATGGATGCTTAACAAGCCAAACGGATACACTATTTTTTGCTGCAGAGAATCTAAAATGTTTCAGTTTCCCTACCTGTGAAATAAGGGGGTTCAATGAGCTCTTGATGGTAGGTAGTTTTGTTCTCTTGAACCATTTATGAGGGATTGCTGTGGTAGTATTATCCTGGGAAGGAGTCTGAAGCTGTCTCAGGAAAGAGTGATTGATTAGTTACGTCTGCTATGTGTTTAGGATGGAAAAAAACATGGCAGACATGTCATGTTAAAAATGCTATATAGATAATCTTTGAACTTCCTAACTTCCCATGATTCTTGGACTTCATAGCAGTATTTTAGATATCTTGGGAAAGAGAAAATTTTCTTTGAATAATGAAAACAAGCCATCTAGAATCCCAATATTCAACATTTGTGAGTGTGTTTGTATATGTGTGTAGCAGAAACAGCTGTTAAGCCCAGACTTTTGAAAGTTCAGATTTTCTCTAGGGAAACTCCAAAAATAACACATGCCTCTGGCTCGCTGCCTCTGCCAGAGTGGTACTACAGCTTTGTCTGTGTGATCAGGAGTGAAAGGGATGTGTCTATCACACTGCCAGAGTTTCCAAGAGCTGCTATAAAACAAATTAGTTAAATTTTAATGAGACATGGAGAAGATCCAGGTAAAACAGAGGAAGTTGTGAAAAGTTGGAGAGAAGTTCCTCTTTCCTTCTTAAATTCTTCTTGTCCTTATTCAACTCAACTTAATATATATTAAGATCCAGTAAAAACAAATCACAAATGTCTTATGTTAATGTCATATCCATTTGATGGGATGTTATCCAGCCATTAAAACTGTTTATGAAAAATCTGTAGTCACAATGTGGAATACTCTTATTCTAAGGTGGGAGAAAATGAGATGAAAATGTTCACAACTGTTAAAATATATACATGGGGAGGGGGAAAAATGGAATGCAAACAGCCTTAAAAGATCAGTTGTTGTTGTTTTTTGTTTTTTTGTGGTACGTGGGCCTCTCACTGTTGTGGCCCCTCCCATTGCGGAGCACAGGCTCCGGACGCGCAGGCTCAGTGGCCATGGCTCACGGGCCCAGCCGCTCCGCGGCATGTGGGATCTTCCCGGACCGGGGCACGAACCCGTGTCCCCTGCATCGGCAGGCAGACTCTCAACCACTGCGCCACCAGGGAAGCCCCAGTTGTTAGTTTTGAAGACTAAATCTACCCACACAATGTTTCTTAATTTTTCAAGTTTGCTACAATAAGTGTGAATCATTATGGTTTTTACAAAAGCCAATAAATTATTTTAAAAAAACTATGTTTGATTTAAAGGAATGTTTGCCTTGTTAATTATAGAAGCAATGCAACAATATTAAGGCTAACTGAACAATAAGCATATATTCACCTATAATGTCATCACTTGGAGACATGTCCATTTTACTTTTAGTGTAGTATCATAAATATATTTTGAAGTTTGAAATTTAAAAAATTACACCTTCTAAGGGGAAAAATGTCTGTGCTTGAAGTGTTAGACTGTAAATCTCAAAGGAAGCTAGAAGTGATTGTAATTAAGAAAAGTTATGTTAATTCAAAACTCATTCATTTAAGTTTAGGACTTCGAAAAATAGAGCAAGGACTATAATAATGGCCAGAAGACTATGCCCCCTTCTGACTGGAAAGGTTCACAGTGGGGTAATTCCATAAATGGTTAAAATATCTTTTTTTTTTTTTTTTCAGTTTTAGGGCAGCTACATGGAACAAAAAGCCAGCTTTTCCTGTGTGTAAAAAGACATCATGATAATAATGATAATATAAATAACAATTACCTAACATTTTTCCCATTCACAAAGCACTTCAGCTGATTTTAGCTTATTGTTCTCAACAACCCTGGGAGGTAGGTATGGTTATGCCCACTTTACAGATTCAGATACTGAATCTCAGAGTTATTAACTGACTAGCCCAAGATTACATAGTTAGAATCAGATTCAAATCCAAGTCCCTGGAATTCAAATTCTCAAGCATTTCTACTACTGCCACTGGTAGAAAACCAAATGTTTTGGGGAAAAAACCCACCCTGCCTATCAGAATGAAAAAGCTCATGTCATCAAGAGACTCCTGGTTAAAGCACAGTGATCCTCAGAGGAGTATAGAGGCTTATCAGAATCATTTGGAGGGGCTGTTTCAAATGATACGCCAACACCCCAGATTTCTCTTATACCTTTCCTCGGGGCATCATGCTCCCTTCTCGCAGTGAGAATCACCCCTTCCTTGCACACCAGCATAAGTGATGTGTGCTGATGTGTCCCGGCACTGTGTTCTGTCTTTCATGTGTGTTGAGACAGGAAGAAATGAAAACTACTGTTTTTGCAGAAAAAAACTCTAGGGAATGTAAAGTTTAGCGTGGGCGAGAGTTATAAAGGTCTTAGAGCCATAGAGCACGGACATGCTAAGAAAGGTTCAAAAATTGGTGGCTTTTCTTAAAGAAGAGTCAAAATTCACTAGAGGGATATACAGGGGACTGGTTCTTCTCCATTCGTGTACCACCCCAGGCCCATTCTCTGTTCTCTGGAAATGTAGATCCCCAGAGAACTGACACAGTATTATCTAGATTCCTTGGACTCTGGTGCTCTACAGCGTTTAGCTAAATGGAAGGCAAAGGCTAAAGGAAGGAGGGTGGGAAAGGAGAGAGATGCTTGCTCCTTCCTGCTCAGCGCCCCCCCTCCCGGTTCTGGCAGTGGCTCAGTCCCTCCCTGACTATGGCTCTTGTCAGGCAGCTCCTCTTCCACAGCCTGAGCTCTCAATGGATCCCAGAAACACTGTTGCTTCCCTCCGCTCTTCAGTCCCTGGAAACAGTTTCTCATTGTTGCTTGTCCCTGGTTGCTTCAGCATTCCTTCTTGGCCTCCTTAATCCTGCCCAGAGCTCTGTAAATTGTCCACTTACTAAACTTTCATCAAAATTTCAACTGAGTATGCCAAAGGCAGAGATATAGGCAGAGATTGATGTAAAAGTTCCTGGTTATGCCTAGTTATGCGTATTTCTTTTAACCTTGCTCAAAACTATCTTTAAATGCTATGCTACTGTTGATTAGTTGACATTAATGTATTGATATTTTACTAAAGAATATGTTTATATTTTGTAATATGTAATTTAACCTAAATGATCCCCAAGGTCCCATGTGGCTCAGTCTCAGCTGGGAGTTACATTCAAAGGACACACAAATCAGAGTTCCTAACCTTTGGACAATATTGTAGATATTGGCTGTAGGGTTTTTTTAATGTGTTATCCAGGAGTTTTATACAGGGTACCAACCAGAAAGTTTTCCAAAGTTATATTTAGACCTTTGTCCGTATCCCCCAAATTCCAAGCCCAGTACAGCTACTAAACTTTTTCCTGTTTTCTCTCATTTTTGAGATTGCCTCACAGTTCTGCTCTCTCTGTTAGCTTCCTCCACTTGCCTGTGAACACTTTCCTTGGCTTCCTGGCTAGGTGTGACCACCAGTACTGACCCGTTCCTGGCCACCTGGCTGAAGAACCACGCATCACCTGATCCTTCCTTAATCCCCTGAGAAGGAAGCATGCAGTCTTCTGGGAATTCTTCTGGGTTTTTTTATTAATAAATTTCATGGACAATTTCTGATGAATAAAATTCTTCCTTTCACTTTGGTGAGGAACATGTTATAAACTAAGGTACCCTCGCCTTAGGGGAAAGGCTTGCCCTTTGGATCTTGATTCTGTAGCCTAAACCACACGAAGCCACATGAATACAAACGTACTACACCCAGGAGGAAATGAATTACCTCCCTTAGAGAGAACATGAACACTAAAGACAGAGTGCACTTCTCACCAATGTGGGAAAAACACGCTGATGGATGGCATCATACTCAATGTTTATTTATATTTTAAAGAATAGTTTGTCTGCTAAGGAAAAACTCAAGATGTTTTCTTTTCCTTTCTAGAAAGAAAGAAGCAGACATAAACATTTTCTGAAGGCACAGAAAGTATCTCACTAAATCAAGAAAATATGGGAAGCCTGTGGCCAAATCTATGACGAAAGAGCCAAAAAAGGATATCAAAATCATTCAGGTCTCTTTCTGCAAGAAATCCAGACTGCAAGTTATTAAGTCCTATACACTTACCTCAAAAATTCAGTTCTGTTGCACAGAATATGGAATAATTACATGAAATTATAGGATAGACTCTAGCCAAGAATAATCTCATCAATTTTCAATATCACTGCCAGAGCACAAAGCAAAAACAAAGAAAAACTAAAGCAAAACCTGTGAATTGTACATACTTTTTCTCAAGTTTTCAGACCCTCTTCTAAGATACCCTAACACTGCTTGCCAAGTGTGAGCTCAACAACCAAGAGAGTGGAGACACAGATTAGAACAGCAAGCTACAGGTGCCAAGCACTTAGTAAGCCAGCCTCCTCCGGAATCACTCACACAGGGCCAACTGATAAGGAAAAATGGCTCCTTTTTAAGGCTGAGTCAACATAAAATTCTGGCACATCTTCCTTTGTCTACTCAATGGCAGCAAGAGAATGTGTCTGAGAAAAGATGGACCATCAAGTTAGAGATCTCTACTACTGTCTTAGTCCATCTGGGCTACTATAACAAAATACCACACACTGAGCAGCTTATAAACAGTAAAAATTTATTGCTCACATTTCTGGGGACTGGAAGTCCAAGATCAGGATGCCAGCATGGTCAGGTAAAGACCCTCTTCCAGGTCGCAGACCTCTTATGGTATCCTCACATGGCAAAAAGGGCTAGAGATCCCTACCCTCTGTGGGATCTCTTTTATAAGGCCACTAATCCTATTTATGAGGGCTCCACCCTCATGACCTAATCACCTCCCAAAGGTCCTGCCTTCTAACACCATCACATTGGGCATTAGGATTCCAACATGTGCATTTGGGTGGGACACAAAGATTCAGACCATAGCAACTACTGTAATCCTGAATAATTCACAGAGAATTCACTTTATAAGTAAGCAGCTACACCAAGAGATTACCCACAATGACTCACTGTGCTAAGAATCTCCAGCAAAAAAGAACAGTGCACAGAGGAGACCATCTATGTCCAACATCTTCAGCATCTGTAAATACTTCTCATGTAGGAGAACCCTATAAATGGGAACACCTTGCCCTTTTCAATTGCCCAAGGCTTTGAGGGAGGCATACAGGGAAAGGGGACTATTAAAAGTGATGGGGAGGCTTCCCTCGTGGCGCAGTGGTTAAGAATCCGCCTGCCAATGCAGGGTACATGGGTTCAAGCCCTGGTCCAGGAAGATCCCACATGCCGTGGAGCAACAAAGCCCGTGCGCCACAACTACTAAGCCTGTGCTCTAGAGCCCACCAACCACAACTACTGAAGCCCGTGTGCCTAGAGCCCGTGCTCTGCAACAAGAGAAGCCACGATGACAATGAGAAGCCCGTGCACTGCAACAAAGAGTAGCCCCCACTCACCGCAACTAGGGAAAGCACACGCGCATCAACGAAGACCCAATGCAGCCAAAAATAAATACATTTATAAAAAAAAAAAAACAGTGATGGGGTAGGGGAAAATATGGGTTGACAATAAGAGATCTTATCAGACTAAAGGAGGGGTTGCCATCACAGGTGGCACTCACCTTCCCATGGAGATGGAGCAGGACTGAAATGTCCTTCTTAATGGACCTTTGAATGACTTTCCAGCTAGAACCTTACATGTGCATGAAAGCCCAGTGGGAGGAAGAGTAGGATGAGTGCTTAAAAGCTTGGTCTCTGCCTCAGAAAATCCTAGGTTTGAATCCCAGCTCCCTCAATTACATTTCATCCTGACCCTCCCTACTGCAGTAGAGTCTCATCCACAAAATGGAGTTGTGAGGATTAAATGGAAAAAACGTATAAAGCACTCAGCACAGTGCCTGTAATAAGCACTCAATAGAATGGTAGCTCTAGCATCATAACTTACATATTCACTTAAAATTTTCTCTCTCCTTTTTTGTATTTGAAAGTTGCTCACCAGAACTTTCCTTAGGCTCTGAAAGAGTCACGCCGGGAGAATCCTCTCCTCTCCTCTCTGGGGCTAGTTTACCATTGTTGGCTACAAAAGCAATGATTTGACGCCCTCCCCCACTCTCTCCCTGAAACCACCTCCCCTTATGCTTCATATGAGAAGCCAAAGTCAGACCCAGCTGGAAAACTAGGTAAAATGTAAAAATCCATGAAGTCAGCTGTTTTCAATTATAAACATAATACAATAATCATACCCACAAACTCCTTTGTAGGGAGCAATAAACTGAAGGAGAAAATTGCATGTAAAAATATTACAACATGCAACATTAAGAATGAAATGTTATGCTCCACTTTTCCAAAAAAAAGCGGGGGAGAGGGAATAAATACATACCCCAACCACGGGAATTGCGGCACAACTGAACTAGCATTAGCTGGAAAGGAATTCTGAGATGCCAGCGCACGGCTTGTTTGGAAAACTGAGCACCATCCTGCAAATCAGAACCAGCTGGAAGGTTCGATCTAAAACAGATCTGGCCATGGAAAGGGAAAATCTTAAACTACCCTAAACTGGCTTTGTCAGCCTGGCCTTGGATAAGCGGATGGAGGGTGCGCTCTTCAGTTTCAGCCTTTATTTATTTTTAATTTTTCTAACTGGGTTAATTGTTCAGGGGTCTAGGTACTAGAGCTCAGCACAAAATATCAGGCCTGTGGTCCTAGTTCCCCCACCTGTCCAGTTAGTTTGGCACTAATGAAAAGTGGCATTGCTCAGGTGGGAGCTCAGCTTTTGCATCAGGCTAAACGTGGGATTTAATCCTGGCTGTGTCATGTGGCCTTGGCATTGGTCAGCTTATTTCACTTTTCTGTTTCTAGGCCTCCTCATCTCTAAACACAGTGATGTTGTGAGGATTAAATGACTTAATACACATAAAATAGTTCTTGGCACCGAGTAAGCACTCAATAAATGTTAACTATTATTATTATTCCAATTCTCTGCTCTTACTGATCTTATTATTTCAAAGTTTTGTTTTGTTTTGTTTTTAATTAATAAAGAACAATAGAAGAACTACAATGTTTGAGAGCTGGCCTCATCCAAAACTTCAGGACCTTTCATCTGAACATGGTCTCCCCACACATAAGTAGCCCCAGCTTCTAATTAATGACCCTCCAAATGCCTCCACAAATCCAGTATTTGCACTACAAAGACCGAAAGAGGGCTGAGTGTATATATGTATATGTATAGCTGATTTCACTTTGTTATACAGCAGAAACTAACACACCATTTTAAAGCAATTATACTCCAATAAAGATGTTAAAAAAAAAAAAAAGAGGGCTGAGGTCAACGGTGCTTAGGGAATGAAAAGTTTCCTCCTTGTGTTCTCAAGAGTGCTGGCCAAACTTGTTTCAGAGAATTCTCCTTGCCCTTTGAACTTGGGGATGTTTTTAGACATTGTTGTATTCTAAAGTATCAGGGTGTGTGTTTCTTCATACCACAGTGCAAATGTAAAAATTTATTCACAGCCAAATTACAATCAGAAGCAACCAGTAGAAATTCAAGGATGTTCTCACAGACAAATTGCTTCATTTTCACTTCTTCTTTTTTTATGTAAAATTGCCAGCACTCTTGGAATTTATGGAAGCAGTCAGCAAAATGTGTTATAAACACCTTCTTCAAAAAGGCCCCAGAGAGCCTGACTGCAAAATTTCTCACTCTGATAATCCTCTCCATGCCAGTTCTGCATAATTTTGGAGACACTCTGACATAGAAATTATTTTCCTTCCACCCATAAGCTCAGATGGTGGGCTAGCATGGAAATGTGCCTAGAATGTTTCACATGGAATCTGTGTCAATTATTTTGAGGCTCTGGATAAATGCAACAACTATTTGATAAGCTTACAAAAAGCACAGGGGTGATGAGGATATAAAATGACCCTTGTCTTCAAGAAACTTGTACTCTAATATGAAAGAAATAATCCTCTCTTCCTACACAACCATTTAAACAAATTGCTAAACATACAAGGTTTGCTTCATGCTTATTCTCCTGAAAGCATCTCTGAATCTTATTCTCTTATTGGCTTATGAACTCTTTTTCCTTTGGCCACCATCTTTTGGCTTTGGTCTTTGTACTCTGTACCCTGTATGGAAGACACTGATTCTTATTCCTGTATTGTTCAGGCTTTACCAAGGTTCTAGGAGTGTCTGGTTCCAGGGTGTTACTGGGCGGGGCGGGGGGTGGTGGGGATGGAGTGTTTGCATATGTGGAGAATGGACTGTTTGTTGAAGGATGGGTGTATCATTGAGCTCTTTTCCAGAAAGTGCTTCACTCTCCCTGAGGCCAGAGCTATCTTCAGTCTCAGGTTTGAGACATACCAAGAAATAAGGAGAATAAACAGGTCCGTTCAGAGTCCTCGACCAATCCACATAGCTCTCCCAAGCCTCTGAGTTCCCAAGGTGCTCTGAGGAGATTTTCTCACTATGGATCTGGCTTCATAATATCTGGGTATGGGAGAAAAGTTAATGAGGAGATTCCTAGGTGCCTCATAACTCTCTTAAGAGCTCTTCTTGAGACATGGCATCCTGTTTTTTTCTATATATGTGCCTCAGTGAAGATTCAAGTGGGCTGAGCTAAAGACAGGAAGAAAGAGGGGAAGGAGATAGGAAAGACAATGCTGTTAGCATCAGGACCTCAGGGTCTCTGAAGAGACTCCCGCTGAAAGGAGAGGCACAGAGACGGTGGGACGGGGCACCCAGGGCATGCCGGGGCTTGGCTGCCACTCCAATCACCAAGTCCTGCCTATGACTTTCTCCAGCCTCCACTAGCTGGAACCAACTATGGAAATCATGGGAAGGTCCTGTTTCTAGAAAGAACGTTCAGAAGGGCCTGACCAGGAAGGAGCGGAGCAGGTCTAGGAATGAGCCAGGGCAGGAAGGCTAGAAGGTACACTAAGCACAACAGAAAGCCTCTGAGCAGATCTGTGCAGGAGCTGGGGCTGACCCTCGTGTGCCCTTCCTGGCCCGTACCTCATCTGTACCTGTACTGACATGCTCAGTCTACCCCTCCCATGTCCTTTCTTTCAGACAATTCCTTTCCAATCTGTGCAAACGCTGCACTTGAAGGAGTGACGACAAATGTGAAAGAGGTTAAAACAGGAGCTGAAAGCATTCGCTTCGTTCAATGGACTACTGTCTTTTCACCATTCCCCCTCTCAACACTGACTGTCCAGGAGGCAGATTTAATAATGATGCCAGTGTAAGCGTGGCTCAGAGAATTCAAGAGCATCCTTTGCTCTGGAGAGGCCTTTTTCTATGACTCCAGACATTGTTTTCCTAGTTCTATAGCTTGAAAGGGGAACAGAGCTGCCCACAATACAACAGCAGAGAGGCCCAGGCTCTTGACACTAAGCCGACACCTCTGGGGAATCTCTTTCATCACTGCCTCCAAGACTCAGTGCCACAAGATCATCCATCAACCCCTCTCCTCCCTTCCCTTCTGCTCCTCTGAATTCTCCAGCAGTGGCTCAGACAGGCAGTCTCTCTCTCGAGCCCTCAACAAAATCAAGTCAGAAGTTAAGGTCATCCCAAGAGGGCTCACTGTGGAGGATTAGCAGTGGGAGATGGAAGACCCAGGTCTGACTTAAGTGAATCAAGTTACAGTGATCCACAGAGCAGTGCTCCCCGATTAGGCCCATGTACTTTTCTTATTTTCCCCTGGTTTTCTTGAGACATAATTGACAAATAAAATTGTAAGGGATTCAAAGTGTACAACATAATGATTTGATTTGATATACATAAACATTGAGAAAGGATTTCCACCATTAATTAACACATTCATCACCTCACATATTTACCCTTTTTATGTGTATGAGACCATTAAATTCCACTTTCTTAGCACATTTCAATTACACAGTACAGTGTTAGCAACTATCACGGTGACTACCATGTTATACAGTAGATCCTCAGACCTTATGCGTTTTATAACTGAGAGTTTGTACTTTTACCAACTTCTCCTTATTCCCCTTACCCCCCAGCCCCAGGCACTACTTTCTATGAGTTCGACCCTTTCTGTTCTTCCTTTATATATGTATGCCTCAATACTATGTCTCCCACTTGGAAAGCGCACAATTTGGAAGAGGGCTGGGTTTGGGGAATGAAAGCTTGAACAGCACAAACACAAGAAACGTCAGATATGGTTCAAAAAAAATTTATGCTTCCAAGCCATACAAGAAAACATGCACACATAGTAAGAAAAAAAAAATTAAGAACAATTGGAAAAATCAGAGCCATACTTTTATGATTCTGGATTTTTAACCCCAGGACAATAATAGAAAGCTGTTTTTCTGTGATTCCAATTTTGCATTACTTCCTTGGGCACTGTGTTCAAGACATTGTAAGTGAGAAAGAAAATTTTTGCAATGTCACATTGTTTAATGGAAAATCCCAATTAATTTGGTTGAAAATATGTATTAAGCTTCAGAATGACAGAAGGGTTATTTTCAAGTGACGTACCACTGTGTCTCAGTTCATAGAACAGGGATACCATTGCTGCTTTAAACACAAAATCTTATGTGGGACAAACATTTTTAAAAGGCTTTCAAAAGAAAGGAAGACTTTCTTGTCGTTTCTAAGTCTATCCCTAAATAAATGTAAGTGGATCTCTTACAATATAAATAAATATCCGCTTTATTCTTGAAGTCTCCTGGGAACTATAGGATCCACACACTAGGAAAACTAATGTTGTTAATTTGATGGCAGAGGTCTTAGTATTCAGACTCCTGTGTATACGGAGCTGAGGAATGTTCTAGATACAACTGCTACTTAAGGAACCAAAGTCTTGGCTGGGCTGGAAAAAGAAAATGACTGGATGCTGTGGGGAGGGTGGGGATGGTGGTAAGATAGACTAAGCATCTTCAACCACTGGGGAATAAGGACTACTATAATCATACTGTCTTTGGGCTTATATCACCTGTGCCCGGATGGGAGAGAAGGTTATGACACAGGACTGTAGCAGAAGTGGTATGACACCCACTGTCACAGAGGAGGGCCTTTGCGTGAAATGACACTCATATTTCTGTACTCATATTTCACTTTGGACAAATTTCAGAAACTTCAAGGGGGTGTGCACTGTGGCTTCATGTGACCACTACTAGTAGTGAGATGTATCTTTCCCATTCATTTTCCACTTAGAGTCCACGAATGATCAGTCACTCTCCCTTTGCCATCATCTGACAAATCTCCCAATGTTTTTTCCCATTCCAGA
The DNA here is from genome assembly GCF_964341445.2 of Mesoplodon mirus. Classification (NCBI taxonomy): domain Eukaryota; kingdom Metazoa; phylum Chordata; class Mammalia; order Artiodactyla; family Ziphiidae; genus Mesoplodon; species Mesoplodon mirus. The sequence continues at coordinate 146,173,969 of NC_138979.1, read as the reverse complement.
TAAGTAACTTAACATGGTTGGGAAAAGTGCATAGCCACATTGACATTGAAAGACATACACCATCTTTCTTAATATTCTCACGGGAGACCTTGGCTCAGAAGCAAATTTACCTTTTTTTTTTTTTTTTGTCGATTTATTCTGCAACTCTTTTAGACAGCTATTTCATTCCTTCTCACCTCTCTTCAAATCTCCAGCACTCCTCATCCTCATTCTTAGCCCCTGACCTTGCTTCTCAGTTCACCAAGAAAATACAAGCAATCAAAAGAGGACTTGCACATACATGCTCCCACCATTTCGTCAACCATCCTACTTGAATCTGGGCCATATACTGTCTTCTTTCTTGTTGTAATGAATAAGTCATCCATGCCCTAGCAATGGCCAAGCACTCCACTTACGCACAGAATCCCACCCCCTCTCACCCACTCAAGGACATGGCTCCTACGGTTATACCATCTCCCTCCTACTGCATCAATTTTTTTCTGTTCGACTGGGTCACCCCACTCTCATACTAACACTCTTTTGTATCCACACTTTTTAAAAAAATGTTCCATAGACCCCACATCCCTGCTCTAGCTATATCTCTCTGTCCCTTTTTTATAGCAAAACTACAACAAAGACTTGTAGGTACTAGTTATTTCCACCTCTCCTGCAATTCCTTCTTGAACTCACACCAATATGTCATAAATTCACCCCAATCCACCAAGATTGCTTATGACAAGGTCTCCAATGACCTTCTAATGCCAAAAATAACACTCATTGTTAAGTCTTCATCTAACCTAATGCATCAGGAGTATTTGACTTAATTGATCTTTTCTTCTCAAAATACTATCCTCAACTCTATTTCTAGGAAGGCTTCAGTAGTCACTCTTAGTCTCTTCTGATCTCTGAACACTGGAGAGCTTCAGACCTCATCATTAGGTCTCATATCTTCTCTATCTACACTCACTCTCTGGATGATTTCATTTGACACCCTGGCTTGAAAGATTCTCTATATGCTGTAGCTCCCAAATTTATATCTCCAACCCCAATATCTTACCTTAACACCAAGTTCATACGTCCAACCACGTACCCAACACTTTATATGTCAAAATAAATACAAGGTGTTTTTCCACTCAAAGCTAACTCTCTTTCAGTTGTTCCCATCTCGGTACATGACTTTTCCATTTTAACCAACTGCTAAAGCCAAAATCCCTGGAGTCATCCACTCTTCCTCTCACAGTCACATTCAGTCCATCACCAAATTCTGTTAACCCTTCCTCCTAAATATATTCAGAATTTGACCACTTCTCAGCACATCCACCATTACCATCCTATCACAAGCCACCGTCATCCTTCCCCTTGACACCTGCAGTGGCCTCCTAACTGGTCTCTCTTCTTCTACCCTTGCTCCTCACCCCTTGTGGTCTATTCTCCACATAGCAATCAAAGCAGTTTTGTTGAACTAGAAGTCTGACCCTCTCACTCATCTGCTGGAACCCTTCAGTGCTTCCTGTCTCAAGCAGAGTAAGACTCAAGGTTGTTCCATGGCCTATAAGGTGCCTTGTGACCTGCCCCCACTACCTCCTACGCTCCTCTCCCTCAGTCATTCTGTTCCACCTCTATTGGCCTTCTTGCTGTTCCTTAAAATATATCAAGCTTGACTGTACTCCTTTAAACTTGCTCTCTTTGCCTGGAATGCCCTTCCTTCAGATATCCACATGGTTCACCCCCTCACTTCCTCCAAATCTCTGCTCCAATATCACCTTATCTATATTAAATAGCACTCACCTCCACCATTGCTCTACATTCCCTTTTCTTGCTTTGCTCTCCTTTGCAGCACATATCACGACCTGACTTGTACTGATTTGTTCCTGGAGCATCTCTTTACCCTCACCAGATTACAAGCACTATGAGAGGAGGGACTGGATCTGTTTTGTTTATAGGTATATCTCACCACCTAGTGCAATGCTTAGTACCTAACAGACATTCAATTTTTTTTTTTGTGGTACGCGGGCCTCTCACTGTTGTGGCCTCTCCCGTTGCGGAGCACAGGCTCCGGACGCGCAGGCCCAGCGGCCATGGCTCACGGGCCCAGCCGCTCCGCGGCATGTGGGATCCTCCCAGACCAGGGCACGAACCCGTGTCCCCTGCATCGGCAGGCGGACTCTCAACCACCGCGCCACCAGGGAAGCCCCAGACATTCAATTTAAGTGTTTGTCAAATGAATGAATGAAATATCGAGACCTCCCCACCACTGAGATGAAAAAGACAAGAGCATTATGCTGTTATGAGCGGATGCTCCACTGTTGGCATTTTCCATGAAAAGTCAGGTGACTATGTAGAATGTAGAAAAAGACAGCAATTTTCAAGACGCCAGTCCCTCTCCCCATCCTCCCCTGCCTTGAACCCAAAGGAAGCATTTAAAGGAGACTGAGGTTTCTGCAGTTCTCTGTGAGGAAAGCTGAGGCTGAAAAACACTGCTCTGCTACTACTTTGGAGACCCTGAAGTACCTCCAGCTGGAAGCCTGGGAAGCACCTCTTACATTTATAGTGATAAATAGTGTATGTGTTTACACAGGTCAATAAACAATTCCATAATAATGCTCTAAATGACCACAATTTGGGATACTCAACAAAAGGATGCAGTCCATTAACAGGCTCAGTCATTCTGAGTCTCTCCAGAGGTGACTCAGATTCCACAGGGCAGCTTGAGGTCAAAGGTTCTGTGGCTTCCAGGGCCAGAGTCTTAACCCAAAGGGCTACTTCTGTCTCCTTCTGGTAGAGAGGAACCACGATAATAATTCTGGTCGATGATAATATCTTAAAGGGGCTATAAACCAAACAAACTGTATCCTAGGATTAAATCAACAAAACTACAGAAATGGGACAAGGGGAAATACTGACTCATAAGCTCTGTGGAATAAAGATACACCTAACACTCAAAGCACGCTGGGACCTCAAGGCACTGGTTCTAGTTGAGAAAGGAAGTCACCAGAAAGAGCTAGAACGGGCCCATTTAATCCTAAGTGACTATAGTCAGAAAAGGTTAAGGATATACCAAAGTCACATTCATGGTCTCAGAACCTGTAATGATTAACAAGTATGCCTCCCATACATTTCGTATCACTTAGCATGTTTAGCAGATTACAAAGCAAAATAAAAGCCTTTTTTATTTTAGAGACACACACCTTGCCCCCTCCAGGAATGTCAAATGTATTGGCTAAGCAATGTTCAGCCTATGAGGAACTCTTCTATCCTGGTAAAATCAAATACCTATTTTCTTAATACAGATTTAATCAATTAATGCTCTACTAATCTAACTTTTCTAAAAATTTTCCTGTTTTTTAAAGACTGTCGTATGCATCAGAGGCTGCACAATATATTTAATCTAGTTGCTTAAACAGACTCCCTTCACATGTTCATTCTTTCCACACATTCACTAAGTGTAGTGTATGTGGTGGTGTGCTAGCCAGTTCCCCTTCAGAACCAAGGGGCTCATTCCCTGAGCTGCCCGAAGTATTTTGGGTGCTGCACGCTCATAGGGAAATTCCTCTCCCAAAATTGCTCTAGGCACCACCTAAGGTCCTGCCCCTTCCCAGGGCAGCCCACGTCTAATGACTGGTAGACACAGGGGAAGAAGGCCTGACCCCGTGTCAGTGAGAAACAAATCCACAGGACAAGCCCATGTCCAGAGCTCCTCACGGACAAGCTAAGGCTCCTGAAGTAACTATACTAAGCTCACTTCTCCTCTGTTCAATCTGCTTCCCTTCCTCCCTCCCTCCCAGGTGCTGCTCTCAGTGTCTGTTTCCCAGGGAACCTCACCTAAGAGATCCCAGGCTAACTTTTGCAGAACAAGATTAGTAAAGCAAGGTCGTGGCCTGTATCAAGTAACTCATTGGCTAAAACACCAAAACAACCCTAAAACACAAGTGCTACAGAAAAATGGAAGTTGGAGTGAGTGACAGCACTTGTTTGCTGGCTCCACAGGGGCAGTGATGTTTGGACCCATTATGGATAAATGACTCCAACTGATGGAAAATGTGGTGAGCAGAGCAACTATCATAGGCAGATGTAGTAGCATTTGCCAAGTCAAAAAGGAATGAAAGAACTTGGCTTGCTTCAAGTTACAGGAAGTCTGTCAGTGTGGCTAAAGCACAGAGTGAGGCAATAGGGGAGGTAGGAAGTATCAGATCTGATGCTCAGAAAACAGGTAGAAGTCATCATATTACTAAGGAACAATATAGAAATGAAAAGCTTGGATTCTGGTGTCAGACTGCCTGGGTTGAATATCAATTCCACAACGTACCATCTATGTGACCATACGTGAATTGCTTAACTCTCATTTTCCTCATTTTCATTGCTGATATATGCTAACCATCATCTGAGCCTTTAGCGAGTCAGAGTAGTAACATCAAAGATCACTGATCACAGATCACCATAACAAATATAATAATGAAAAATATTTTGAAATATTGCAAGAATTACCAAAATGTGACACAAAGTAAGCAAATGCTGTTGGAAAAAATGATGGCAATAGACTTGCCCGATGCCTTCAATTTGTAAAACTTTTTTTTTTTTACAAACCTTCAATTTGTAAAACAACAACAACCACAAAATGGTATCTGTGAAGCACAATAAAACAAGGAATTCCTGCATGTGAGAGTTGAAGCCAAGAGCCTGGGATCTGAAGCATAAAGACTACAGACAGTAAGAAAAGGGCCTATCTAAAGGGTAGCTGAGCAGCAGCATCAAGAAAAACAGGGCAGAAACCAGGGCAGGTTGCTAGAAAAGCCAAAGAAGTCTGCAAGGAGAGTTAGAGTACCATTCTGAATAAGTCGGACCAAGAAAGAAGGAAGAGCTACAAAAGCTAAGTAAATGACACTCCAAGTGATGCCACAAAACATGTGGCACAAACATTCCTAAAAACTTCTATGGTTGCTGACTTCATTCACTCAAAGCCCACATCCCCAAGATTCTATACCAAACCCTATTCCTAAAAATGGATCCCTTACCCTCTTCCTAAGATACACCTCCTTCCAAAAAAAAAAAAAAAAAAAGTGTTATAATGGAAATTCTCATACCAAATGAGTATTAATGCACAGTGATAATAACAGTTTGAAAAACTATATATTTAACTCAGGATCACTTAAGGCAAGTACCTACATTCTCCAACCTACTTCTAGAAAACCTACTTCTAGAAAATGAAAATTAAAGTTGAAAACCAGGCTGATCCCTTGATTGATCAGCGATACTGATCAATCAAGTCTCATAATGAGACACTACTATACATCCACCAGAATGGCTAAAATTAAGACTGACAACACCAAATGTTGGCAAGTATGTGGAGCAACCAGAACTCTCATACATTGTTGGTGGAACATAAAATGTTAAAATCTCTTTGGAAAAAAGTCTGGCAGTTTCTTATAAAATCAAATCTACACAATTCTAGATATTTATACAATGGAAATGAAACATATGTCCACAACATGGCTTGAATATTCATAGCAACTTTTAAAAATACCAGCCAACAACTGGAAACAGCCCAGGCCCCAAAATTGGAGAAGGGATGAACACACTGGAACATCCATACAATGTAAACCTACTCAGCAATAAGAAAGAACAAACTACTGATACAGATGACAACATGGAAGAACTTCAAAAACATTATGATGATGAAAGAGAACTTACACCAAGAGAACATAGTGTTTGTATATTTATACAAAGTTCTAGAACAGGCAAACCTAACATAAGGTGAGAAATAATCAGAACAGTAGTTGCTTCTGAGGGGGTAAAGGTATTGACTAGGCAGGGACATGAAGGAACTTTCTGGGTGACAACAGTGTTTTATATTTTGATAGGGGTTTGGGTTACACAAATGTATGCATTTGTCAATTCAACAAACAAACTAAAAACACGTGCATTTCATTGTAAGGTTTATATTAAGAGAAAAAACTGCAAATGAACATTGAACTCTAGTTACTGATATACATAATGAATTAGGAGGAAGTATACAGATGTCTGCAATTTATTTTGAAATGTGTCAAAAATAAGATGGATTGATGGACTGATAGATGTATAGTATAGAAATATGTTAATGATAGAACATGGGTGTGGTTTACCAACGTTCACTGTGAAAATCTTTCTATTTTAATATACGTTTTGAAATCTTAATAATAAAATGTTGGAAAAGTGCTTTTATTTTAGGAGAGATCAATGCAAATCAAAGCAAGGAGAGCTCAGCCTCACAGCTGCCATGGCCTGTTTATCATGTTGGGTGGATCGATGCTGATTGTAAAGTGAAGGCCCTGGATGGAAGTATGAGAGCTGGGGGACAGCAAGGTGCATGGGGAGTGAGGGGGTATGAATACATCAGCACAAGGTTCCCCTTTCTTGTTTAATCAGATATTAAGCAGACCAAATAGAATCCAAGAGCTGAATATTCTGTATGAGACTGCATGGGCTTCCCCTCCAGCTTCAAACTTAGACCCAGCAAGCAGGCTATGTGCAACTAAAATAAATAAATTAGCCAGCAGGTCAGCGAGCCTCACTGCGGTCGTGGCCTTTGCGGGGATAAGCAGTAAGTGGTCTACATATGCAGAGCAGAGGGGGCTGGGGGGGTCTTCCTCCTTCCTGTGGTACAGACAGGCAATGCCACTGCGAAAATAAACAAACGGATGGTGGTGGTGCGGTCCTGTTTGGCTAGTGCCTGGGCTGAGCCCCCTGCCCTCTGATCCCACGATGTTTGTGGAGCCCCGTGTTGCTGCCTAGCAACAGGGTCTATCAGTCTCTCCTAGGGTGGAGCAAGTGGACGCAGCTGTCTGTGGCTGATTTATAGGAGGAAGTCACCAGGAGTGCCCGGAGGCTCACAGCCCAATGTCTTCATCTCCACCCCCTCACCTGCCCCACCCCCAGTTCACAGCAGCCATGGGGACTCCCAGGGGGCAGCGATCAGTAAACAGGGTGGAAATGCCCCCCATAGAAGCCCCAGAAGGCTCCCCAACTGGTCATTTTCTCTGCAGCTGACTGGACTTAGATCCCATTCGCCATGCACACTTTCCATCCCTCTCAGTCCCTAGCTCCAGAAAAAGCTCTAGGCTTTTTTGAGGGAGTGTACAGGGGTGGGGCTTGGGATGAAAATGGAATTCTTTTCTTCAGTTTATCAAAGTAGCACTCTTATACTTTTCTGTGCCTTCCTGAGATCAGCCCTGACTTTAAAGACACATGTATACAAAGTATCCATGTCTTCCCAAGAAGGGTGATCACATAGAAAGTACTTTCCATCCAGTTCTATGCAATGCTTGTCATAGCCTGTAGGTAGTATCAGCTCCAGGCAACTGACTGGGAAACTGACACCGAGATAGGTTGAGTGGTCTTCATGGAGAATCACAGAAAGCAGTAGAGCTTTCTGTCTGACTGTAAGTCCCAATGCTGACAGAGGGATTACCCACCATTGGTCTGGGAGACACCAGTTTTCACCTACGCTGTTTATTTGGTATCCATGTTAAAAGCCAGCAGACTGATTCACTTTGTTATAAAGCAGAAACTAACACACCATTGTAAAGCAATTATACTCCAATAAAGAGTAAATAAATAAATAAATAAATAAAATAAAGATGAGGAATGTGAGGCTTTAAAAAAAAAAAAAAAGCCAGCAGAGTAAATCCTCATTATCATAAACTCTCGGAGGTTTCCCTCTCAGGCTGAAATTAAAGAGCCAGTAGCGATGATGCAGCAGGCTTTAGAGAAATACCTATGAAACCAAGGGCCTATTCCCTTACTCATCCTGGCGTACTATTTTGTCAGATGTATCTTGGTCCATCAGCATCCTCAGAAAAGCAGAATGTGGGCACACACACACACACACACACACACAGACACACACCCCCAGGACAACTCTAACGTAGTGAAATATTATCCACCTGGGGGGGGTCTCCCATATACTGAATTCTAGCTCCACAACCGAGACAAAGTTTTTAACATTCTCCTTGCTTTCCAATGTGCCCTCAAGGAATACATGAAAGAGACCTCTCCGACGTTCCCACCAGACGCCACTCTCAAACGCCAGCAACCTCTTTGTCAGCCTGCATGAACTAGGCACCTTATCTGAAACACAGAGAAAGCCAGCAACGACCAATGAAAGAGACGGAAAGAACATCACTCACTGTTTTACCTCCATGGTTTCAGCAGTGTTCTGATCACAGATTAAAAATAAAAATACTGATAACACTCGAGGCCACCATAGGCATGAACAGAGCCCAAATGGTGAGTGAGCTGCAATTTATCTCCAGGTTTTGCTCCCCACACATCCCCTCACTATGTCCTTAATCACCATCCCCCAACTACTTTCTCTCAAACCCCAAGACAAATCCAGACCGGCCCCGTCTAGGTCATGACCCTTGAGGGGCTAAGTAGTCCTCCAGCCCTTCCTTGAACACAAAATAAGGAAATTTTATGTTTTAATCTTTATATATATAACTTATAGTCTTAATGTATAATTTAATTCTTATCACCACCCTGCAAGGCAGATGTTATGATCATTTTACAGATCAAGAACCTGAGGCCCAGAGACATGAAGTAATACATCCAGTAGCTGGTGGCGCCGAGATTCACACCCAGGTCTGGCTCTCTTCTAAACGGAGGCAGGAACCCCAGTGCGATGCTGCCATCCCTGAGGCTTGCCAGTGTCATGCTTTACTTCCTCCTAAAGATTTCCTTTGCCCCGCTGCTGTATTTGAGTGTTTGCTGGAGAGTGTGGGAGGAGCTGAAAGGACAGGCAGGTGATAAGCATGTCTCTGCAACAGACAGGGGCCAAGAGGTGACTGCTGGACTCCAGGGGATGGACAGAAGGGGGAATCTGTGAGTCAGCAGAGACTTCTAGTGTGCTGGGCTGAGAGACGGTATCCCATCTCTTCACGAACACCACAGAACAGTAAATCCGACAAATAAGAACACTCTAAATGACAGCTGTGCCCTTCATCTGGCCCACAGATGTACTTCCCTGGGTCTTTTAAGTGAATTAAATTTCAACATTTAAAAATGAGATTTCACATTAAAATTCCAATTTCCGGCTTCTCTTAAGAAAATAGAAGATTCGGCAAGACAGGACTCAGGTGGCCACATGCAGTTAAGGTGACAGTAACGGCTGCTGACCACTGCCCACAGTCTCCAGTTTGCCAAAGTCACCACCACTCTCTAGTGTTTCCCAGACACTCAGCCCAGTTCACTCGTTTACTGGTCCCAGGAGCTTTTGAATCCGCAACCTCTGCATATATGCCCAGAGGCATATATTCATTCAACAAGCATTTGAGCCCCCTTTGCTAACAAGGCATAAGCTGCTATAAGGGATACAGGAAGTAGGATGTAGCTCTGCTTCCCAGAGTATATAGCCCAGGGGAGAGGTGAGTGAGCATGCCCTCTAGAACATCAGCTCCACACGGCAGGGGCTATGCCTGTTTTGTTCACAGTTGTCCCCAGCACCTAAGAAGTACCTGGCACACAGATGCCCAATACGTACTGTAATGGAAGGAAGGAAGGAAAGAGAAAGGGAGGGAGGAATGCTGCTTCAGTCCCTTTTAGGACGTTAAGCAAAAGAAGAGAGCGTGTTTGCATACAGGGTAGCCAATGATCAATGCACAGAGAGGAAATTACACCAAGTGCTTTAAAAATACAGAGAAAGAATATTTTTATGTGGGTGACCAGGGAAGGCCTTTCAGAAGAGAAATGGCTTCTGGGTGTTTAGAAACATTCCTAATTATATAAACACTTTCCCCCTCTTTAGCAATCTGGATTGACTTATTAAGGTGGCTTCATCTCAGGAAAGAAGTCCCAGGTCTAAACCCCATCCACTTCCCAGACACGCTGCCCTTGTCCAGACAGACCCCGACCGGAAGGACTGGATCAGACCCCAGGCTGCCATTCCCGTGGGTCACAGGGGCAGCCAGGCCCCGAACTGCCGCAGTGGCAGTCTGTGCCAAGAGCCCTGCTCTGGCCCCAGGGCTCGGAAGGCAGCAGCAGGGCCTGCCCTTATGTCAAAGTGGGGTTATGCAGGAGCTCCCAATAGGACATTGAAGTGCACTGATCCCAGACTTTGGATTGATCGGTGGGTAATTATCCTCCTTCTCCCTGAACCATTTGATGACTGATATGGACCTCTAGCCACCCTGCCCTCCTGCCTGGCCCGCTGCAGCTTTCTCTCACAGGGCCTCACTCCCTCTCCACAAGGTAGGAGAATATCAGTCTGTTCAATCTCTGAGATCCTGATTCAACTCCAACAACACACTGGGCTTTCCTGAGGCCTCCTGGTAAGAAGACACTACTTATCTCCATTAACCTCTGACCCAGCTAAGATGAAACAGCTCCCATCTGCAGGCCTGAGTGCCCTCGTCCCTGAACTAAAGCTAAATAAATTGTGGAGCGGAGGCAGGGACCTGCAGCAGCCCCAGACCTGTGGCCCCCATCATCAAGGAATGGCTGCATCCTCGCTCCTGGGTATATACAGCCTGAAGCCTGTTAATAGATGACGCCTTGGGAACCCCTCCAGGTGGCCTTTGGGTTAAGAATTACATCTGGAGGAAGCAGTGCCTCCTAGGAAGACGGAAAGGCTGTAAACCCTCAAAGACAGTCCATTTGATTTATGTGATGATAATGGGAATGTTAATCTCCAAAGGCAAAGCCATTCATCCAAAATTCCAACCTCCTGGGTCCCCACACCTGACTTGATGAGAACAGCCACCCCTCAGTGGCTGCTCCCATGGGCCAGGCCTTTTACACGCAATATCCCACTTAATCCTCACCGCAAGTCAGAGAGCTATGTACTGTTGGGATGCTCAGTTTACAAAGGAGGAAACAGAAGCTCAGAGAGATCAAGAGACCTGCCCAAAGTCATCAGTAGTTGATGAGTTGTTCACTAGCAAGAGTGGCCCAGCTGAGAGTGTTTACCTTGTGTGTCTGACTCCAAAGCCTATGCTTTTCAGCCCTGTTCCATACGCCCCCAACAACTCACTCTGGGAGGTGTCTATTTAAAAAAACAATTCGGTTCACCCAGAGGCTACAAATGATACTGCTCTTGGGTTTTTTAATTCAAATCTTAATTTACAGGGCAGCAGAATAGTAAATGCTGTATTACCTATCCTCTGAGAACCATGCTTCACTCAAGTTAATATTGGGTCCTACTATGTGCCAGGCCGTATTAATCACTGCAATACCAACTCTAAATACTACAGGAGGCATCAGTAAGTGTTAGACAGAGGAGAGTAAGTTTGTATCTTTCCCTGGAATGTACGGATTTAAATTCCCAAAAGCAATAATTCTCTTTGAAGATGATAAGCAGTGATAAATGATACAAGTTTAATTTAGATAAAGAGAAATCAACAGTTTTTTTTAATGGTCTGCTGGTCAGTTCAGTATGCCAATCAATCAACTTGAAATGAAAACAAGCAGCTGATTCAGGTGGCAAGGCAGAAATTTGAGACCATATAAGAAATCTTTGTAAAAGAGGGTTATTTGGTTTAACGCTGTGAGCAGCCCATGAAGAGTCCCTCAGGAGTAGACTGTGTCTGATTTGTTTTTATATTCCGAATGCCTGATACATAATGCATGCTGAATGAATGAGCCAAGGAATGAATGATTGATTTTCAGGCTTTTCCATGCAGAGGCATCTCATGGGATATGCCACAGTTGAGGTTGCCACAGCATCGCATCTAGCAATCTTAGATGCATTCAGCAGGGAAAAGATAACCTTTGAGGACTTTCTTTGTAGCTGCCTAAGTACATTGGTATGTGTTCTCTCATTTAATACAATAAGCCTGTGGAATCTATGTTGTTGTGCACATTTTACAATGAGGAAACTGGAGTTTAGAGAGTAAGTGACCTACCAAAACGCACGGAGCTAGAAAGCGGTGAAGCCCCCATCCAGAACCAGATGTCTGGATCTTTAGCGCACTTCCTTTGCTCCACCACACTCTGAGGGAGTCCACGTTTCCTTCTGAGATGGAGTGGGCAGCGTACCTCCAAGTCTGTGGAAGAAAGATACAAGGCAAATAACTTTACAAAGGAGATAACTATAACCACTTCAAATGAAAGTGAGGACATGGTATCTACACTGGACGTTCCTAGCCTCTGTTTTCAACATATCAAGGCAGCAGAGATTGGACTGGGCACATCCCTGTTCTGCAGTATTCCCTTTAAACGCAAAACGTCTGGAAAAGAGGAGAAAAGACCCAGTTAACCTCCACACTCTCAGATTCTTGCCTCTAAAACCAGTGAGTACACTTTGTTGTACACCTGAAACTAATACAACATTGTAAATCAACTGTACTCCAATAAAATTTTTTTAAAAAGAAAAAAATTTTAAATAAATAAAACCAGCGAGTAAATCCCTCTATCATTCCACACACCAGCATCTCCACCAAAGACTACAGAGGAGAAATAAATCTAAAAATAAATTCAAAGTGGGCATTACTTCTGTTTGTAACCAATTATAGGTTTGTTTTTGTTTTTAAAGAAGTGAGGAGTATTAGGGGGGTACTGATGTGGAAGAAAGTTGAAAGGACTTTGCTTAAAAAGATGTTTGAAATTTTCTTAAAATTTTGATTAACTACACTATCTTTAGATTCCTTGTTCTAGCTAATCTAAATTGGCTATAAAATCAGGCAAATTTGAACTGTTAATCTTGTACATAAAGTACCAAATATTGTATTGTGTGTACTTTATTGCCTGATGCCTGATTCACTGACTGCACAATTTGTTTGCAAAAATCTCTAAGGTCCAATGCAAGTGGAGGTTTAATTTGGCCTATAATTGAGCTTTGCAGATAACTAAATTCTCCTGAAGTGGGGTGGGATAAAGGCCGGCGGGGGGCACAGAGTACCAAAAAATCTGTCCATGTGCATAAATTTTTCTGAGCCTGGTGTGCTTTCTGAACCATTTCCTACACTTCCCAGGTGGAATAAGGGCTCATCTGAGAAGGAAACACAGACGTCATGACTCCTCACTGAAAGTCAACTCTTTCACCTTCTGCTCTCTGCTTCTCCTGCTGTGAACATATTTGCTGGATCAAAACTTGAGACACATGGTCTAGTCATGAAAAAAATGAAATTAAGACTGCTCCAGAAAATCTAGGACATATGTTCTCCAGAGCTGTAGCAACCCGGGACTGTATACTCTGTAGGTGCCTAATAAATGCCTGCATTGAGGATCATAGCAGCATTCCAAAAGGCATTTTGAATTTTTTTCTTTTCTTCAAAAGTCTTATCTGCAGCTACCTTTTTTCTAAATACTAAAATCTTTCAGCCCACCACCCAGATTATGCCAATTTGCTATGTGCCTTTGCCTGGTCCATTTCACTTAAGTACTACAATTTTCTTTTTAAGATTAACACTAAATTTAAAACCAAAACCTGAGAGCTCTCACTTAAACGCTGGGAACTTTAAAATATGGCTAAAGATGTAATCCATTTTTTCTACTTGAAAAATAAATAAGGAGTGTGATAAGTAAAGTGCTACTCCAAACATATCACAACAGTAGAACATTCCCAGTGAAGTATTAACTGTTGGTTTGTTTAGATAAGAAATACATCTAGTCAAAATCAAACTGCAGTTACAGGACTTCAAAGCAAAATAATTTGGCTCAGCAATATTGGTTCTAATCTCACATCAAAAGCAGATGTATCCTAGTTGGCTTATGAAAAGAAAACAATTCTTTTCAACCAATATGAAGCATGGGAAAACAAGGATAACATTTCTTGAAAACTTCAGAGAAATAATGTCACACTGTGAAACAGACATAGCATTTCAGATTTTTTTTTTAATATAAGCTGTCTGGAGACATTACACTTCATGAAATAAGAACAGGTGTAAAATCCGAAGGGAAACATTCATTTTCACTTTTAAGACTCAGAGACAAGCATATTAATGAGAGAAATTACCAAAGGGAGGATCTGTCCTGGACATGGGGATGGGGATACAGGAGAGAAACAGAAGTGAAAAAGGGTAAGATCCTAAAATTAACCCAACCAATCCAATTCTCTGGATTCAGAATAGACCAGTGTACTTCTCAGACTTTAATGGGAAACCTGTTATATGCAGATTCTAGTTCAGTAGGTCTGGGGCAGGGCCTAACAAGCTTCCAGATGATGCTGATACTGATGCTGCTGGCCTGTGGGCCATACTTTGAGCAGCCAGGATGTAGAACTTTTGACCTCTGAATGCCATACATCCATCAATCCTTGCCCAAAGCCAGCAGCCTAGCCAGATAAAATGTGGCACAGTCTGCAGCCTTGAAGGGGGCGAGGGGTATTGTCATGTGTTACCTCCCTGAGGGTCAACACACAATACAAAGCAAAACAAAACCAGACTCTCAATGGCAAAATTCAGTTCATTAGGGGCATACCATTAGAGAGATTTAGATAAAAGGCAACTGAAGCTGGGTCAAAAGTCTTCTGGGGCTTTCACCTGAGGCGTTTGACTTCCCCAGAAAGTCTGGTGAAGAGTCACATGGGGAAGGCACTCAAAGCAGTTGGTGGCCAAAGTCATTACCAGCTCTGAGAGACTGAAAAAAATCAATGTGCGTTGCATCACAAACAACTGACTTGGAGAGGGGTTCACCCTGTTTAGTGAAGATGTGGGAATGAAATGAGGAAGTATAGAGTTATTGTAGAACTAAAAGTGATGTGTTGACATCCTGGTACTTAACCTTCTATCAGTCTCCTCATCTGTATAATGCAAAAAGTAATAGCATACTTTTCCAAGGATTACTGTGAAAATTAAAATGAGTTCTATGAAAGCAGTTGGAACAGTTCCTAACCCATAGCAAGCACTACATATGTATACGTTATTATTATTATTATTAGGCTTACATTACATTGGTTTGGGATATCCAGAAATCTAGTTCCAACAATAAAGGCTCATCAGCTATAAAAATGTATGTGGCCCTACTAGGAAAGTCATCCATTGAAAAAAGTCAGTTAATTTAAAACTGGGGACAATCACTCAGGAAGTAGATACTACTTTGCAGGAACAGACATTGATGACAGAAAAAAAACTCTTAGTACCTAACTGTTCACTTACTACAGAAATTTTAAAATGAAATTTCTATATGAAAGGAAGATATTAGGCCTAGATGACTTTAATGAAAAATAGATGATTTTTTTTCAACCTCTTATGGAGTCTATTACTATTACTCTAAGAACAATAAACAACAGCAATTTAAAAATCTGTATTTTCCCAACAATCTGCAGCTAAAGCCCACACTAGCCAATGCCAGGAGTCAAAAAAAGAATATGGCTTTGCCATGGGATGGTTATGTTTGATTTCTCAAGAGAACAACTGTATCTTAATTAGGGAAAATGTCTTCCTCACTTTACTATAGAGAAGGTTCTCACACTGTCAGTGTGAGAAGATCATTATAAATCTGAGCTCCAAATTTCAGGAGCGTCACTGGTCAAAAGAATTACTTCTTGCCTCAAGGAGAATTCATTTCCAGTGAGGACTGGGGTCTGGAAAGTGAATATGTCATGAAAAAGAACTAAGCAGGGACAGGGAAATTTGGGAGACCCACTAAAATGTACCTCAATGAGGATAGGAGTTTTGTCTGGTTAGGTCACCACGGCATCCACCACACCAGGATAATGAGTGAAGGAGTGAGCATGGCTGTGAAAATCTGTCCACTGGACTTAACTTCTCCCACTGGCTAAACAGGGAGCTAGAACCAAACACAATCCTCCTCCAGTAAAATTCATTAACATCCTTCCACTGTTAACATTCCAGGATTCTATGATTGCTGTTCTTTGTGGAAGCAACTTCACTGGATATATCTTCACAAAGCCTAAATAAATAAATATTAGATAACTCTAGAGATTGGCTTCCTGTTCAGGATATACACAAGATAAACTGTATGAGTCCCTATTAGAACCACCCTCCACAGACAAGAGAGATTCAGGTCCATTTTTAGGCTGGACATGTAAGAGCCTCCTGTTTCCTGGACATTCTGTGTTAAGGTGTGCTTGAGTGTATGAAATGCTTGGCTTACTTTCTGAATGGGGCTGGAGTTCTCAAAACCTTGAGCATCTTTTTCTCTAGATCAAAGAGACTGATCCCAAGTAAAAGGCATAATCCAAGGAATTTCCCAAAGAGCACTCCTCTGCTGAGCAGTGGAAGACAGCATCCCCAAAATGTCATGGGATCTCCTCATGCATACATATCTCTTGCATCAGGTCCTAGGAAGCCTTCCCCGACCTCTCTGACAAGTCACAACCTCATATCATAAACACTCATACCCAGTACCCCTCTCCTGCCCTGCATTTATCTGAAGGGAAATTTCACAGTTTTGTAACTATTTGATTACACTAGACCTCAGCTCCATGGGCCCATGCACACATGTCTGCTACTGCTTACCGTTGTCTCCCCAGAATTTAGCACAGGGTTTGGCACATACTAGATACCTAATAAATATTGAATGAATGGATGAATGATTTAAGTGGTTGGCTTAACAATGAAAATATTGGGAAATTTCTAGAACGTCTAAAGATTTCTCTTAATTTTAATACCAGGAACAAAGCCCTGTGGACTTTGTATAGAACACTAATACAAGAAAGGCTATTTCAAAATCAGCTGGGCATCCTCATGCCACCAAACTGAAATATAATCCCATATGCTATGTACCACATACAGATGGGTGGTCCACACCACAGCAGTGTAATGGTAAAAACATGTGCTCCAGGTCCTTTCAGATATGGTTTAAAAAAACTTGGGGGCTTCCCTGGTGGCGCAGTGGTTGAGAGTCCGCCTGCCGATGCAGGGGACATGGGTTTGTGCCCCGGTCTGGGAAAATCCCACATGCCGCAGAGCGGCTGGGCCCGCGAGCCATGGCCGCTGAGCCTGCGCGTCCGGAGCCTGTGCTCCGCAACGGGAGAGGCCGCAACAGTGAGAGGCCCGCGTACTGCAAAAAAAAAAAAAAAAAAAAAAAAAAAAAAAAATTGGGTTTTCCACATACCAACTCTGTGACCTTGGAGAAAGTACTGAATTGCTCTAAGCCTCACTCTTCTCAACTGTAAAACAGGACTTATTCATAAGGTTGTTGGAAAGATAAAATGAGAATACATATAGAGGGCTTAACAAAGTGTGGGTCACATGGTAAGTGGTCAGAAAATGTGAACCCTTCGTAAATATCATTCATTGTGTCCTGAAATAGACTATGGCAGCAGGAAACACTTGAAAATGATTCCCAAATATTTTCAATCCTCTGACCGTTTCTACACCACCAGCTCATCACACCTGGATCTTGTTGTTTCAGTTTTGACAATTCGGCAATTAAGTGAGAAGCATCTTGGATAAAACATCGTAAATTAAGTCATCATCTTACACCAGAAAGAGAAACTGAGAAATTATAGGAGAAGGCATAAGACCCCAGCCAGGGGCCACCTGTATGTCCCAGTCCTTAAGTACCACGCTGGAAGAACAGAGGGCGGTGATCTGATCAGGAGGTCAGGAGTGCACTTACCTTTACTTGGACTTTCTCAGCAGGCCCCCGGGCCCTCACAGATGGATACTGCTCTCCTGATAAGCAGCCTCCCAGCATTGATTTGCCTTCCTTTCTGGGACAACATGACAGTTCAAACCAGAGTCGGTCACTATCAACTGGAACACAGCAAGTTTGAGGGTGGCAAGATTAGTAAACTTCAAAAGGTTAGGAGGACTTGATAAGCCAAGGGCAGGGTTGGGAATATTTATTTAAAAGCTTACAGTGCCTGAAATATTCCATCTGAGCCCCTTCATCCCCCACCTTCCTTCCTCTTGACCTTTCTGTGACCTTCTCCCAGCTCTTGAAGTTTCTTGCTTTGGGTCAGCTGCATTTCCAACTGTAATACCATTTTTTGCCTAGTAAAGTTTCCAGAGACACATCCCTCTCCTCCTCTCTTGGGGTCCCTTGAGGGTTTAAAAAAAAGGAGATCAACATTTACATTGGTAAAATACACTCAGCTGTGAGGCGGGTTTAATCTTTTTACAACCGTCCCCTGCAGCTGTGCTGTCTGCTTTACACGCCCCCCCACCCCCAACATTGGCCCTCTGCCTTCCTGGAAATAGCTTTCCCTAAAGAGCACTGGGACACACAATCCCAGCCTCACTAAATAGAGTTAAACGGAAATCTCAGACGTGCTGTAACCAGATGGGATAACTTCAGTGGGGTTTATGGATCCAGGAAAAGAGAGAAAGGAGGGACCGAAGGAGATCTCATGGAGATAAAGCCATTCTGCATGAGCCTGTGCCCAGGGAGGGCACACAGAGCGAGGCACCCGGGTGAAGGAGAAGTTGGAAGGTCCTTTGCTGGGGGTCCTGGGGAGAGGAAATAGTCTTTCCTGACATTCCTCCCTGAAACAAGCAAACTAAACTCCTACAGCGCTCCCCCCTCCTCCTTTTAACTGATTTTTCCCGAATATGTGGTAAATAGAGGATGAATCAGCCCAAAGTTCCTGGGCAACAATTCAGGTCCAACTGGGCCCCCTTCACAAGAGGAAAGAAGAAAACAAGAACAAGGGGAAGAAACAGTTTGTTTAAGAAAAAAAAAAAAGTTCATTAAAAATACAACCTTAAAGTCACCGAGAGGTCTACTCTAAATATGCTTTAGGAAAAAAGGAAACCTAGCATTACAAAAACAAAGTATCTTTCACAAAGCTTGGATCCAGAATAGAATCCCACATTATAACCATTCAAAGCCCTACATGCTCACCTTTAGATTCTGTGTTGTGACCTACATTCTCCTGTTAAAATAGTGAGGTGTGGTTTACTGCATAACTCTTCAGGAGTCACAAAATGAAACAATGATTTAGGGAAGTACAGTGTGAAGATAGTGAGACAGGGAAGCAACAAAAAGATGGATAAAGGAGTGGTGGCAAATCCATACAATGTAAATTATAGCAGTTAAAATATTACGGACTACATGTTTCAACATGGATAGATCCCCAAAACATAATGTTGAACAAAATAAGCAGAGTATGGGAATCATACAGTCTAATGTTATTGATAGAAAGTTTAAAAACATGCAAAATTTAGCTATACAGTCGTCCCTCTGTATCCTGGGGTTCTGCATCCATGGATTCAACCCACCACAGATCAAATATATTCAAAAAAAATTCCAGAAAGTTCCAAAACAAAACTTGACTTTGCTTTAAACTGGCAACTATTTACATAGCATTTACATTGTATTAGGTATTATAAGTAATCTAGAGATGATTTAAAGTACATAGGAGGATATGCCACAGGCTATATGCAAATACTACACCATTTTATATGACTTGAGTATCCTTGGATTTTGGTATCTGGGTGGGGCAGGGGGTGCGGTCCTAGGGCCAATCCCTTGTGGATACCGAGGGACAACTGTATACTGTTTATGGATAAATACATATGTTTATGGACACATTTGTGAAGTATAAAATATGCAAAAAAGAAATGATGAATGCCAAATTCAGAGTAGTGGTTTCCTCAAGGGAAGAAGGAAAGGTAAGGAATACTCAGGGTGCTTCTACTACTTTTGTTTTTCTTTCAAAAGTGATGTGAAACAGATATGGCAAAACAATAAAGATTTGAAAAGCTGTAATGAGTTAACAGTGTTTATTCATTACTACTTTTTAATGCTTTACTGCATGCTTAAAACATTCCATCTAAAAATGTTAAGAATTTCATACAGGAGTCTTCATATGAAAGTCAGTATACAACTTCGTATACCCACTGAATTCAATCACACTTCCTTGAATATCTGGAAGGGCCTCAGGCAGGGCCGCTGGGGTCCAAGAGATACCATCTCCATCCTAGTGCAGTCCTAACCAGCCTTTGGTGAGGAGTGTAGGGGTCAGCGGACTCCTTTTTCAAAGCTCTTGTGAAATCATTTCACCCAGAGGGTTCACAAAAAAAGCAAGCATTGGGTATCTAAAAGCTTCCATCAGGAACTGTTAGGAGGAAATGGAATTTAACAAGCCTCCTTCAGACTAAACATGGATATTTGCAAGCCTGGTCTTTAATTGTCAATTCCACTACTGGGGGAGATGACATCTGGTTCTCACCCCAGCTCTGATGCTAGTGAACTATGTCATCTTGGGCAAGACCATTCACTTCTCCAAGCCTCATTTACTTCATCTGCACCTAGAAGATCTCTAAACTCTAAGCTCTAAGGGCCTATGGTTCTAATCTGAGAATTAAGAAGACAGGGCAGGTCTAGATAGGCCACAAATACCTCCCAGCCATAATTCATTCTAGGGGTGCTGGTGGTCCTGTACCCAGCCCCATCCCTGAACACACACTCTGTCCCCCTCATAAAGTTTCTGTAGCTCAAACTTCCATCACTGGACACTCCTTCGGATTAAATGCCACATTATAATGAAAAGGATACCTGGAACCATAATCACACCTTAGCCTCAGCAATATACATTACCTCTTAATTCACATGAAACCACTTTTAACATAGATAAGAAAACTGGGGCTGAGAACATTTAAGCAATTTACTCAAAATAACACAATTCTTAAGGGGGAAACTCAAGCTTCAGAGTTAAATCTTTAAAATTGCAAGTTTAAAGCCTTTTCATGACAAAGCAATTGACTGAGATTAGCCTTAACAGAAGAAGAAGAATCCTAAAATAAAACAAGAGTAAGAGGGCAGAGAGGAAAGTTAAGAGAGGAGAGGTCTTAGAGCTAGGTCTGCAGCCCAGGGGAAGATGAAAGGAGAGTGAAAGGGACAGGAAAATCCTGTCTTACTTTGTCATTTTGTACAAGGTCAGGTGTCTTCACAACCTTAAGTGTTGTGGGCTGTAATATTGCAAAGATTGACAAGAGGCTGAAAACAAGCTACCGAGGTGTGCAAGACCATTATTACATACAGTCTTCCTCTCCAAATCTTCCTACAGTGGGAAGCTGGAATGTAGCTCTTCAACCTGGGAGAGAGGATTTGTGTCAATTGACATGTGCAGTCCTTGGCACCATAAGTGATCAGTGAATGATAGTAATGATGGAAATGATGATGACAATGATGGTGAGCACTGAATCAAGAAATGACCTAAGGTCATTCCAAAACATCACATAAAAAACTGGCTCGTGCAACCTGACAGGTGCACCACTGGGCTTTCATTATTCATTATATTTTCAACAAGTAAAACTGCTTTAACATGATCCAGTTTCTCTGTCCAAAGTGCTAGGTTCAAAAGAGTTTGCTCAGCAAACATAGTCTTCCCTGTCTCCTTCTCTAAAGGGATTTCTGAATGACCTGTGAGAGAAACAACAGGAAGTAAGCAGAGGGACCTTCTCCAGGTTTCATCCCACTAGTTTATCAACTTTACCTTAGAAAGTAAGAGAAGGAACTGTATTAACAGGTACTTCTACATAATAGGCAAATTAAATGGACACTTTAAACAGGAAAATAGAATTATTGTAGCCCTCTGTCTCTTGTTAGGGATAGAAATTTGTCGTGTTACAAATGCCCTATTATAAGGCAAACATTTTCTTTTCTCCCACCGGGACTGTCCCTCACAAATGGAGTTGTCTTACCTTAGATTCCTTACAAAAATCTTGCAAATAACAAGGTGTTTTCTCAATTATTTTATTTTGAACTACAAAGTGCTGGGGACAGGGTGGGAAAGGCACCAAAGCCTTAAAACAACCTCAATCCATGCTTGTTTGGGAACTTACAGATGTTGGTGTGCAATAAGTAAAAAAGAAAAGGAAAGAAATTTAACCTAAATTTAGTCATTTATTCCCATAGGTCAAGATTTATATTTGTAACTACTGAATGTAGTTAAAAATAAACCAGCAAGCCTTTAAAAATAACTTTTAAAATCTATATAGTAAGTGGTTACATTCTGGAAATCACAAATACATAATCTACATGACAATGAAAAACCAACTACCTAATATGAACCAAATACAGAAGTACTTGTGGCTTGGCACAATGGTTCTTAAGATCACATTAAACAGGGATTCAAATGTGCTCTTTTTCAAACAACTGAGAAGTGAGAATGATGAGCTCTAGAAAGCTGTAAGTCACTCAAATATAAGTCATGAAAAAAATACATATAAAGAGTTTGAACAAAATTGTTTTGGGACACTGGGAGTGGAAAAAGTACTATTTCTGTATTATTATTTTAGATATGTTATTTTAAATAGAGATGAGTGCCAGTGTTAATAAGTTAAATATTATTTAATTTGACTAGCTCATCTATATTCACAAAAGGTATATAAAGAATTTTATATTGTCTTTTATTCAGGAATATATGGTATGTAGTAGTTAAATACAATGGGGCTTCACTTAAAAAGCAAAGACAAATAAATCATTCATAGTCTTTGGGGGACGGGGGAAGACAGAGGCAGACTGAGTAGCCTGGAGGAGGAAACTTAAAAGCAACAGCCCATCTGCTGGAGCATCCATGCGAGTTCAGCACTGTGTCCGGGCTCTCAAGGCATCCTGGTTCCAGCATCCCCTCCTTAGGGACTCCCCTTTGGAACATGTTATACAATAAGATCTAGTTCCACCAATCTTGAACGTGGCTGGCTCTGAATTAAATCACCTTTCTCCCAAATCAGGCAAGTGACAAACTGTAGAGACCAATGAGGCCTGTAGAGAACATTCTGTTGTGTTTTGTCTTGTTTCTAACATCACTGAAAGTCTGAAGAGGGGGTATCTAATAACCATCATAAGCTGGAGAAGCCAGAAGGAGGAAAAAATAGTCTCCCAAAAATCTGACTCTATATGTCACACTAAAGACTCCATTCTACACAAAATCATAGAATTGGAGCAAGAAGAAATCCTAGAAACTGTCTAGGAAACACTTCTTCCTCAAAGTAGAAAAATATCCCTTTACACATTTTGCTTGTGTTTGCAATAAGAGATACTACTTTTAGGTCCCCAGAAAAGCTTATCAGACATTTTTCCCCAGGCTAAGTGGAACCAAAACTCCTATTCCTATTCATGTTAAAATAAAACTAAGTTTAAAGCTCTTAATACTTGATAGATCTTTTCAAGCGAACCGTTAGCTTTGATTTACGGAAAAGGTAGACACATTTTCACACTTTGTTGGCATCACCACCTCCATGAGAGACATCTGCAGCTCCCCCTTGACTCCATGTCATATGGTCACCATTAGAGGTCACACAATTGAAAATCCATTTCTAGGAAATAAGGAGGCTACTAAATCATGTAGGAGAGGAGAGCTATCGAGGCTGAGAACATCACCATGAAAGAATTGGGTCCCCTATAATCAAGTGGGTAGTGTGCTATCCTCAAGCTCAATTTTTTTTCCTTTTAGTTCTGTTTTTTTTTAAACCACAAATATATTAATAGATCCTAAATAACATTCTGCATGAGATTCTAAAACTTAAAGAATTTCTAATTTTGCTATTTTAAGTGAATAATTTGTGTATATGTGTGTGTGTGTGTGTGTGTGTATGATACTAGCAGCTGGAGATTTTCCATGTGATCAGAACTTTTTCAGTCCTTTCAACATATAACAGGGCAGCAGAAGGTAAAGCCAGACTAGGGAAACACTAATCCAAAATTCCTGAAGACAGAGAAGGCAAGGAAACAAAGGATGAATGACTCCACACATAACCCACATTCCATCCCTTCGGGGTGATATTTAAACTTCGGTAAACATTGTAGATAAAACTCAAAGTACTCTGGGCAATATTCAGAGCAATAGATGCATATGGAAACCTGAAGTACTGATTTTTAATGAAACAGAATCTGGTTAAGATGAGATGCCATAAAGGTGGAGAAAACATACTGAGACTTCTCAAAGGGTGCTGAGAGCAGGGAAAGTGAATCAAGAGGGGTGCCTAGAAAAGAACAGGTTGAGGAGAGAAGGATGGGGGAAATTAATTTAGTCAGTGAAAGAGACTGAAGCTTGGGGAAAGAATGGTGTACCTAAAGAGTGATTCCAAATGGTTTGGAATTCCAGAATCCCAGGCATTAAGCAATTAATTTTCAAGTGGAAATCAGTTTTGACTGATCAGTTTGACCAGGTTCGATCCCTGGTCCAGGAAGATCCCACATGCTGCGGAGCAACTAAGCCCATGTGCCACAACTACTGAGCCTGTGATCTAGAGCCCACGAGCCACAACTACTGAGCCCACATGCCACAAGTACTGAAGCCCACGCACCCTAGAGCCCACGCACCACAACTACTGAAGCCCACACACTCTAAGGCCCTCATGCGGCAAATACTGAGCCTGCGAACTGCAACTACTGAAGCCCACACACCTAGAGCCCGTGCTCCGCAACAAGAGAGGGCCCTCTCATTGCAACCAGAGAAAGCCCACGCACAGCAACAAAGACCCAATGAAGCCAAAAATAAATAAATAAAATAAAATAAAATTTAAAATCTGTCATTTTTTTTCTAATTACTTCATGTGTTACTGAATCATCATTCCTTAATGTTTTACATTTTCTTCATAGTTTAACCTCTGCCTCAAATCATCATCTCAGCTCACATCTAGGGATAGAAAGGAAAAATTAAATGCATGGGCTTGGAAGTCAGGTAAATCTCTGTTCAAATCTACATTCTGCAACTTACTAGCTATGCAACCTATGGCAGGTTAAATAACCTTTCTGAAAGTAATAGTATCTACTTCACATGGTGGTTATGATTAAAATGAGGAGGAAAATACAAAGCACTTAGCACAATGCCTAGCACACAGGAAATATTCAATAAATGGTATTTAAAAACATTCTTCCTATCTTTTCATAGTCACCATATTGGCAACAATTTTAAAGTCTGACAATACCAAATGTTAAGAAGGCTGTATAGCAACAGGACCTCTCATACCTGACTGCAGGGAATGTGTGGCAGATTAAAGTTGGGGGCCACAGATTATTGCTATTTAATATACTTGTCCCCAAAGGTACGGAGGATCTGTGTTCTCTCCCTTTGCTTCTGGGCAGGCTCTGTGACTCTTCTGACAAAGGCATGTGGCAGAAATTATATTATACAAGCTTCTAGGTCTAGGCTTTCAGAGACTGGCAGTTGCCACTTCCAGATTCCTGGAACATTTGTTCCTGGAACCCTGATCTACCATTTAAGAAGCCAGACTGTTCTGAGGCCACTATTCTGTAAGAACCCAACCCATGTGGAAAGGCCCTAGAGGATGAGATATCATGTGAAGGAAGAAACCAAAGAACACCACGATGTAGATATATGGCTATCTACATATAGATATATGAAAGCAGCCACCCTAGGAGAGGATCCTCTAGCTCCAGCAGCCTCCGTTTATACCATGCGGATTAGACACAAATTACTCAGCCAAGCTCTTCCCAAAGTCTTGACCCACAAAATCATGAGCAAAATTGTTTTAAGCACTCACCCTGGAGTAGTTTGTTATGCAACATTCGTAATTGCAACAGAATTAAATTTATACAATCACTTTGGAAAACCACTTGGCATCACTTTGTACAGGGAAAGAAACACACACCGATGACCCAACGATTCCACTTCTACAGAATCTCTTGCACATATGCACCATGAAATAGGAATAAGAATGCTGATAGCAAATGTTCATGATAGGAAAAAAAATGGAAACTGAAATGTCCATCAAGAGTAGAACAGATAAATATGCTAGGGCTATGCACACACAAAGTTGCTACAGCAGTGAAAATTAAGGAACTATACCTTCATACAGCCACCTAGATGACTCTCAAAAACTTAATATCAAAAAACAGATAAGAGACAGGAGAAGATGGTGGAAGAGTTGGAAAGGGAGATCACCTTCCTCCCCACAGATACATCAGAAATACATCTACACGTGGAACAGCTCCTATAGAACACCTACTGAACGCTGACAGAAGACCTCAAAGCTTCCAAAAGGCAAGAAACTCCCCACGTACCTGGGTAGGGCAAAAGAAAAAAGAAAAAACAGAGACAAACGAATAGGGACGGGACCTGCACCAGTGGGAGGGAGCTGTGAAGGAGGAAAGGTTCCCACACAGTAGAAGCCCCTTCGCGGGCAGAGACTGCGGAGAGCGGGGGCGGCGGGGGGAGCTTCAGAGCCGCGGAGGAGAGCGCAGCAACAGGGGTGCAGAGGGCAAAGCAGAGAGATTCCCGCACAGAAGATTGGTGCCGACCTGCACTCACCAGCCTGAGAGGCTTGTCTGCTCACCCGCCAGGGCGGGCGGGGGCTGGGAGCTGAGGCTCGGGCTTCGGTCCCAGGGAAAGGACCGGGGCTGGCGGCGTAAACACAGCCTGAAGGGGTTAGTGCGCCACAGCTAGCCGGGAGGGAGTCCGGGAAAAAGTCTGGAGCTGCCGAAGAGACAAGAGACTTTTTCTTCCCTCTTTGTTTCCTGGTATGGTAGGAGAGGGGATTAAGAGCGCCGCTTAAAGGAGCTCCAGAGACGGGCGCAAGACACGGCTATCAGCGCGGACCCCAGAGGCGGGCATGAGACGCTAAGGCTGCTGCTGCCGCCACCAAGAAGCCTGTGTGCGAGCACAGGTCACTCTCCACACTTCCCCTCCCGGGAGCCTGTGCAGCCCGCCACTGCCAGGGTCCCGTGATCCAGGGACAACTTACCCGGGAGAACACACTGCTCGCCTCAGGCTGGTGCAACGTCATGCCGTCGCGACGTCACGCTGGCCTCTGCCGACGCAGGCTCGCCCCGCCTCCGTGCCCCTCCCTGCCCCACGGCCTGAGCGAGCCAGAGCCGAATTAGCGGCTCCTTTAACCCCGTCCTGTCTGAGCAAAGAACAGACGCCCTAAGGCGACCTACAGGCAGAGGCGGGGCCAAATCCAAAGCTGAACCCAGGGAGCTGTGTGAACAAAGAACAGAAAGGGAAATTTCTCCCAGCAGCCTCAGGAGCAGCAGATTAAATCTCCACAATCAACCTGATGTACCCTGCATCTGTGGAATACCTGAATAGACAACGAATCATCCCAAATTGAGGAGGTGAACTTTGGGAACAAGATAGGTTATTTTTTCCCCTTTTCCTCTTTTTGTGAGTGTTTATGTGTATGCTTCTGTGTGAGATTTTGTCTGTATAGCTTTGCTTTCACCATTTGTCCTAGGGTTCTGTACGTCCATTTTTTGATGATGTTTTTTGTTTTTTACTTTTTTAAATTTGTTTCTTAACAATTATGTTCTAGTTTTTATTTTAATAACTTTATTTTACTTTATCTTACTTTATTTTATTTTATCCTCTTTCTTTTTTCTTTCTTTCTTTCTTTCTTTCTATTCTTTCTCCCTTTTATTCTCAGCTGTGTGGAGGACAGTCTCTTGGTGCTCCAGCCAGGCATCAGGGCTGTGCCAATGAGGTGGGAGAGCCAACTTCAGGACACTGGCCCACAAGAGACCTCCCAGCTCAATGTACTATCAAACGGTGAAAATCTCCCAGAGATCTCCATCTCAACACCAACACCCAGCTTCACTCAACGACCAGCAGGCTACAGTACTGGACACCCTAGGCCAAACAACTAGCAAGACAGGAACACAGACCCATCCATTAGCAGAGAGGCTGCCTAAAATCATAATAAGGCCACAGACACCCCAAAACATACCACCAGACGTGGACCTGCCCACCAGAAACACAAGATCCAGCCTCATCCACCAGAACACAGGCACTACTCCCCTCCACCAGGAAACATATACAACCCACTGAACCAAACTTAGCCACTGGGGACAGACACCAAAAACAATGGCAACTATGAACCTGCAGCCTGCAAAAACGAGACCCCAAACACAGTAAGATAAGCAAAATGAAAAGACAGAAAAGCACACAGCAGATGAAGGAGCAAGGTAAAAACCCAACAGACCTAACAAATAAAGAGGAAATAGGTAGTCTACCTGAAAAAGAATTCAGAATAATGATAGTAAAGATGATCCAAAATCTTGGAAATAGAATAGAGAAAATGCAAGAAACATTTAACAAGGACCTAGAAGAACTAAAGAGGAAACAGGCAATGATGAACAACACAATAAATGAAATTAAAAATACTCTAGAAGAGATCAATAGCAGAATAACTGAGGCAGAAGAACAGATAAGTGACCTGGAAGATAAAATAGTGGAAATAACTACTGCAGAGCAGAATAAAGAAAAAAGAATGGAAAGAACTGAGGACAGTCTCAGAGACCTCTGGGACAACATTAAACACAACAACATTTGAATTATAGGGGTCCCAGAAGAAGAACAGAAAAAGAAAGGGACTGAGAAAATATTTGAAGAGATTATAGTTGAAAACTTCCCTAATACGGGAAAAGAAATAGTTAATCAAGTCCAGGAAGCACAGAGAGCCCCATACAGGATAAATCCAAGGAGAAATACGCGAAGACACATATTAATCAAGCTATCAAAAATTAAATACAAAGAAAACATATTAAAATCAGCAAGGGAAAAACAACCAATAACACACAAGGGAATCCCCATAAGGTTAACAGTTGATCTTTCAGCAGAAACTCTGCAAGCCAGAAGGGAGTGGCAGGACATATTTAAAGTGATGAAGGAGAAAAACCTACAACCAACATAACTCTACCCAGCAAGGATCTCATTCAGATTTGATGGAGAAATTAAAACCTTTACAGACAAGCAAAAGCTGAGAGAGTTCAGCACCACCAAACAAGCTTTACAACAAATGCTAAAGGAACTTCTCTAGGAAAGAAACACAACAGAAGGAAAAGACCTACAATAACAAACCCAAAACAATTAAGAAAATGGGAAAAGGAACATACATATCAATAATTACCTTAAATATAAATGGATTAAATGCTCCCACCAAAAGACACAGACTGGCTGAATGGATACAAAAACAAGACCCATACATATGCTGTCTACAAGAGACCCACTTCAGACCCAGGGACACATACAGACTGAAAGTGAGGGGATGGAAAAAGATATTCCATGCAAATGGAAACCAAAAGAAAGCTGGAGTAGCAATTCTCATATCAGACAAAATAGACTTTAAAATAAAGACTATTACAAGAGACAAAGAAGGACACTACATAATGATCAAGGGATCAATCCAAGAAGAAGATATAACAATTGTAAATATTTATGCACCCAACATAGGAGCACCTCAATACATAAGGCAAATACTAACAGCCATAAAAGGGGAAATGGACAGTAACACAATCATAGTAGGGAACTTTAACACCCCACTTTCACCAATGGACAGATCATCCAAAATGAAAATAAGGAAACACAAGATTTAAATGACACATTAAACAAGATGGACTTGATATTTACAGGACATTCCATCCAAAAACAGCAGATTACAGTTTCTCCTCAAGTGCTCATGGAACATTCTCCAGGATAGATCATATCTTGGGTCACAAATCAAGCCTTGGTAAATTTAAGAAAATTGAAATCATATCAAGTAACAACACTATGAGACTAGATATCAATTACAGGAAACATCCGTAAAAATACAAACACATGGAAGCTAAACAATACACTACTTAATAACGAAGTGATCACTGAAGAAATCAAACAGGAAAGCAAAAAATACCTAGAAACAAATGACAATGGAGACACAACGACCCAAAACCTATGGGATGCAGCAAAAACAGTTCTAAGAGGGAAGTTTATAGCAATACAATCCTACCTTAAGAAACAGGAAACATCTCAAATAAACAACCTAACCTTGCACCTAAAGCAATTAGAGAAAGAAGAACAAAAAACCCCCAAAGTTAGCAGAAGGAAAGAAATCATAAAGATCAGAGCACAAATAAATGAAATAGAAACAAAGAAAATGATAGCAAAGCTCAATAAAACTAAAAGCAGTTTCTTTGAGAAGATAAACAAAATTGATAAACCATTAGCCAGACTCATCAAGAAAAAAAGGGAGAAGACTCAAATCAATAGAATTAGAAATGAAAAAGGAGAAGTAGCAACTGACACTGCAGAAATACAAAGGATCATGAGAGATTACTACAAGCAACTCTAGGCCAATAAAATGGACAACCTGGAAGAAATGGACAAATTCTTAGAAATGCACAACCTGCTGAGACTGAACCAGAAAGAAATAGAAAATATGAACAGACCAATCACAACACTGAAATTGAAACTGTGATTAAAAATCTTCCAAGAAATGAAAGCCCAGGACCAGATGGCTTCAAAGGTGAATTCTATCAAACACTTAGAGAAGAGCTAACACCTATCCTTCTCAAACTCTTCCAAAATATAGCAGAGTGAGGAACACTCCCAAACTCATTCTACGAGGCCACCATCACCCTGATACCAAAACCAGACAAACATGTCACAAAGAAAGAAAACTACAGGCCAATATCACTGATGAACATACATGTAAAAATCCTCAATAAAATAATAGCAAACAGAATCCAACAACACATTAAAAGGATCATTCACCATGATCAAGTGGGGTTTATTCCAGGAATGCAAGGATTCTTCAATATATGCAAATCAATCAACGTGATATACCATATTAACAAATTGAAGGAGAAAAACCAAATGATCATCTCAGTAATTGCAGAGAAAGCTTTCAACAAAATTCAACACTCATTTATGATAAAAACCCTGCAGAAAGTAGGCATAGAGGGGACTTTCCTCAACATAATAAAGGCCATATATGACAAACCCACAGCCAACATTGTCCTCAATGATGAAAAACTGAAACTATTCCCAATAAGATCAGGAACAAGACAAGGTTGCCCACTCTCACCACTCATATTCAACATAGTTTTGGAAGTTTTAGCCACAGCATTCAGAGAAGAAAAAGAAATAAAAGGAATCCATATCAGAAAAGAAGAAGTAAAGCTGTCACTGTTTGCAGATGACATGATACTCTACATAGAGAATCCTAAAGATGCTACCAGAAAACTACTAAAGCTAATCAATGAATTTGGTAAAGTAGCAGGATACAAAATTAATGCACAGAAATCTCTGACATTCTTATACACTAATGATAAAAAATCTGAAAGTGAAATCAAGAAAATACTCCCATTTACCATTGCAACAAAAAGAATAAAATATCTAGGAATAAACCTACCTAAGGAGACAAAAGATCTGTATGCAGAAAATTATAAGACACTGATGAAAGAAATTAAAGATAATACAAATAGATGGAGAGATATACCATGTTCTTGGATTGGAAGACTCAACATTGTAAAAATGACTCTACTACCCAAAGCAATCTACAGATTCAATGTAATCCCTATCAAACTACTAATGGCATTTTTCTCAGGACTAGAACAAAGAATTTCACAATTTGTATGGAAACACAAAAGACCCCGAATAGCCAAAGCAATCTTGAGAACGAAAAATGGAGCTGGAGGAATCAGGCTCCCTGACTCCAGACTATACTACCAAGCTACAGTAATCAAGACAGTATGGTACTGACACAAAAACAGAAATATAGATCAATGGAACAGGATAGAAAGCCCAGAGATAAACCCACGCACATATGGTCACCTTATCTTTGATAAAGGAGGCAAGGATATACAGTGGAGAAAAGACAGCCTCTTCAATAAGTGGTGCTGGGAAAACAGGACAGCTACATGTAAAAGTATGAAATTAGAACACTCCCTAACACCACACACAAAAATAAACTCAAAATGGATTAAAGACCTAAATGTAAGGCCAGACACTATCAAACTCTTAGAGGAAAACATAGGCAGAACACTCTATGACATAAATCACAGCAAGATGCTTTCTGACCCACCTCCTAGAGAAATGGAAATAAAAACAAAAATAAACAAATGGGACCTAATGAAACTTCAAAGCTTTTGCACAGCAAAGGAAACCATAAACAAGACCAAAAGACAACCCTCAGAATGGGAGAAAATATTTGCAAATGAAGCAACTGATAAAGGATTAATCTCCAAGATTTACATGCAGCTCAATAACAAAAAACAAACAACCCAATCCAAAAATGGGCAGAAGACCGAAATAGACATTTCTCCAAAGAAGATATACAGATTGCCAACAAACACATGAAAGAATGTTCAACATCATTAATCATTAGGGAAATGCAAATCAAAACTACAATGAGATATCATCTTACACCGGTCAGAATGGCCATCATCAAAAAATCTACAAACAATAAATGCTGGAGAGGGTGTGGAGAAAAGGGAACACTCTTGCACTGCTGGTGGGAATGTGAATTGGTACAGCCACTATGGAGAACAGTATGGAGGTTCCTTAAAAAACTACAAATAGAACTACCATACGACCCAGCAATCCCACTACTGGGCATATACCCTGAGAAAACCATAATTCAAAAAGAGTCATGCACCAAAATGTTCATAGCAGCTCTATTTACAATAGCCAGGACATGGAAGCAACCTAAGTGTCCATGAACAGATGAATGGATAAAGAAGATGTGGCACATATATACAATGGAGTATTACTCAGCCATAAAAAGAAACGAAATTGAGATATTTGTAGTGAGGTGGATGGACCTAGAGTCTGTCATGCAGAGTGAAGTAAGTCACAAAGAGAAAAACAAATACCGTATGCCAACACATATATATGGAATCTAAGAAAAAAAAAAGAGAAATGGTCATGAAGAACCTAGTGGCAGATATGGGAATAAAGACGCAGACCTACTAGAGAATGGACTTGAGAATATGGGGAGGGGGAAGGGTAAGCTGTGACAAAGTGAGAGAGTGGCATGGACATATATACACTACCAAATGTAAAATAGATAGCTAGTGGGAAGTAGCCACATAGCACAGGGAGATCAGCTCGGTGGTTTGTGACCACCTAGAGGGTTGGGATATGGAGGGTGGGAGGGAGGGAGAACAAGAGGGAAGAGATATTGGAACATATGTATAACTGATTCACTTTGTTATAAAGCAGAAACTATCACACCATTGTAAAGCAATTATACTCCAATAAAGATATTTTTTTAAAAGATAATATTGAGAGAATACGCCATGTAATGGAAGAAAATATAAAGTATAATTCCATTTATACAGAGGTCAAGAAGAAAATGAAATAAACAACAACGCTGTATATATATATATATATATATATATATATACATATGTATGATTTAAAAAATTTAAGCAAAGGAATGAATAACATAAAATTCAGAATAGTGGTTAACTCTGGGGGAGGGTTTTGGATGTGGTCAAGAGCAGTGCCCACAAGTTTCAAAGATATTAGTGATGTTTTGTTTCATAAGTTAAGTGGAGGTGGGAGGAGGGGTGATTTATTATCATTCTTTAAACCAGAGGTTGGAAAACTTTTTCTGTAAAGGGCAAGATAGTAAATATTTTAGGGCCACATACAATCTTTCTTGTATCTTCTTCTTTTGTTTTTTTCACAACATTTTAAAAATGTAAAAACCACTCTTAGCTCATGGGACCTACCATAAGAGGCCATGGGAAAAATTCGGTCCACAAACTGTAGTTTGCCAACCGCTGCTTTAAACTGTTTGTGTTACACTGTCTTTTGTGTACAGATATATTTCTCTCCCACCCACCCCCCAAAAAAAGAAAAGAATGAAACAGGAGGGTTGTGTGGTGGCCACAAATTATTATTATTTATTATCTGCTATCTCTTTACAGAGAAGATATACATGTTCTTCCTAACCCAGATCAAAACCCCATCCATTAAGCCTCCAGTCTCTTGACAGTTCCTCTGTACCATTGCAGCTTAAAAAAAGAAACTCCACTTCTTCTTTTCTAAAGGGGAAAAGGTAATGAAATGCACCATTAATCTTGCCTACAGTAGATTTTGAGCAGATTCTAGACAACAAAGTCAAAACAGTAGTAGTAGTTCAGACTGTTGCTTGAGCAGGAAGATAGGGAAATCATAGATAAAATTCCAATTTGGTCGAATTACGATCACTTCATACCATCATCCAAGAAGTGTCTGCTCTTAATTCAAAGCTAACATTTCCTGGGCCTCACCATGTGCCAGGCACTGATCTCATACTGTATGTGTAATTTCATTTTGTTTCTCACAATAATCCTTTGTGGTAGATACTATTATGAACCTCATTTTACCATAGTGGAAACTGAGTCACTGAGAGATTAAGTCACTTGCTCAAGGTCACACAGCTAGAAAGTAATGGAGCTCGTATCCGTATCCAGGAGGTTGGATCCTGAGCCCACGCTCAGCCACAACACTACTCTAATTGTTAAATACATTTGTCTCCTCACCATAAATGAAGTTGTATTTTTATCCCCATTCTACAGATAAAGAATGTGTGCTTGCACCTGGCCTTGATCCAAGAAGCTTGGCTGGAGGCTGGGACTGAAGCTGATGCTACTTGTTTGGTGAGACCTTGTTTTGGCTTATTTAAGGAGCATTTTACAAGTCTCAGCTTGTCAGTAATGGGCAAAGAGCTGCTAAGAAAAAACAGGTAAAATGAGAGGTCACACTTGTAACCACATGTCTCCACAGTGACAGGCTTCAATTCTTCATCAAGGCCATATGAAAAATAATTATGCTCCATCTTGGGCCCAAAGTTGGTGCTTGAGGGGAGTGAACAGGGCATGGAGGTTATTGCTGAGATAAAGAGGAAAGCTTAGGAGCTATGAATGGAAAAATAACCAGTCTTAATTCGACCAGAACCAAAATGTGGAATGGTCATTACCATTTATTCAACAAACGTTTTTAAGCACACAAACTATGTGCCAAGACCCAGGCAGATGCTGGGATACGATGACAAACATGCCACAGTCCCCCCACCCCCACCCAGGGTTTGGAATATCTCCCCCTGGCTCCTCAGTGGAATGTGGTTTCTAAAGAGCACAAATGGACAGAGGCAGGAAAATGGTGGAGGTATGACATCTCTGGGAGCCACTCTGCTGGCCATACTAACACCCCTCACCCTTGCAGCTAGGGCAGAAGGTAGAACCACACCCAGCTCTGATGAACTTTCCCTGTGGGATTTCTCTTTTGGCAAGAGTTTACAACAATTGCCTTTTCTCCTGAGGCCTGGGGTAGGGATGAGGTCGGCCCGAGGAAGGAAGGTAGTTGTCAAAAAACAGACCCAGAGGTGCAGTTTTATGGCCTGAGAGATTCAGAAGTTTTCCTTTGGTACTTCAAGCTCAGGTTACATAAGAATAGCACATCTGCTCTAAATCATGATTCCTTTCCTCCGTCTACACCCAGCTGGGCAAACCCTTCAAATTATAATGATCCAGAAAGAGGGCTGAGTTTGTTTTTATTTTTGCTGTATGGATTTTGTGGAGAAAGTGAGAAAAGAAAGTCACGCAAAAGGCCATCCCCAGAGAGATTACCAAAAAATTTTATTCAAGACTCCCTTCCCCCACCAAGTTTTTCTGTGCTGGGGAAACTTATTTCTGTACTGGAGAAATCTGGGGACCATGAGCCTCAAAGAAGGCCCTGATGAAAGGACCTCTGTATAAACAGCAGGCACAACAGTCACTGGGTAGAAATGTCCCAGGGAGGAGATGTCACAGAAGGCACTGAAGCTGCTGGCTTGTAGGTACTGATGTTATTTACACTAGCATGCTAATTTGGGCGCCAGCTGCCAGCCGCTAGCCCCTCCTCTCCCCAGCTGCTCTGCACAGTGAAAAGCCTAAATATCACTCAATTTGGCACCATCCAGAGGAGGCACATGCAGTGGTAAGAAATCTCTCCCTTTTCCTAGTGGTAGCAGAAATTATCCCCCAAGTGAGTAGCCCAAACTGGCCAGAAACCCTCTATAAAGACTGCTCCCATTTTAATACAGAGCCCCGTTTCAAAACAAGGCCCCTGATGCAGAATCCCACCCAGGTCTGTCCACCCATTCGGGCTTAGAACCCCCTTTCAAGCAGTCAGTACAATGATTGTCTGTTCAGGGAAAGACATTATGGTATCCGTGGCTATGACACTTCAACCAGGTGTCAGATTCATTTGGGGAGTTTATAATGCAGATGCTAGGCCAGACCCCAGACCTATCAAACCAGAATTTCCAAGAGTGAGGACCAAGAATGTGTATGCATCAAAGCCCCCCAGGTTGAGAGCAACAGCTGAGGACCTATTCAAGAACATTTGTGGTACCTTCTCATACTCCTTGGAGCCTGTTTCTCAAGGGTTTAATAGCTCAAAGGATCTGAAACTAACTCACATTCATGGGTGAATGAGCAATAAGGCTAAAACATACAGGTTCCTGCATTTTAAGTGGACTCTGCCCTAAATATATAACTTTCTAAGAGGGGCAACTCAGGTCCAGTTACAGGCTTCTGATAAGAACACAGATGTAGCACATAACATCCAAGATATAGCTCAATCTTCCCAATTTCAAATATCTTATTCCATAGAGCCCAAAAGCATTCACATATTAAAAGCCATAGGCCCCAACGTGGGATATGGAAAGTATGTTTACCATGCCCATAAAGTGCCCTTTATTTACTAAAGCCCCATCAGTACTTTTTACTATGATCAAGACCACAGCAAAACAACAAAACAAAACCAGAAACAGTGGAATTTAGAAATGACTGACTTTTTTTTTTCAAATGAGGAATCAATCATGAATCGGGTACTGAAATGTGAAAACTAATACAGATTAATTCTTCCAGATGACCCTATGAAATGGGTTAAAAACTTCAGATTAATAGAGACCATGGCTGGGGGAAACTAGGAGGAGTAGGAAATATTTGGGGGCATTAATAAAAGCAAATCTGAGCCAGAAAAACTGAAGGTGCAGGCGGATAGGAGGATTGATGGGAATGGTG
This sequence comes from Mesoplodon mirus, assembly GCF_964341445.2. Taxonomy (NCBI): domain Eukaryota; kingdom Metazoa; phylum Chordata; class Mammalia; order Artiodactyla; family Ziphiidae; genus Mesoplodon; species Mesoplodon mirus. The sequence continues at coordinate 146,137,384 of NC_138979.1, read as the reverse complement.
ATGCCTGCAGAAGATCTTCCTAGAGTTCCTACACATTCTCCACTGCCAATGTCATAGACAGAATCACAAGATATGGATACTCATCCCCCCAATACCTAGTTTGAGCTTTGCTAAATCCTGCCATGTGGGCAAAGCTACAGAGCTCTGGACAACTGGGGACTTGTGAGAGGGGCCCATTGATTAGCAGTTTGCTCAGAAACCACAAAGATGTCGTGTGGTCTCTTCCAGTGCCCGGGTTCATGGTGGGGAGAGTAGGAGGCTCATAACAGAAATGAAGCACCAGAAAATGGAGATGTGATGCATTACAGCCTCATTAGCAAGATTTCCACAAAACAACTAGATCTGATTAGGAATAATTAAAATTCTCCCATTCCCTTGTGTAGGAAGATAGGGAAAGTCCTGTATAAACTGGGAAGAGGCCAAAGTGACTAGAAGGCTTGGGAGGCCTGGAAAGAAAGAAACAGGAGAAGATGAGATAAAATAAACCAAAGGGAAAGGAAGGTAGAGACCAATGTTTAATATAAGTAAGACATTCGTTTAACAAATATTTATTGAACACCTTCTTTCATTCTTAAATTCCAAATTCCTCATTTGAAGCAGTCCAAATGCTGAGCCATCCCAAGCATGGTCTTCAATATACTCTCCAGTATTACTGTTAATTTTGTTAGAGCTTCCGCATTAACATACCTCATTTCCTATCCATGATTATTCCCATTTCCATGGTTTTGCTCTTTGTGCCTGAAATGCTCTCCACTTTTCCTTTCACCAGTTCAAATCCTAACCATTCTCCAAAATCCAGCTGAAGCTACACCTCCCCCATGAACACTGGCCTCATGCCTTCATGCCACTCTTTGTGATATCTCATTGAGTGTATATTACATCCCACACAAACACTTGTTATTTTTTGTCTTGAATTGTTCTCCTGTTTCTGATTGGAATGACAAAGAGCCCAGAGAAGCTGATTAATTAGGTGGAGATTTGAATTAGAATTAGAATGAGGAACTCATTTTCCTATGAAAATAATTATATATCATTTACTTGGATACATTTTACTATATTAATAGTCAGCTGAGATTCTAATTGCTATTATAACATTTTATGGGAAACGTATTTTTAGTTCCCAACGACCAGTTTACAAATAACCTTTGAGAACAAAACATGTTTGTAAATTGGATATTGCTTCTGTGAGGCAAAAGTGTAAAGAATGATTAAAGAAGTGTAGAATACGAGACATGTAAGGAACAGAGGAACAACTGCTTTGGAAGAAAATTGCAAGACAGGGATTTTTTTTAAATTTGCAATGAAAATACAAAGCTTCCTGGCCTCCTGGCTCCTACAGATAGGCAGTCACAGTTGGTTGTAAGAATTTCTACCTCCTCTTCTACACTTGACCCTTTAACAGTTTAAGATCTCCCATTAAATCTATTTTTGTTGATTAAGTCAGCTCCAGCAGGGTATGCTGTTAAACAGCAACATTTAATAGAAAAACAGTAACTAGTAACATAGGTAAGAACCTCCTTGTAAAACGTGTGATGACCTTTCCTCAGAAGACACAGAGTAGGGCCCTTTCTTTCCGTTTTCCTAGCTCCCCTTGGGACAATTGGGGTTTGTGGAACGTGTTCAGAAAAGATTCTGAAAGTACCCAGCCACTGCTGGCCAAATCTGCTCTCTATCAGCAACACTTTCACTCCTGCCTTTTCCTTGGAACCATGTTTTCTAGGGTTGCCTGTAACTGAGCCTAGACCTTGCCAGGAACACTCCTTGATTCATGGCATTTGGCTGGAAGTATGATTAAAACCCAAATGAGTGTGGGCCATACTCTGAGCTTGAAATAAACTATTCAGAATAGTTACATGTTTATCAAGGTTTTTATTAAAATACCACATCCCTTCATATATTCAGCTTATACGAAGCCAATATTTTTCCTCAAGACACAGCACGTGCTTTAACATGAGAGGCGTTACTTCCTATTGTTTAGAAGGAACAACTGTGCTCATAATTTAATGGACTTGTTTTATGGAAGGAGATAAAGTATTCCTGACTTGAATTAAAAAACATAATGAAGCAGGTCTTTTGTGGTTTGAGTAACAGCTTGGTGATGAGCAGGGTGGGGCGCAGCTGTCAGCTGCAAAGGCTGTAGCTCTTGGGCCTAGCCTTTGGTATCGCAAAGGTAAACATGAAGGATCCTACTCCATCAGTTAGTACCGGGACCCTGTTCCTTCTAACAACAGCAAACCACTCAGAGGGACCTTTGCAAGCCAGGCTTGCAGTTAAGGTTAAAATACTAGCTTATCCCCTACACAGATGTATCACTTTGGGCAAGGTATTTCACTTTTCTAAGCCTTGGTTTCCTCATCTGTAAACTGGCCACAATAATAATATTTTCCTTATAAGAGTTTTATGAGAGTTTAATTAGGTTGTGCCTGGAAGATGGAGTGATTAGAATGAAGAAGGGGAGCCTGGCGTGGTGCTGGCTGTTTCTTGGGTGATACGATTGGCATTAAACACAGAGAAAATTAGTCATCTACATTATTCCATTTGCAAGTCACACAGCTTGTAATTTCAGCCCCCCCACACCCAAAATGCTAACAAAATATCGGTAGAAGCTCCATCATTTATACAGTTTTCAGGCTGATTATTCTACGTCCTCTATGCTCTGAGTAGGCTCACATATACTGCAAAACAAGTCCCAAATAAGTGTGAACGGAATACTGTCCAAATTGATAACTGTCTTAGCTCATTGTTTTCTTCTGGATTCTCTATTAGCTGCCAGAAGAAATGAAAGCAAGGAGGGAGGGTGGGAAGAAGAGACAGGGAAGGGGGGAAGGCATGGGAGGAGGAAGAGGGCATGGAAGACGGAGGAGGAAACCTTAAGGCAGTTCCCTGACCTGGCTCTAGGATGTTCTCAGAACAGACCATGCAGAAACTCTTAAATCTTACAGCTGGAAAAATCAGTAGTCCCATTTTAGTTCCTTTGTCTCCAAGCAGAACTATGTCTGACCCTAACACTTCAAAACCAATGGGTGGTCTGTCTCAGACCTTAAGGATCCCTGGAAAGAGTCAAAGCCAGCAACCGCATTTCCCCTACTAAATCAAACTCCATTCCAACCCAGCAGCTCCAAGTCTCAACTTATTTATGCAATAGCATACCTTTATTTCAAATTTCCATGGGCCACTGAAAGATGTCTACTGTATGGGAAGAAAACACAAAGAAAAGTAAGAAAGTTTTTTCCTTTGATTTGACATAAAATATACAGATCATTGGCCATGGGCCCTTAGAAATTTGAAAGAAAAAAGAGAGAGAGAGAGAGAGAGAGAGAGGAAGAAAGTGCTAAAACATTGGTGTTTCCCATGGGGGCCCCAGGAGATGGAAGATAACTATCAAGAAGAGAAAAGTAGCCTCACCTAGGATAAGGGAGGCCCTGATATTCCGCTTACAAACATTTTCTAACAATCCCACAAGCAAAAAGGAAGACAAATCTGCCATTTCCCCCATGTTATTTTGTCCCTGGAAGACTCTGAAACAGCAGCAGTGAGAATCTCTGAAGTCTTGGTGAGAGCAGTTGATAAATCTGTGAGTGGCCCTGTGAGTTGAAAGTAGGAAGCTTCATTACATGGTAAGAGCAGTCAACTGTGGTAATGGCATTTGCAGAACCCCTTGCTTCTAACTCCACCCATTTCACAATTCTAACACTCATTTTGTCAGAACTTCAGTGATAGATGCTTTACTGATCCCTCTCCATCCAAATCAGTCCTCACCAACTCCAGAAGACACTGGCTTTGGTCCAAAGGCAAACAACTCTCTGACTCAAATGCTGAAAACATCTGTCTGACAAGGCCTCTTTGAAAATGTTGCCAAATTTTCCACATTGCCTTACGTGCCCACCACCATATACCACTGAGCACTCACCCTCAAGATTATTCACAATGCTCATGAGATCTGAGAAAGAACAAATCTGTTGCATGCTATGTGAAGAAGAAACTATACTTGTTCCTAAGTAAGAAATAAAAACTCCTGAAGACCAACTGGCATTATTTTTTAAAGGTGAACATTTTTATACCCTGCAGCAGCATTCCATTCCTATATATGTACCCAAGAGAAACACACATATATATCAGGAGAGAACATTCATAGTGTTGAACAGTGTAATACTACAAAACTGGAAATAACCAAATAAATGGCAATATATCAACATAATGAAATGTTATACAGCAGAGAAAATAAACTACAGCTACATTCAACAACACAGAAGGCCAGTGTCTTTGTCCCCACGGTGAGCCACAGCCACTCCCCGCCTCTGCAGGAGACCCCCCAACACTAGCAGAAGAGAAGCCGTGCTCTGAGAAGACTTCCACAGTAGAAATGGTTGCACCTTGGGCTCTGGCTCCCGTTTCTGAACTTCTCACAGACTGATGCATGAGTGCACTTGGCATTGTTCTTGTTGATCAGGCTGGGCTACAATAACATTCCGACATTTTCACTGGGACCACACCCGCACCACTGTCAGAACTCTTTATCTTGAACCTAGGGGCTGTGGTCGTAGTCTTTGCATCTTCTCTGCAGCTTGGCACCACAGACAGCAGAAGCAAGAAGAACTACAATCCTGCAGCCTGTGGAACAAAAACCACATTCACAGAAAGACAGACAAGATGAAAAGGCAGAGGGCTATGTACCAGATGAAGGAACAAGATAAAACCCCAGAAAAACAACTAAATGAAGTGGAGATAGGCAACCTTCCAGAAAAATAATTCAGAATAATGATATCACAGAATAATAATGATGATCCAGGGCCTCAGAAAAAGAATGGAGGCAAAGATCGAGAAGATGCAAGAAATGTTTAACAAAGACCTAGAAAAATTAAAAAACAAACAAACAGAGATGAAAAATACAGTAACTGAAATTACAGTAACTGAAATGAAAACTACACTAAACTACACTAGAAGTAATCAATAGCAGAATAACTGAGGCAGAAGAACAGATAAGAACAGATAAATGACCTGGAAGACAGAATGGTGGAATTCACTGCTGTGGAACAGAATAAAGAGAAAAGAACGAAAAGAAATGAAGACAGCCTAAGAGACCTCTGAGACAACATTAAACACAACAACATTCACATTATAGGGGTCCCAGAAGGAGAAGAGAGAGGGAAAGGACCTGAGAAAATATTTGAAGAGATTATAGTCGAAAACTTCCCTAACATGGGAAAGGAAATTGCCACCCAAGTACAGGAAGCACAGAAAGTCCCACACAGGATAAACCCAAGGAGAAATATGTCAAGACACACAGTAATCAAATTGGAAAAAATTAAAGACAAAGAAAAATTATTGAAAGCAGCAAGGGAAAAATGACAAATAACACACAAGGGAACTCCCATAAGGTTAACAGCTGATTTCTCAGCAGAAAAATCTACAAGCCATAAGAGAGTGGCATGATATACTTAAAGTGATGAAAGGGAAGAACCTACAACCAAGATTACTCTACCTGGCAAGGATCTCACTCAGATTCGATGGAGAAATCAAAAGCTTTACAGACAAGAAAAAGCTAAGAGAATTCAGCACCACCAAACCAGCTCTACAACAAATGCTAAAGGAATTTCTCTAAGTGGGAAACACAAGAGAAGAAAAGGACCTACAAAAACAAACCCAAAACAATTAAGAAAATGGTCATAGGAACATACATATCGATAATTACCTTAAATGTGAATGAATTAAATGCTCCAACCAAAAGACACAGGTTTGCTGAATGGATAAAAAAACAGGACCCATATATATGCTGTCTACAAGAGACCCACTTCAGACCTAGGGACACATACAGACTGAAAGTGAGGGGATGGAAAAAGATATTCCATGCAAATGGAAATCAAAAGAAAGCTGGAGCAGCAATACTCATATCAGATAAAATAGACTTTAAAATAAAGAATATTACAAGAGACAAGGAAGGACACTACATAATGACCAAGGGATCAATCCAAGAAGAAGATATAACAATGATAAATATATATGCACCCAACATAGGAGCACCTCGATACATAAGGCAACTGATAACAGTTATAAAAGAGGAAATCGACAGTAACACAGTAATAGTGGGGGACTTTAACACCTCACTTACACCAATGGACAGATCACCCAAAATGAAAATAAATAAGGACACAGAAGCTTTAAATGACACAATAGACTAGATAGATTTAATTGATATTTATAGGACATTCCATCCAAAAACAGCAGATTACACTTTCTTCTCAAGTGCGCACGGAACATTCTCCAGGACAGATGACATCCTGGGTCACAAATCAAGCCTCAGTAAATTTAAGAAAATTCAAATCATATCAAGCATCTTTTCTGACCACAACGCTATGAGATTAGAAATGAATTACAGGGAAAAAAACATAAAAAACACAAACACATAGAGACTAAATAATACATTACTAAATAATCAGGAGATCACTGCAGAAATCAAAGAAGAAATAAAAAAATACCTAGAGACAAATGACAATGAAAACACGACAATCCAAAACCTATGGGATGCAGCAAAAGCAGTTCTAAGAGGGAAGTTTATAGCTATACAAGCCTACATCAAGAAACAAGAAAAATCTCAAATAAACAATCTAACCTTACACCTAAAGGAACTAGAGAAAGAAGAACAAACAAAATCCAAACTTAGCAGAAGGAAAGAAATCATAAAGATCAGAGCAGAAATAAATGAAATAGAAACAAAGAAAACAATAGCAAAGGTCAATAAAACTAAAAGCTGGTTCTTTGAGAAGATAAACAAAATTGATAAATCATTAGCCAGACTCATCAAGAAAAAGAGGGAGAGGACTCAAATCAATAAAATTAGAAATGAAAAAGGAGAAGTTACAACAGACACTGCAGAAATACAAAGCATCCTAAGAGACTACTACAAGCAACTCTATGCCAATAAAATGGACAAACTGGAAGAAATGGACAAATTCTTAGAAAGGTATAGCCTTCCAAGACTGAACCTGGAAGAAATAGAAAATATGAACAGACCAATCACAAGTAATGAAATTGACACTGTGATTAAAAATCTTCCAAGAAAGAAAAGTCGAGGACCAGATGGCTTCACAGGTGAATTCTATCAAACATTTAGAGAAGAGCTAACACCCATCCTTCTCAAACTGTTCCAAAAAATTGCAGAGGAAGGTACACTCCCAAACTCATTCTATGAGGCCACCATCACCCTGATACCAAAACCAGACAAAGATACTACAAAAAAAGAAAATTACACACCAATATCACTGATGAATATAGATGCAAAAATCCTCAACAAAATACTAGCAAACAGAATCCAACAACATATTAAAAGGATCATACGCCATGATCAAGTGGGATTTATCCCAGGGATGCAAGGATTCTTCAATATACACAAATCAATCAATGCAATACACCCTATTAACAAATTGAAGGATAAAAACCATATGATCATCTCAATAGATGCAGAAAAAGCTTCTGACAAAATTCAACACCCATTTATGATAAAAACTCTCCAGAAAGTGGGCATAGAGGGAACCTACCTCAACATAATAAAGGCCACGTACGACAAACCCACAACAAACATCATTCTCAATGGTGAAAAACTGAAAGCATTTCCTCTAAGATCAGGAGCAAGACAAGGATGTCCACTCTCACCATTATTATTTAACGTAGTTTTGGAAGTCCTAGCCACGGCAATCAGAGAAGAAAAAGAAATAAAAGGAATACAAATTGGAAAAGAAGAAGTAAAACTGTCACTGTTTGCAGACGACATGATACTGTACATAGAGAATCCTAAAAATGCCACCAGAAAACTTCTAGAGCTAATCAATGAATTTGGTAAAGTTGCAGGATACAAAATTAATGCACAGAAATCTCTCGCATTCCTATACACTAATGATGAAAAATCTGAAAGAGAAATTAAGGAAACACTCTCATTTACCACTGCAACAGAAAGAATAAAATACCTAGGAATAAACCTACCTAGGGAGACCAAAGACCTGTATGCAGAAAACTATAAGACACTGATGAAAGAAATTAAAGATGATGCCAACAGATGGAGAGATATACCATGTTCTTGGATTGGAAGAATCAATATTGTGAAAATGACTATACTACCCAAAGCAATCTACAGATTCAATGCAATCCCTATCAAATTACCAATGGCATTTTTTACAGAACTAGAACAAAAAATCTTAAAATTTGTATGGAGACACAAAAGACCCCGAATAGACAAAGCAGTCTTGAGGGGAAAAAACGGAGCTGGAGGAATCAGACTCCCTGACTTCAGACTATACTACAAAGCTACAGTAATCAAGACAATATGGTACTGGCACAAAAACAGAAACATCGATCAATGGAACAAGATAGAAAGCCCAGAGATAAACCCATGCACCTATGGTCAACTAATCTATGACAAAGGAGGCAAGGATATACAATGGAGAAAAGACAGTCTCTTCAATAAGTGGTGCTGGGAAAACTGGACAGCTACATGTAAAAGAATGAAATTAGAACACTCCCTAACACCATACAAAAAAATAAACTCAAAATGGATTTGAGAACTAAATGTAAGACCGGACACTATAAAACTCCTAGAGGAAAACATAGGAAGAACACTCTTTGACATAAATCACAGCAAGATCTTTTTTGATCCACCTCCTAGAGTAATGGAATTATTAACAAAAATAAACAAATGGGACCTAATGAAACTTAAAAGCTTTTGCACAGCAATGGAAACCATAAACAACACGAAAAGACAACCCTCAGGATGGGAGAAAATATTTGCAAACGAATCAATGGACAAAGGATTCATCTCCAAAATATATAAACAGCTCTACAGCTCAATATTAAAGAAACAAACAACCCAATCCAAAAATGGGCAGAAGCCCTAAATAGACATGTCTCCAAAGAAGACATACAGATGGCCAAGAAGCACATGAAAAGCTGCTCAACATCACTAATTATTAGAGAAATGCAAATCAAAACCACAATGAGGTATCACCTCACACCAGTTAGAATGGACATCATCAGAAAATCTACAAAAAACAAATGCTGGAGAGGGTGCGGAGAAAAGGGAACCCTCTTGCACTCTTGGTGGGAATGTAAATTGATACAGCCACTATGGAGAACAGTATGGAGGTTCCCTAAAAAACTAAAAATAGAATTACCATATGATCCAGCAATCCCACTACTGGGCATATACCCAGAGAAAACCATAATTCAAAAAGACACAAGCACCCCAATGTTCATTGCAGCACTATTTACAGTAGCCAGGTCATGGAAGCAACCTAAATGCCCATCGACAGACGAATGGATCAAGAGGATGTGGTACATACATATAATGGAATATTACTCAGCCATAAAAAGGAAAGAAATTGGGTCTTTGTTGAGATGTGCATGGATCTAGAGACTGTCGTACAGAGTGAAGTGAGTCAGAAAGAGAAAAACAAATATCGTATATTAATGCATGTATGTGGAACGTAGAAAAATGGTACAGATGAACCAGTTTGCAGGGCAGAAGTTGAGATACAGATGTAGAGAACAAACGTATGGATGCCAAGGGGGTAAAGCCGTGGGGAGGTGGGGATGGTGGTGTGATGAATTGGGCGATTGGGATTGACATGTATACACTGGTGTGTATAAAATTGATGACTAATAAGAAGCTGCTGTATAAAAAAATAAATAAAATAAAATTCAATAATTCAACAAAAAAACACAGAAAAATTTTAGCATCATTATGTTGAATGAAGAGGGTAAATTCCAGGAGACTTCCTGTAGTATGATGCCCTTCATATGAAGTTTAAAAATTAATTAATAAAACTAAATAAAAATTTTTCATAAACCAAAAAACAAAAAATCAAATGAGTAAGAAATGCCTTCAGGAACAGGGGCAAAAGATTGAATAAGGAAGAGTAGTTGACGTAGGTTGTTGATTATGTTCTTGTTTTGGCATGGGTGAGGGTTTTAATAGGAGTTCATGTTATCACATAATTGATTTTTTATAAAGGGTCATGCATACACAAATGTTCATAATACATAAAATAAAAAATAATCTGGACTTCCCTGGTGGTGCAGTGGTCAAGAATCTGCCTGCCAGTGCAGGGGACATAGGTTCGAGCCCCGGTCCAGGAAGATCCCACATGCCACGGAGCAACTAACCCCTGGGCCACAACTACTGAGCCTGTGCTCTAGAGCCTGTGAGCCACAACTACTGAGCCCATGTGCCACAACTACTGAAGCCTGCAAGCCTAGAGCCCATGCTCTGCCACAACAGAAGCTACCACAATGAGAAGCCTGAGCACCACAACGAAGAGTAGCCCCAGCTCGCCGCAACTAGAGGAAGCCCACACGCAACAACAAAGACCCAATGCAGCCAAAAATTCATTCATTCATTCATTAGTTTAAAAAAATAAGCAAGCAGTTACTCCACAAGTATTCATTGAGGCTTTGCATTGAATATAAATCTAACAATAACATTTTGGAGCAGTAGGAGAGATTAAAAACCCCTGAAGGTTGCTTCCTCACTGTTTCTCTCCCTGGCACGTGCAGAATTTATTCTTCACAATAAAATCAAACTACTGTTCAGGATAATATTTCATACAGAGAAAAAAAGTCCCAATAGTTCATGAACTCTTATTCAGCTGCAATATTGTCAATGACAATCTTGTCAGCCTCCAACACAGCAAAGCGGAAGACTGGTCTCTATCATTATGATGTTAATTTTGCTGGTCTTGGGCAATGCTGAAGCAAATTTAACAGAACCTGATTATGATTCCATAAACCCCAGACTCCTTGCTTGTTGCAGCAAATAAAATAAGTTTCTGTTATCTGCCTTCTGAGCCATTGTGGCTACCCAAGATCCAAGGAGGTCTGCTCATGGTTGGCCTGCTCTGCAAAACCTAGCAGGGTAAGAGCAAGGTGAGCTAACCCAAAAGGGAGCCAGGTGGTGGCTGTGAAGTTCCTTCTCTGAAGAAGGCTTGCCTGGCCCCAAGTCATCCAGAGTCTCCCTTCTGCTCACTCTTATCTCACAGGTTAGTTAGCAAAGTCATGATTGCCCTTATAGTTGAATGGAGAGAATCAGTTAGGAAGAAATAGTTCTGTTTCATTGAGCATTTTCAAATCATTCTAGGAAAACTAAAGTTATCATTACTAAAATAATTGCCTGATTTAGTACTGTTTAGTCTGCTGTCTGCTGTGTGAAAAATGACCAACTGAACTGACTGTATTTCTTATACTATTTCAGTGCCAAAGTAGAAATTCTTGCATTCCTTCCCCCTCTATGTTGAATATGATTAGTCTATGCCATTTAGTAGCCAACTTTTTATTCAGAAACCTGAGATCTTCTCTCAGTTAACCCCCATGTGAATAATATGAGCACCATTAGTTATCCAACCAGTGGCAATGCTTGCTATTTTGGAGCAAAGAAGCCCTGCTGGGAAAGTGAGTTTCCGGAAGTCTGTGATTCATAAGAAATGGGCACAGATCCAGGTTGCCTAGACCTAAGAACTCCTTTCTCTGCCTTCATTTCATTTGCAAAACAAGGACATTCCTATGTGCTACCTACTCATCAAGATGCTATGAGCATAATGAGCTGCTGGGGCTATCAGTTTCTTGGACGAAAGCCACTATAATGCAATGACAACTGACTCCTTGAATTCCATTTGCAAAGTCAGATGACACATTTGTAACCTCAGCGTGAACTACATAAGTCCTTGTCATTTATTATGCGTAGAACACATTTCAAGCCACTTCTCTGCAGAAGCCAAATGCAGCCAGTCAGACTATAGGCACACCTCATTTTATTGTGCTTTGTTATATTGTGCTTAGCAGATACTACATTTTTTACAAGTTGAAGGTTTGTGGCAATCTTGCATCAAGCAAGTCTATTGGTGCCATTTTTCCAACACCATTTGCTCACTTCATGTCTCTATGTCTCATTTTGGTAATTCTCGTAATATTTCAAACTTTGTAATTATTTTTATATTTGTTATGGTGATCTTGATCAGCCATCTTTGATGTTACTACAGTCATTGTTTTGGGGTGCCACAAACTGACCCATATAAGACAGCAAACTTAACCCATTAACGTGGTATAATGCTGAGATAGGCTGAAATCTAGGCCCTTTGCTCCAAACAGTAGCTAAGTTGTGGATGCAAAAGAAAGTTCTTGAAGGAAATTAAAAGTGCTACTCCAGTGAACACACAAATAATAAGAAAGTGAAACAGCCTCACTGCTGATATGAAGAAAGTTTTAGTGGTCTGGATAAAAGATCAAACCAGCCAAAATATTCCCTTAAGCCAAAGCAGAATCCAGCTTCAATTCTAACTCTCTTCAGTTCTATGAAGAGTGAGAGAGGTGAAGAAGCTGCAGAAGAAAAGTCTAAAGCTAGCAGAGCTTGGTTCATGAGGTTTAAGAGAAGAAGCCATCTCCATAACATAGAAGTGCAAGGTGAAGCAGCAAGCACTCCTGTAGAAGCTGCAGCAAGTTATCCAGGGGCTCTAGCTAAGATCATTAATGAAGGTGACTACACTAAATAACAGATTTTCAATGTAGACAAAACAGCCTTCTATTGGAAGAAGATGTCATTCAGAACCTTCATAGCTGGAGAGGAGAAGCCAATGCCTGGCTTCAAAGCTTTGAAGGACAGGCTGACTCTTGCTAGGGGCTAATGCAGCTGGTGACTTGAAGCTGAATACAATGCTCATTTACCAATGTGAAAATCTTAAGGTCCTTAAGAATTACGCCAAGTCTCCTCTACCTGTGCTTTATAAAGGAAAGAGCAAAGCCTGAATGACAGCATATCTGTTTACAACATGGTTTACTGACTAATTTAAGCCCTATGTTTAGACCTACTGCTCAGAAAAAAAGATTCCTTTTAAAATACTACTGTTCATCCCACTACTGGGCATATACCCTAAGAAAAACATAATTCAAAAAGAGTCATGTACCACAATGTTCATTGCAGCTCTATTTACAATAGCCAGGTCATGGAAGCAACCTAAGTGTCCATCAACAGATGAATGGATAAAGAAGATATGGCACATATATACAATGGAATATTACTCAGCCATAAAAAGAAACAAAATTGAGTTATTTGTAGTGACGTAGATGGAACTAAAGTCTGTCATACAGAGTGAAGGAAGTCAGAAAGAGAAAAACAAATACTGTATGCTAACACATAAATATGGAATCTTAAAAAAATGGCTATGAAGAACCTAGGGACAGGACAAGAATAAAGACGCAGAGGTAGAGAATGGACTTGAGGACACAGGGTGAGGGGAAGGGTAAGCTGGAACAAAGTGAGAGAGTGGCATGGACATATATACACTACCAAACGTAAAATAGATAGCTAGTGGGAAGCAGCCGCATAGCACAGGGAGATCAGCTCGGTGCTTTGTGACCACCTAGAGGGGTGGGGTAGGGAGGGTGGGAGGGAGGGAGACACAAGAGGGAGGAGATATGGGGACATATGTATATGTATAGCTGATTCACTTTGTTGTACAGTAGAAACTAACACACCATTGTAAAGCAATTATACTACAATAAAGATGTTAAACAAAAAAAAAGGAAGAAATAAAACACTACTCCTCATTGACAGTGGTCACCCAAGAGCTCTGGTGGAGATGAAAAACAAGATTAATATTTTCATCCCTGATAACACAGCATCCATTCTGCAACCCATGAATCAAGGAGTAATTCTGCCTTTCAAGTCTTATTATTTAAGAAACATATTTTGTAAGGGTGTAGGTGCCATAGATAGTGATTCCTCTGATGGATCTGAGCAAAGTAAATTGAAAGCCTTCTGGAAAGGATACACCATTCTAGACATCATTAAGAACATTTATGATTTATGGAAGAGGTCAAAATACCAACATTAACAAGAGTTTGGAAGAAGTTGATTCCAAGCTTCATGGATGACTTTGAGGGGTTCAAGACTTCAGTAGAGGAAGTCACTACAGGCGTGCTGGAAATAGTGAGAGAACTAGAATTAGAAATGGAGCCTGAAGGTGGGACTGAATTGCTGCAATCTCATGATAAAACTTGAACAATGAGGAGTTGCTCCTTATAGATGAGCAAAGAAAGTGGTTTCTTGAGATGGAATCTACTCCGGGTGAAGATGCTGTGAAAATTGTTGAAATGACAACAAAGGGTTTAGAATATTACAAAAACTTAGCTGATGAGAAAGAAGCAGCAAGGTTTGAGAGGACTGACTCAGTTTGAAAGTTCTACTGCGGGTAAAATGCTATCAAACAGTATTGCAAACTACAGAAAAATCATTCGTGAAAGGAAGAGTCAATCAATGTGGCAAACTTCATTGCTGTCTTATTTTAAGAAGTTGTCACAGCCTCTCCAGTCTTCAGCAGCCACCCCCCTGATCAATCAGCAGCCGTCAGTATTGAGACAAGACCCTCCACCCACAGAAAGATTAGGACTCGCTGAAGGCTCAGATGATGGTTAGCAGTTTTTAGCAATAAAGCATTTTTTAATTAAGGTATGTATATTGTGTTTTTTAGACATATGCTTATTAAACACTTAATAGACTACAGTATAGTATAAACATAACTTTTATATGCACTGGGAAACCGAAAAAATGTGTGACTTGCTTTATTGCAATGTTTGCTTTATTGCAGTGGTCTGGAACCAAACCCACAACATCTCTGAGGTATGCCTGTATATTCTTGGCTCTGAGACATGAAAAGTTCTTACCAATCTTTCTGAGATCTCTCCTTCTAAGGGATCCATTCAGAGGCACAGTGGCCCTCTATTTTGGATTGATATCTTGTTATAAATACCCAGATAAGTCTGAGACACTTCTGAGTAGTTCTCACTATCCCTATTCCAGGAGAGGAGGTGAATAACTGTACAAATGAATCATCCGGATTGTATGACATAACTTCAGAGAGAAGTAGAGACAGACACAGAGAGAGATTTCCAACAAGATCCCTAATGACAAACCCCAAACAAGGGACTTCACCAGAACAGCCTCAGAAACTGGCTAGATTCAAAATTTCAGCTGAGCTGCCTTAACTTTGCCTGGGCCACGCATAAAACCAGTGGTGAGGCCACGCTAAGGCAGCAGTGCCCTGGGCACAAAGGGTGAGACAATGGCACAATTATGCCAGGGGGAGAGGTCTTGACACAGGCTTGGGTGCCTTAGGACAAGGCGGGTGTGTGATCATCCTGGGGCCTCTTTACTGTCTCTGGGGATGGGGTGAGAGGGGCAAGCCTGCCCTTCAGCTCTGTCTTCTCCATTGTAGCATCCTTCTTCCCATCCAGGGTTCCCCATAGTCTCTCCTTATCCAACAAGACCCTCTTCTACCCCAAAGGACATTCGGCTCACCCACTATACAAGAACCTCCTCTTTGCTTCGCCAAAACCGCTACCCCTGCTCAAAGGAGAAAAGGGCAAGGGGACATGAGAGTTTTCACTGGGGGCCATTTTTATCTGTTCTGCCACTACATAAAACACTATTTCTTACCAGGAAAAGAAACACTCTCGTGTCTTTTGGACATGAGGGATCGCTAAGCTACAGACCCATAAATAGAGTTCTCTGTTTCTCTTCCAAAGCAGTGCCCAAGAAACAAGCTCGACTCAGAGATGCAGTGTACCTCCCACCTGACCCTCCACACCTCGAGGGTGCCAAAATCAGCTCCAGGTGACACAAGCAAGAGCTGTCCTCAGGCTTATCTCCCTAAAATCTGGAGGTTGAAGAGAAGATAATCTGAAGATATCTTCTGCCTTCTAAATGTAATGGATTGATGGCTTGGAGTTTGGCTCATTCACCACCCACCAAGCAGGCTTTCCAAAAGCTCCATAAGCAAGCAAGAGTGGAATGTAGCTGAAAGAGAACAAATTAATCAAGTCTAGCAGGAACCTGCTTGAGTAATGGATCAACAAGTTTTCCAGAAGTTCATCAGACTGGTACAATCAATACAACAGCCCAAACAGAAAGCCATTGCCATTGCAGTACTGATAATATTTTCTGAGACAAGACGTCTGAGAGCTAATTTTGTTTTTGACCCTTACTGAATTGCCTCATGGTTACCACAGTTTTCTTTTCTTTTTTTTTTTTTTTTAGCAGTAACTGGGCCTCTCACTGTTGTGGCCTCTCCCGTTGCGGAGCGCAGGCTCCGGACGCTCAGGCTCAACAGCCATGGCTCACGGGCCCAGCCGCTCCGTGGCATGCGGGATCCTCCCGGACCGGGGCACGAACCCGTGTCCCCTGCATCGGCAGGCGGACTCTCAACCACTGCGCCACCAGGGAAGCCCGTTACCACAGTTTTTATGGCTCCATTTAAACATAAATCAGTCACACTGGATGCTAGTCACAACTCAGCCTATGTTCCCAAGCATGCTGAGTGCCTGACACCATTGTGCAGATAAAACTAAACCCTGAGATCTACTCCCTTGGCCCTACTTGGAGTGTGGAGAAAATCAAATCTCTTTTTTTTTTTTTCCTTGATACCTCCCATAAGCAATTCCATATATTCCCTTAAGCCCTAAATGTCATGTAGGATATTAAATGCAATTGTTTCTGAAATGTAAACATCTATTTCTCAATTCTCTGTTCAAATCAAGCTTTTGATGATGGGCAAGATAACACCAGGCTAACTCTGTTGGCCTTCAGATCAGCAGATGAGACTCTACTTTGATATATTAATGCTGCGGAGTTAGTGGGGTGTTTACCCAGCCTTAGAGGGTTGAAGGGCATTTTACCCTGAGGTTTGAAGGCAATGGAAAAAATTTGAAAGGGAATGGACAGCATTTCCTCTGTGCACATTAAGACATTAATAAATATACAGTGAAATGGATTATTTTACAAATATACAGTCTTCCTGTCTGGCATGACACAGACAAGTGGAAATATTTCTGCCCCCTGTAAATCCCTTATTTCCTTTCCTGAAAATACCCAATGGCATACCAGCTGTGACCCCTCCTCGGATGTGTGTGTATATTTCAATTGCATGTTGGTGGTATTAAGAATCGAAGCACCCCTAAATCCACCTCACAGGAAACCAGTCCATAGCTGCTAATATTAGATTACATTCTAATTATTTATTCTACATCCCTCTTCACACCATTATTCCAAGACCAACAGATCAGAGTTTTCACTGAATACTAATGCCCCGTTCCTCAGTATTCTAGAGCTGCATTTGGCATCTCCCTGGACAGAGAGATCAATCACAGGACCAAATGGAAAACCACACTTTGCTCCATATCACATTAGCATGTCTTTCCCTATTTCGGTCACAAAGTCATTTCCCACTTGTCCCACATGAATAGCCCTTTTACCACTTATCAATATGGATGAAGCCCAAACTACCTACTTTATGCAAAACAGTATAAAAATAAATAAATAAATAAATAAATAAATTTTAAAAAGCAGGCAAACCAACCGCCTCTGCCCTTTTTCTTTGTAAAATCAGCTGCTTCTGTAGCTTTACCCTATCTTCTAGAATTTGCTGCCAGCCTACCCACATCAGGACCAAACAGAAAACTTCCCATGGAAACAAGAAACTGAAGTTTAAGATGCAAGGGAAATGCCTCTCAGGAAGGCAACGAAACAACAAATGACCCAGGAAAAGAGCAACCGCCTACCTATCTTCTCCCTAGAAAAGTGTTACAGGGAATTTTCTGATGGCAGAGCAGCCGCCCAAGCTAGTGTGGGAGCTCAGCGAGCAGGACAACCTAGATGAGCCACGGGAAAGAAGGGTGGCTAAGGCGCCATAGGATATGGTTATTTGAGTATTTTTTAAAAATTACCTGCAATCAGAGGCTCATGCTCAGATTTTGGTTGGGGCTATTAAAGTACTGGTTTTGCTACCTGTAAGGTAAACACTCTGGCAGAACAGTGAAGACACCTGGCAAATAGTTCGTATCTAACTGTGAGCTTGAGCCCCCAATTAACCACCACACTTCATTCAGTTAAGCACTCCGTGAGGATTTACCGGTAGCGACAGCTAACATTTATTGAACCCCTGTAGTATTCCAGATCCTCTTCCAAGCACTTTACAACATTATTTCTAATAATTATCAAACAACCCCCTAAGGTAGTTAGCACCTATTTGTGATGGCTAATTTTGTCACTGGCAAAGCCCATTAACAAGTGCCGGGAAATAAAAATAGAAGCTGGATAATAAAATAAAGTTGAACCTTCTTTTTTTTTCTTTTCCTTTGTGTTTCCTCTAGTTTCATTTGCTGATAGGGTGCTGCATGCAGAGGCCTTGCCCCCAGCACTTCAGATCAGAGTTCCTGGTGCGAAACGACTGTAGGGACATCTCAGCTCTGGGGGCCGTGTGCAGAAGCTGTGCAGGACACTCAATTCAAGATGACCGCAGCAGGCCGGGTGCAGAGATGCTGTGCCGGCACTGCCATCTGGAGCCTGAGCAGCACGCATGTGCCTGCCCAGTGAGAACTCCGCCCCCCACCTCACTGTAAGACCCACCCCCCCTATAAAGCAACCCTGGTCATGGCCTTTCTTTCTGTGCTCTAGAGTGTAGCTCAGACCTCTTCATTCTTTGATCAAAAAATAAAGCTTTCCATTGCTTCCGAACCGAACTCAGCCTCATTCTATTGGCACAAACCACACCGGCATAAGGACACTTGTTGGGGCCTGACTTGAAAGGGTCGGTAACAATTTTATGTGTTAGCTTGATGACCCATACGGAGCTCAGATTCGTTATTTCTGGGTGTGTCTGTGAGAGTGTTTCTGGATGAGACTCACATTTGAATTTGTGGACTCAGTAGACTGCCCTCCGCAATGTGGGTGGGCGTCATCCAATCCCCTGAGGGACTAAACAAAACAAAACGTGGGGAAGGAGGAATTTGCCCCTTTTTTCCTGTCTCACTGGTTAAACTAACACATATCTTATCCAGCCCTTGGACTGGGATTTTCACCATCAGCTCCACTGGTTCTCAGGCTTTCAAACTTGGACTGAATTACACCACTGGCTTTCTTAGATCTCCAGTTTGCCGACAGCAGGTCGCAGGGCTTCTCAGCCTCCATGATCATGTGAGCCAAACCCTCAGAATAAATCTCCATATATATGTATATCCTGCAGGTTCTGTTTCTCTGGAGAACTCCGAGGAATACACTATGATAAAGAACACTGTGGCTCAAGTGCACAATGAACTTGCCCAGACTTACAGCGAGTAGGTGGCAGAGGCAGGATTTGAGCCAGGCTGTGTGACTCCAAAGCCCATCCATGCTCTTTCCAAGGCACCAACAAATATCCACAACAGTAAAGTATGCTGAGTTCACTGGAATTTCCAGGCTAATAAGAAATGAGGCAAGCTAAAAGTTAAAATCTGGATAAAATGTAAAGTTTACTCCTTTCAGTAAAATGGAAAGTCAGACTCAGAATTAGCAGCTGTTAAAGCACTTATCATGAAGTATCCCTGCCTTAGCTCACAAAAGTCAGCAATCTAGAGATTAAAGTGCAAGTACATTTATCTCCAGAATTTAACATAGAAGACAGTAGAATAAGCTTCTAAATGTTTTAAGCCCTAGGTTGGGATCAGGGAGACCTGGGTTCTACTCCTAGATCAGTTGTTAAGTAATTGTGTATGTCCCTAAGCAAGTTGCTTTTCAGCCCTGGCCTCAGTTCTTGCCTGCAAAAGGAGGGGATTTGATTCTACGAGATGGCTAAGTTCCCATCCTGATCTAAGGCTAACATTTTTCAGAACTGATACTAATTCACCTCATGACGTTCTCGAGAGGCATGATCCATTTTGCAGAGATTCAGAAGTAGAGATTCAGAAAAGTTAGGTGCCTTACTCAGCACTTGATCACAGAGCTGAGGACTGATGTCTCTTTCTTCTGCATTGCCAGACCCCCCTTCTTCCCCATCCTGCCTTGGGATACTTCATTGACATTGGCTGAGGTGGAACCAAAGGGAACCAGAATGCTCCTCTCCGCCCTTCCTAAGGCTGACCACGATCCCTCACTATCTACTGTCATGAGGCTGGAAAAGCCACCATGTCCCTAACTCACCCCATGCTGGCAATCATCCCTTCATGTTGGAGGCGGAGGGGTTGTGATTTAGTTCCCATCTATTTGTGTGGATGTAATTAACAGTAGACTCACCCAGTCATCTGGACCCCAAAAAGGGTCTGTTGTTGAGAGTCAGTGCTTCCCCTACCTGTTTACTGACACCTCAACACAACCTCACCGTCTCCCCTTTGGCCACTTGCCTCCCACTCTTTCCAGTCACCTGGGCACAGAACCAAACCATGCTGTTCTTCTGTACAAAGATGTCGTTCAGTGAAAATTCAAAATACAAGCTTACCGTGTTACATAAAGGCTTTTTAAGCCAGCCTTATGCTAAATCACTTGGGTTTGGCTATCTCTCCCTACACATCACACACTCATACCTCCCTGCCAACTCCAGAGAAATCTAGTTTTCTCTTCATCCAAATTTTCAGCAGTGTGCATTTTTCTTTTTTAATATCTTTATTTATTTATTTATTTTTAGCTGCGTTGAGTCTTCATTGCTGCACTTGGGCTTTCTCTAGTTGCAGCGAGCAGGGGCTACTCTTTGTTGCGGTGCATGGGCTTCTTTCTCATTGCGTTGCCTTCCCTTTGCTGCAGAGCACGGGCTCTAGGCGCATGGGCTTCAGTAGTTGTGGCACACAGGCTCAGTAGTTGTGGCTCGCGGGTTCTACAGTGCAGGCTCAGTAGTTGTGGCACACAGGCTTAGTTGCTCCACGGCATGTGGGATCTTCCCCGACCAGAGCTCGAACCCATGTCCCCTGCATTGCCAGGAAGATTCTTAACCACTGCTCCACCAGGGAAGTCCCTGGCAGTGTGCATTTTAAGAGCTCTTTTATTCTTGTTTATTTCTTCTTTCGTCACCTCAAGGTATTTCATTCCTAAGTACCTTGTTTTTCCACTCCATATTTTCTCACTCTTATTTTCTAGTTATGTTCATTCCTTCCTCTGCCTTTATTATTTTCCTTTCCTCTGGCAAAAAAACAGAGGAAAAAAAAAAACTTCCTATTTTAGTACTCTAAAGAGTGCTACACTGTTTGTCCTTTATCTGCATTTTACATCATTGGCCCTGAAGACAGAGGACTCCTTCTGCCATCTTGGGATTTAGCAAGAATATTTATTAAGCACTCACTAACACACCTGCCTATATTAGGTGCTCTGTGCATGCTTTCTCATTAAATCCTCACAACCACCTTATGAAATAGCTCTTTCCCTAAAACAGTGCCTCTCAGACTTTAATGTGCATGTAAATCACCCAATTATCTTGGATTCTGATTTGAAGGTTTTGGACGAGACCTGAGAATCTGCATTTCTTGCAAGCTCCTGGGTGACACTGAAGATGCATGTCTGTGGACCACATTGCAGGTTTGGCAGAACTTTTATGTGAGAGACTGATGTGAAAATTCTGCCTACCATGAGCATTTTGGTCCCTAGTGTTAAGCACTACCCTCTTCCCACCATCCTCTCCTAAAATTAAAACAGTCCTTGAAAGGTCAACAAATTCATCATGAACAGGGAGTTAGTGACAATTTCAAAATGTGCATCCTGAGAACAATGAAACACAGAGAGAGAATGAAACCAAAATGGGAAGGGACACAGGAGAGGCAACAGTTGTTGAAGATGAAAGTGATCCAGCAAGAGACTAACATGATAGGGTGTCTTCAAGAAACGTATCTTCAAAGAAGATGCCTTCAAGGAAGATGTCTGCCCCCCTTACCACAAGCACAGGGGTGAGACACAGACTCTGCCATCTTGGAACTCACTGAATTTCTTGGAACTCAAAGAGCATTTATAGAGTGCCTACTGGCATGAGTGTATTGTCAGGTACTCTCTCTATATATATATACACCTTTTCATTAAATGCTCACGACCACCTTTTGAAGTAGTTATCACTCAGTTTTACAGATGAACAGAACTGGGGCTCAAGGAAATTGGTTAACTTTTCCCAAGACAAGTACCAGTTTTCATAAATAGGATTCAATCCACCACTTCCCACTACAAGCTTAGGTATCTATTATCATACAAGCTACCAAAACACTGGGAAAAAATATAGGAGCCCACTAGAGGTCCAGAGATAGAGATGAGCTTCTGACTTTGGTGAAACTTGAAGAAAAAAGAAGCATGTGTGACTCAGAAGAGAATGAATCTGTTTATGTTACTCATGGCTTTGGATGCAAAGGGAGAAAAAGAATCTCCAGGAACACAGGTTAGAGGAGTGTCTGTGTGGTGTGTAGTAAAACCTTTCTGCGGCATTGTTATTTGGTGCACCTTTGATCTTTTTTTTTTACTAGGTTGGAATCCTTGAGAGCAGAGAGACTTTCTCTGAGACTAGCCTGTCTCTGAAGGAGGAACAGTGTTCAGTCCCCGTGGTTGATTTCATCCTTTCCCACCTTGTCCTAGCCTCCTGAACCCTGGGTACCAAAAATTACCCTAAGTATGATTATATCAGCTTCTCCCCCACTGTTGGGTCCATCTTCTCTGTCTTCTAATAAACTCTAGTTATTCAATTTTTTGAATGTAGCAATTTTGTAGTCCTATCTCCTTTTCCTTTCCTCCATGTCCCATTTCCTTCACCACCAGTTCCCTGAGAGAAGTGTCTTCACTCCCTGCCTTTCCAACTGAAGTACTCATTGTTTTAAGTCCCTGTGACCTGACTTCAGTCATCACAGTTCTCCTAAAACTATTTCCCTCCATGGTCACCTGGAGCCACATAATTGTCTTTTCTCTCTGACTGCTTTATCTCATGCCTGATCCTTCTCAATTCTGTGGTACTATTTAATACTGTTGCCCACCTGCTTCATGTGGAAAAGCTCCCTCTGACTTTCAAAATGCAGCAGTGCCTCATTCTGTTCCAACCTTTCTGGTTTTTCTCTAACTTTCTTGAAGATTCTTTCTCCTCCTCTCACCCCTAAATGTGGATGGCCTCTGACTCTTATCATTGATCCAATTCTATTTCCCCTGACACACCCTCCTTTGATGATTTCCTCCCCTGCTGTTGCTTCAGTTATCATATTTTGGGTAGATAACTTCTTGTCTCTAGACTCACATTTCCATCTTGAAACTGAACATTTCCACCTACCATTTTCTAAGTAGCAATACTACCTCAAACTAATACAGTCTTTCCCCTGATTTTTCAATTTCTATTAAGGGTATCACTATTTTCCCATTCATCTAGAGTTTATTTGTGTCATCTCACAATCCTTATGCCTTAAGATCTAAGAGATTACTAAATACTATAGATTATCTGCAAGATTTCTCACATTCTCGTCCCTTCTTTTTATTCCTACTACTACCATCATAGTTCAAATCCTTGGTGGACATTTAATCTGCTCCCTCTTTACCATTCTCTCTGCCATGCTTCAATAATCTCCCAGTGTCTTCTTTCCTCCATTTCCTCCCAGCTCCCATCTTTCCAAAGTCTTTTTTGCCAGATAAATCTTCTAAAGACAGAGGTCTGGTCATGTCACTCCCTAAACCCTCCAGTTCCTAACTGCCCAAATAATGAAGTCCATTCATTATTTATATAACCACCACACTAGACTGCTTCCTATTCCACAACTATCCAACATGCTTATCTTCTTCTGAGTCTCTACTCAGGGTTTCTCTATCTGAAATGTCCTCCCCAACATCAAACTCAGTTCCTTGTTTTCCACACTAATCAGGAGCAATCTGTTTTCTCCATGCTTTGAGCCTACAGAACCAGTACTTAAGCATCTTTAATAGTTTGTTCCTCAAGTTACTTATAATAATTTGTATAATAACTTGTAATAAACTGTGTGTACCTACCTTAGAATATGGAAACAAAGATAAGTATGAATCCAAATAGCTATGATCAAAGAAGTCCCATGATGACCAAAACATCTCAATTTTTTCTTCATTAGTGACCACAGAGTCAGAAGTCCATGAATGTGTCTGTAGAGAGACAGAAGGGAATCACATGAGCTTTTATTGATAACAATAGTAAAATATTACTTGTTAACTATAAAAAATATTTAGGGCTTCCCTGGTGGCGCAGTGGTTGAGAGTCCGCCTGCCGATGAAGGGGACACGGGTTCGTGCCCCGGTCTGGGAAGATCCCACATGCCGCGGAGCGGCGGGGCCTGTGAGCCATGGCCGCTGGGCCTGCACGTCCAGAGCCTGTGCTCCGCAACGGGAGAGGCCACAGCAGTGAGAGGCCCGCGTACCGCAAAAAAAAAAAAAAAAAAAAAAAAAAATTAACCTTGGCAATATCAATACTCTGAAAGCAGCTCCTAAGTTCCATCAACTTTGCCTAAATAGAAGCACATAGGGGTCTTCTGCTAATATTAATGAATTTCAATCAAATCTGCATTTAAGAGACTAGAAATTCTCAAATCAGACCATTCAGCAGAACCCCCAGGGGATTTATGAAGAACTCAGAATCCCAGTCCTCTGAATTAGAGACTCTAATTCAGAAAGCCCAGGGTAGGACACAAAAATCTAGTTTTAATCATCATCCCAGGCGTCTGATGGAGGGAAAAAGATATGCCAGTGCTTCTCAAACTTTAATGTGCATTGGAATTATTTGGGAATCTTGTTAAAGTGCAGATTCTAAATCAGTAGGTCTAGAGGAAAGGAGGGCAGGCTGACAGTCCACATTGCTAACGAGTTCCTAGATTATGTCTATAATGCTATTCCGTGGACCACATTTTGAATAGCAAGGGGTCTTAAACAATCTGGAAAATCACTCAGTATTTTCAGTGTGGGACCAACTCAATTCCTGTATCATGTTTCCGATGCTACTTGTGTGGTGCTGGTTCAATGTCATTACTTCCAGTTTGCATCATGAAACCAGGCTGATGGAAGCATTTCCTAAAGTTCAGTTACATTTCCAGATCATTTAAAATTCACATACTCATTTCCAAAATTCCAGAGATATTTTTCTTATGGTGGACAGAATTGGAATTCAACTCAAGCATTTCCTCTTTTAATTAAGATATCCTAAAGGGATGCTTGATTATTCAGATATACCCTGAGCTTTATACTCCAATAAACACCTGCAGAAATTTAAAGTAGAATTCACATGGGTCAAAATTTATGACACTGGTCTGAAAATGGGGTTTTATCTCTATTAAATAGCCATGTAGTTCTTCAAACTTTGTGATTCTGGAGAGCTCAGAGCAGTTCAGCATTGGAAAATGAGTGTTGTAACCAGTTACCTGTGGTGTTTGAGTGTGAACACCTACACTTTCTTAACCATATCAGAAAGTCTTGGGGGTTTTTTCCTCTGCAGTTTCAAGTAGAATATGTTCAGATGTCTTCTCTCATCAGTAAGGAAGTACAATCTTGTGAGTTTCTGGGATCCAGTAAAGTGGGTCTCTCAGAGCCCCTTAATCCCCAAAAACCCTTGATCTAAGAAAGCAACTCAATAAAGCCCATCTTTCCAACAAATTTCCATGACCTAGTTATCTGCCTTCAGAGAAATAAACTAAGTTTCTATACCCTGAACCAACAAATTTCTTCCCAACCTCTCATAACCTGGCAAGCATTAAAAGCACAAATGAGAAGAACATTCACAATTCATCATTTCCTCCATCACATCATACAAAAAAACTTTAGAGCTCTCAGCACAGACTTTACCAACAAATGATGCAATGCAATGAGCACCCACTCACCTTCTCATATGATTTGAGCAAAACACTGACGTCTTCTTACCCCTCACATTGCAGGTGCCCCATATGTGACCACTGGACTCAGCTTATCTGCAAGACTAATTACATTTCTTACTGGTGACTGCTTAGGCTCTTCTGATTCATGTTGGCTAATTTTATAAAAGTATTTTTACTAAATATTTCCAACATACTACATCCTGTTGTTCAGAAGACCATATTTTAGAAGACCCAAATCATGGTTTTTATTAGGTCACTGTCTAACACCTTCTATCTCATATACTGTAAGCGTCTCCCAGAGAATAAATGGCATTTTCCTCTTATGGGGTATATTTCTCTAAAAGTTCCACCATGGATAAAACCATTATCCATCCCAAAGATATAGTAGATTCTAATTCATTTCCTCAATTATTTGACAAAAACATCCATTCTTTCTTATTCTGGTAACAGTACTGCATTTTTTTTCAGAGGATTACTTGTCCTGAATTCGTAGTTGTTGTTGTGCTGAACGTCTCTTGACATGACCAAGCCAGCTCAATGGAAGTAATAATTTAACTCGGGGAAAGTAGGAAGGTGGGACTCTTTTTCCATTGGGTTGCTAAGAGTAAGATGTAAGCCAGGAGCAGCTAGCTGGTGGCCATCTTGGCACCCACAGGAATAGCCCATCTGAGAGCAGAACTAACACAGAAGAAAGAAGCGTAGTATCAGATTTAGATAATACCATATGAGCACCCGGTTACAAATACCAACATATGCCTTTTTCATTTAAGTTAACTTGAACTGGGTTTCTGTCAGTCATAACTGAAAATGTCCTGGCTGATACAGGACTTCAGAAATGACAGTGATAATAATAGCTAACCCTTACCCAACACTTACCATATGCCAGGCCCTGTTGTAGGTGCTTTCTGTATATTAACTCATATAATCTTCACAAACTTATGCAGTAGGTGCTGTTACTATCATCATCTCCATTTTACAAATGAGGAAACTGAGATAAAAAGCTTCCTCAAGGCCACCCAGCTAACAAGTGATGAAGTCAGGATTGAAACATAAGCATCCTAACTCCAGAGTCTGTGCTATGAATGAGGGCTGCTCAAAGAGTGGCCCAAAGACTAGTTCCAGTCCATAAACTATTAACTGTCTGCGAGCAGAAATTGAAAGTACGTACGCATATAGAAACCTTTATAGTAAGTTCACATTGCTGTAACATTCTGTATTTATAAGAGTATTTGTCCATGATGGATTGGGAATTTTTTTAAATGTATCCTTCACCACAGAGTTTGAGGAGCATCATTTAGCTTGCAGGGTAAGCACTGTGATTTAGATATAAATCACAACCTTTCTTCAAATGCTCTTAAGTTTCTATAAATAATGTTGGTGTCACTTGGCAATCCTGAAATATATTACTTCTTAACTCAATTCCAATGTTTCCAAATAGAGTTATTTGAGGTATTTTTAATTCTCATGGCTCTGGATTAGAATGTGTTCCTGAGTTCTCAGTGGACCTTTTGAAATGCTAATGTATTGAGTTAAAGCTACAGAGCACTAAGGAGCTTGACAATGAAACTTGCCCTAAACAGGGAGTAAAGAAAAAGGGAATTGCAATCCCAGCCAAGGGAGAAGTCAGAATGTCAGTACTAGGAAATGAGTGATACCAGAAAGTTGGAAGACGGGCTACAAGTGGAGGAGAAATCTAGAACAAAGCACAGAAGTAAGCTGTGACCCTGCAGAGCTTTCCTATGCATCCTACCTTGAGAAATATACTCCCCTCCTGTGCCCTGGCACAAAGAAACAGTGCCTAGGACATAAGCTTAGTCTGAAAAAAATAAGTCTTTCTTGAACAGACACTTCTCAAATTGACAATAAGCCCATGGGAAAAAATGACATTGTTAGTCATCAGGGAAATGCAAAAGAAGTCCACAACGAGATACCACTACACACCACAAGAATGGCTAAAATTAAGAAGAAAAGCAGCAAAGGTTGGTAAGGATATTGAACAACTGGAACTGTCATACACGGCTGGCAGGAATGGGAAAGGAGATGGCAGTTTCTTATAGAGTTAAAATGTGCCTACCCTCTTACCCAGGAATTCCACTCCTACTTAGTAACCCAAGAGAACTGAAGACATATGTTCACACTAGGACTTATACACAAATGCTCATATCCCTGAAATTGGAATGAACCAAATAACAGTTAGCAGGAGAATGAATCAACAAATTGTGATGTATTTCCACCAAAAAATACTATTTGGCAATAAAAATGAACAGACTACTATACTTGCAACAATAGGGATGAATCTCACAGACATAATACTAAGTGAATGAAACTGGTCACAAAGGTTACATACTGCATGATTTTATTTACATGAAATTCTAAAATAGGCAAAAGACATCTAAGGTGAAAAGTATTAGAACAGTGGTTGCATCTTGGAAGAGGGGTATGGGCAGGAGGATTGCATGGAAAGAGACATAAAGAAAATTTCTTGGGAGATGGAAATGTTCTATACCATGATAGAGATGTGAGTTACAGGAGGGTATCAAGTGGAAGGTATGGGGAGTGGATAAAAGTATAGATGAAGCAAGAATGGCAGGATATTGATCATTGTTGAAGCTGGATAATGGGTACGTATCATTATATTAATGGTTACTTTGTATCTATTTGGAATTTTCCCTTTTTATTTTTACATTTTAAAAAAAAAGGTCTTTATTGGAGTATAATTGCTTCACAATGGTGTGTTAGTTTCTCCTTTATAACAAAGTGAATCAACTATACAAATACATATATCCCCATATCTCCTCCCTCTTGTGTCTCCCTCACCCACTCCCTATCCTACCCCGCTAGGTGGTCACAAAGGACCGAGCTTATCTCCCTGTGCTATGCGGCTGCTTCCCACTAGCTATCTATTTTACATTTGGTAGTGTATATATGTCCATGCCACTCTCTCACTGCATCCCAGCTTACCCTTCCCCTGACCCCGTGTCCTCAAGTCCATTCTCTACCTCTGCGGCTTTATTCTTGTCCTGCCCTTAGGTTCTTCATGACCTTTTTTTTTTTTTTTCCATTCCATATATATGTTAGCATACGGTATTTGTTTTTCTCTTTTTGACATCCTTCACTCTGTATCACAGACTCTAGACCCATCCACCTCACTACAAATAACTCAATTTCGTTTCTTGTTATGCCTGAGTAATGTTCCATTGTATATATGTGCCGTATCTTCTTTATCCATTCATCTGTTGATGGACACTGAGGTTGCTTCCATGTCCTGGCTATTGTAAACAGAGCTGCAATGAACATTGTGGTACATGACTTTTTTGAATTATGTTTTTCTCAGGGTATATGCCCAGTAGTGGGATTGCTGGGTCATATGGTAGTTCTATTTTTAGTTTTTTAAGGAACCTCCATACTGTTCTCCATAGTGGCTGTAACAATTTACATTCCCACCAACAGTGCAAGAGGGTTTCCTTTTCTCCATACCCTCTCCAGCATTTATTGTTGCAGATTTTTTAATGATGGCCATTGACTGGTGTGAGGTGATACCTCACTGTAGTTTTGATTTGCATTTCTCTAATGATTAGTGATGTTGAGCATTCTTTCATGTGTTTGTTGGCTATCTGTATATCTTCTTTGGAGAAATTTCTATTTAGGTTTTCTGCCCATTTATGGATTGGGATGTTTTTGTTTTTCTTTTTTTGCGGTATGCGGGCCTCTCACTGTTGTGGCCTCTCCCGTTGCAGAGCACAGACTCCAGACGCAGAGGCCCAGGGGCCATGGCTCATGGGCCCAGCCGCTCTGAGGCATGTGGGATCCTCCCGGACTGGGGCACGAACCCGTGTCCCCTGCATCAGCAGGTAGACTCTCAACCACTGTGCCACCAGGGAAGCCCGGGTTGTTTGTTTTTTGATATTGAGCTGCATGAGCTGCTTGTAAATTTTGGAGATTAATCCTTTATCAGTTGCTTCATTTGCACATATTTTCTCTCATTCTGAGGGCTGTCTTTGTGTCTTGTTTATGGTTTCCTTTGCTGTGCAAAAGCTTTTAAGTTTCATTAGGTCCCATTTGTTTATTTTTGTTTTTATTTCCATTTCTCTAGGAGGTGGGTCAGAAAGGATCTTGCTATGATCTATGTCATGGAGTATTCTATGTTTTCCTCTAAGAGTTTTACAGTGCCTGCCCTTACATTTAGGTCTTTAATCCATTTTGAATTTATTTTTGTGTATGGTGTTAGGGAGTGTTCTCATTTCATTCTTTTACATGTAGCTGTCCAGTTTTCCCAGCACCACTTATTGAAGAGGCTGTCTTTTCTCCATTGTATATTCTTGCCTCCTTTATCAAAAATAAGGTGACCAAATGTCCGTGGGTTTATCTCTGGGCTTTCTGTCCTGTTCCACTGATCTATATTTCTGTTTTTGTGCCAGTACCATACTGTCTTGATTACTGTACCTTCGTAGTATAGTGTGAAGTCTGGGAGCCTGATTCCTCCAGCTCCATTTTTCTTTCTAAAGATTGCTCTGGCTGTTCGGGGTCTTCTGTGTTTCCATGCAAATTGTGAAATTTTTTGTTCTAGTTCTGTGAAAAATGCCATTGGTAGTTTGATAGGGATTCCATTGAATCTGTAGATTGCTTTGGGTAGTACAGTCATTCTCACAATGTTGAGTCTTCCAATCCAAGAACATGGTATATCTCTCCATCTGTTGGTATCATCTTTAATTTCTTTCATCAGTGTCTTATAGTTTTCTGCATACAGGTCTTTGGTCTCCCTAGGTAGGTTTATTCCTAGGTATTTTATTCTTTATGTTGCAATGGTAAATGGGAGTGTTTCTTTCATTTCTCTTTCCGATTTTTCATCATTAGTGTATAGGAATGCCAGAGATTTCTGTGCATTAATTTTGTATCCTGCTACTTTACCAAATTCATTGATTAGCTCTACTGGTTTTCTGGTAGCATCTTTAGGATTCTCTATGTATGTATCATGTCATCTGCAAACAGTGACAGCTTTAGTTCTTCTTTTCTGATTTGGATTCCTTTTATTTCTTTTTCTTCTCTGATTGCTGTGGCTAAAACTTCCAAAACTATGTTGAATAATAGTAGTGAGAGTGGACAACGTTGTCTTGTTGCTGATCTTAGTGGAAATGGTTTCAGTTTTTCACCTTTGAAAATGACGTTGGCTGTTGGTTTGTCATATATGGCCTTTATTATGTTGAGGTAAGTTCCCTCTATGCCTACTTTATGGAGGGTTTTTGTCATAACTGGGGTTGAATTTTGTCTAAAGCTTTGTCTGCATCTATTGAGATGATCATATGGTTTTTCTCCTTCAATTTGTTAATATGGTGTATCACATTTATTGATGTCCATATATTGAAAAATCCTTCCATTCCTGGGATAAACCCCACTTGATCATGGTGTATGATCCTTTTAAAGTGCTGTTGGATTCTGTTTGCTAGTATTTTGTTGAGGATTTTTGCATCTATGTTCATCAGTGATATTGGCCTGTAGTTTTCTTTCTTTGTGACATCTTTGTCTGGTTTTGGTATCAGGGTGATGGTGGCCTCCTAGAATGAGTTTCGGAGTGTTCCTCCATCTGTTAAATTTTGGAAGAGTTTGAGAAGGATAGGTGTTAGCTCTTCTTTAAATGTTTGATAGAATTTGCCTGTGAAGCCATCTGGTCCTGGGCTTTTGGCTGTTGGAAGATTTTTAATCACAGTTTCAATTTCAGAGCTTATGATTGGTCTGTTCATATTTTCTATTTTTTCCTGGTTCAGTCTCAGAAGGTTGTGCATTTTTAAGAATTGATCATTTCTTCCAGGTTGTCCATTTTATTGGCATAGAGTTGCTTGTAGTAATCTCTCATGATCCTTTGTATTTCTGCAGTGTCAGTTGTTACTTCTCCTTTTTAATTTTAATTCTACTGATTTGAGTCTTCTCCCCTTTTTCTTGATGAGTCTGGCTAATGGTTTATCAATTTTGTTTATCTTCTCAAAGAACCAGCTTTTAGTTTTATTGATCTTTGCTATCATTTTCTTTGTTTCTATTTCATTTATTTCTGCTCTGATCTTTATGATTTCTTTCCTTCAGCTAACTTTGGGGGTTTTTTGTTATTTCTGTAATTGCTTTAGGTGCAAGATTAGGTTGTTTATTTGAGATGTTTCCTGTTTCTTAAGGTAGGACTGTATTGCTATAAACTTCCCTCTTAGTACTGTTTTTGCTTCATCCCATAGGTTTTGCGTCGTCATGTCTCCATTGTCATTTGTTTCTAGGTATTTTTTTATTTCCTCTTTGATTTTTTCAGTGATTGCTTGGTTATTAAGTATTGTGTATTGTTTAGCCTCCATGTATTTATATTTTTTACAGATTTTTTTCCTATAATTGATATATAGTCTCATAGCATTGTGGTCACAAAAGACACTTGATATGATTTCAATTTTCTTAAATTTACCAAGGCTTGATTTGTGACCCAAGATATGATCTATCCTGGAGAATATTCCATGAGCACTTGAGAAAAATGTGTATTCTGTTGTTTTTGGATGGAGTGTCCTATAAATATCAAGTACATCTTGTTTAATGTGTCATTTAAAGCTTGTGTTTCCTTATTTATTTTCATTTTGGATGATCTGTCCATTGGTAAAAGTGGGATGTTAAAGTCCCCTACTATGATTGTGTTACTGTTGATTTCCTCTTTTATGGCTGTTAGCATTTGCCTTATGTATTGAGGTGCTCCTATGTTGGGTGCATAAATATTTACAATTGTTATATCTTTTAGATTGACCCATTGATCATTATGCAGTGTCCTTCTTTGTCTCTTGTAATAGTCTTTATTTTAAAGTCTATTTTCTCTGATATGAGAATTGCTACTCCAGCTTTGTTTTGATTTCCATTTGCATGGAATATATTTTTCTATCCTCTCACTTTCAGTCTGTATGTATCCCCAGGTCTGAAGTGGGTCTCTTGTAGGTAACATATATACGGGTCTTGTTTTTGTATCCATTCAGCCAGTCTGTGTCTTTTGGTGGGAGCATTTAATCCATTTA
Source organism: Mesoplodon mirus (assembly GCF_964341445.2). Classification (NCBI taxonomy): domain Eukaryota; kingdom Metazoa; phylum Chordata; class Mammalia; order Artiodactyla; family Ziphiidae; genus Mesoplodon; species Mesoplodon mirus. The sequence continues at coordinate 146,104,745 of NC_138979.1, read as the reverse complement.
CATTTAAGGTAATTATCAATATGTACATTCCTATTACCATTTTCTTAATTGTTTAGGGTTTGTTATTGTAGGTCTTTTCCTTCTCTTGTGTTTCTTGCCTAGAGAAGTTCCTTTAGTATTTGTTCTAAAGCTGGTGCTGAATTCTCTTAGCTTTTGCTTGTCTGTAAAGGTTTTAATTTCTCTGTCAAATCTGAATGATATCCTTGCTGGGTAGAGTTATCTTGGTTGTAGGTTCTTCCCTTTCATCACTTTAAATATGTCCTGCCACTCCCTTCTGGCTTGCAGAGTTTCTGCTGAAATAGCTATTAACCTTATAGGGATTCCCTTGTAGGTTATTTGTTGCTTTTCCCTTGCTGCTTCTAACAGTTTTTCATTGTAGTTAATTTTTGATAGTTTGATTAATATGTGTCTTGGCATGTTTCTCCTTGGATTTATCCTATATGGGACTCTCTGTGCTTCCTGGGCTTGATTAACTATGTCCTTTCCCATATTAGGGAAGTTTTCAACTCTAATCTCTTCAAATATTTTCTCAGTCCCTTTCTTTTTCTCTTCTTCTTCTGGGACCCCTATAATTTGAATGTTGGTGCATTAAATGTTGTCCCAGAGGTCTCTAAGACTGTCCTCAATTATTTTCAGTCTTTTTTCTTTATTCTACTCTGCAGTAGTTATTTCCACTATTTTATCTTCCAGGTAACTTACCTGTTCTTCTGCCTCAGTTATTCTGATATTGATTCCTTCTACAGAATTTTTAATTTCATTTATTGTGTTGTTCATCATTGTTTGATTCCTCTTTAGTTCTTCTAGGTCCTTGTTAAACGTTTCTTGTATTTTCTCCATTCTATTTCCAAGATTTTGGATCATCTTTACTATCATTACTCTGAATTCTTTTTCAGGTAGACTGCCCATTTCCTGTTCATCTGTTTGGTTTGGTGGGTTTTTACCTTACTCCTTCATCTTCTGTGTGTTTCTCTGTCTTCTATATGAGAAACATGTAGGGTCTCCTTTTTCCAAGCTGCAGGTTCATAGTTCCCGTTGTTTTTGGTGTCTGCCTCCAGTGGCTAAGGTTGGTTCAGTGGGTGGTGTAGGCTTCCTTGTGGAGGGGACTGGTACCTGTGTTCTGGAGGATGAGGCTGGATCTTGTTTTTCTGGTGGGCAGGACTGTGTCCGGTGGTGTGTTTGGGGGTGTCTGTGACCTTATTATGATTTTTGGAAGCCTCTCTGCTAATGGGTGGGGTTGTGTTCCTATCTTGCTAGTTGTTTGGCATAGGGTGTCCTGCACTGTAGCTTGCTGGTCGTTGAGTGGAGCTGGGTCTTGGCGTTGACATGGAGATCTCTGGGAGAGCTTTCGCTGTTAATAATATGTGGAGCCGGGAGGTCTGTGGTGGACCAAGGTCTTGAACCCGGCTCTCACACCTCAGAGGCACAGGCCTAACACCCGGCCGGAGCGCCAAGCCCCTGTCAGCCACATGGCTCAGAAGAAAGGGGAGAAAAAAAGAAAGAAAGAAAGGAAAAAAGAAAAGAATAGAAAGTTATTAAAATAAAAAATATTAAAAATTTAAAAAACTTTAATAAAAAAAGAAAACAAAAGAAAGAAGAGAGCAACCAAACCAAAAAACAAATCCACCAATGATAACAAGTGCTAAAAACTATACTAATAAAAGAAACAAAAATGGAGAGACAGAACCCTATGACAAATGGTAAAACCAAAGCTATACAGACAAAATCACACAAAGAAGCATGCACATACACACTCAGAAAAAGAGAAAAAGGAAAAAAAATGTATATATTGTTGCTCCCAAAGTCCACTGACTCAGTTTGGGATGATTCGTTGGCTATCCAGGTATTCCACAGATGCAGGGTACATCAAGTTTATTGTGGAGATTTAATCTGCTGCTCCTGAGGCTGCTGGAAGAGATTTCCCTTTCTCTTCTTTGTTTGCACAGCTCCTGGGGTTCAGCTTTGGATTTGGACCCGCCTCTGCGTGTAGGTCGCCTGAGGGCGTCTGTTCCCCGCCCCAACAGGACGGGGTTAAAGGAGCCGCTGATTCGGGGGCTCTGGCTCACTCAGGCCGGGGGGAGGGAGGGGTACAGATGCGGGGCGAGCCTGCAGGCCACAGAGGTCAGCGTGACGTTGCACCAGACAGAGGCGCGCCATGCGTTCTCCCGGGGAAGTTGTCCCTGGATCCCGGGACCCTGGCACTGGCGGGCTGCACAGGCTCCCGGGAGGGGAGGTGTGGAGAGTGACCTGTGCTCGCACACAGGCTTCTTGGTGGCTGCAGCAGCAGCCTTAGCGTCTTATGCCCGTCTTTGGGGTCTGCGCTGATAGCCGCGGCTCGCGCCCATCTCTGGAGCTTGTTTAGGCGGTGCTCTGAATCCCCTGTCCTCGCGCAAGATACCGGAAACAATGATATCTTGCCTCTTCGGCAGCTCCAGACATTTTCCCGGACTCCCTCCCCGCTAGCCGTGGCGCACTAGCCCCCTTCAGGCTGTGTTCACACCGCCAACCCCAGTCCTGTCCCTGGGATCCGACCGAAGCCAGAGCCTCAGCTCCCAGCCCCCGCCCGCTCCGGCGGGTGAGCAGACAAGCCTCTCAGGCTGGTGAGTGCCGGTCGGCACCGATCCTCTGTGCGGGAATCTCTCCGCTTTGCCCTCCGCACCCCTGTTGCTGCGCTCTCCTCCGTGGCCCCGAAGCTTCCCCCCTCCGCCACCCGCAGTCTCCGCCCGCGAAGGGGCTTCTTAGTGTGTGGAAACCTCTCCTCCTTCACAGCTCCCTCCCACTGGTGCAGGTCCCGTCCCTATTCTTTTGTCTCTGTTTATTCTTGTTTCTTTTGCCCTACCCAGGTACGTGGGGAGTTACTTGCCTTTTGGGAGGTCTGAGGTCTTCTGCCAGCGTTCAGTAGGTGTTCTGTAGGAGTTGTTCCACATGTAGATGTATTTCTGATGTATTTGTGGGGAGGAAGGCTATCTCCATGTCTCACTCCTCCGCCATCTTGAAGGTCTCTGGAATTCTCCCTTTAAAAAAATTTTTTTTATAATAAAAAGCTGGAAAATCAATAAATAAAAGTCTCTTGACATTTAGTCAATGTTATCAGGAGTTTCATAAAAAATTTCTCCAGAAAAACTGCACTTAGGAACCAATTGCCATTGTAAGAACAAGTACCACCAACTAGATGCCTCCTGAGTCTAAGGCAGAAGTGTCACAACTGAGAATACAGAGGGTGCGTTTTCTCTGGACATACACTGTCCACCATTGTTGTGTCTAATAACTAAAAAAGTTCGTGACCAGAAAAAAGTAGTTCTCATTGAGTTGCACACAATTGGTAGTTGCTTTATGCAAGACAGAGCACAACTCAACTTCAGAGAAAAGTTCCTGGGTACAAGGCAAGGGGTTATGAAATAAAAGCCTTTTTAAATTTCAACTTCTCCTTACAGCTTATTATTTTACTATAAATGCCAAAGAGAGTGACTTTATACCAAGCTATTTAAGATTTAAATTGGGTAAATTAAAATTTTTATGCATGTCACTTAGGTAGTACTAGAAAATACTTCGAAGTCTAACAACAAAGGAAAGAATGAATACATTGTCATATAGCATATTCTGCAAATGTATAGTCTATAAAGAATGACAACACGTGGTAAAATGTTTATGCTACATCAAGTGAAAAAGAGTACACATTTACTTATAATACCAATTCTTACATATATGCGCATTTGCAGAGGAAAAAAATACTCAAGAAAATAATGACTGTTAACCTCATATTGGTATATTACTGGATGGTGATATAATGAGTTTTAAATTCTTTTTCTTGTGTTTTTCTATATTTTCCAGTTTTCTATAAAATTCCTTTTATGACAGAAAAGCAAAACCAAAAAGTCACCTTTAAGAGTGGTATACTTCTTGTTATAAATCAAATTCTTACTCAGCAACAGTACGACAAACCAAATTGATCATTTTGTATTATCTAGGTTTTCTGAGGAAGAACAATGGTGCCTGGTGAACTAGTGCTGTAACAGCTTGCTTAGTAATGCTCCTCTTTCCCCAAGTGCTTTTAAAATTTGTTCAAAATACCCACTTTGCTTATTTGGGTATGGGGAAGAATAAGGATGGCAAGGCAACAATCATTTTTCATGCTACTGCAAACATCTTTCATTCCAAATCCCCTCACCATTTCCATTCCTCCAGTGATTCCAGCAATGCGCCATCCCTCAGCCAAGGCACTGAGGCATACAGACCCTGGTCGACAGACCAAGCCATCTGCGTTGAGTCTCAGTGCAGGGCAGACAAGAAAATAAACTAGACTTAGTTTCCTGCCACTGAATGCAAGGGACCTATATGGCTGCCTGAGTATAGAAAACACTAGCTGGCCTTCTCTACCTAACTTCCCAGAACCTCCAACCAGAGATAAATTAATATACTGACATTGTCATCCTGGAGAATGCCATGTAGAGTTCAGCTGGTGGGAACAACTTAGTCACAAAACCTGCACTAAAATTTCTGTGGAGAAGAATTGGCTATGTCACCAAGGCCTACCTCTGGACCCCATTATGATGAATTCAAATTTGTTGAGAATCTAGCAGGCTATTCTTAATAGGTTTTTGGTTGGTTGGTTGGTTGGTTGGTTTTATTCAGTGGGGGGTCATGCTGTCACTTTGTGGCTATCGCTGTTCAGTTTTAAAACATAAAGTACTTTCTTTATCCATACAGAAGACCAGTTGGCCTACAAGGCCATGCCCTAGAGTGGTGCTGTCCAATATGCAAGCCACTACCCACATGGCACTATGGAGCATATGAAATGTAGCTAGACCAAACTGAGATGTGCTGTAAGTGTAAAATTCACATCGAATTTTGAAGACCTAGTACAAAAGAAAAAATAATGTAAAATAGCTCATTAATCATTTTAATAGTGATTGTGTGCTGAAATGATAATATTTTGGATATATTGGGTTAAATAAAATGCATTACTAAAATTAATTTTACCTGTTTCTTTTTACTTTTTTAGTGTGGCTGCTAGAAAATTTTAAATTACATATGCCATGAACATTTTATTTCTGTTGGAGAGTGCTGGTTTAAAAAACGAAGATGTGGCACATATATACAATGGAAAATTACTCAGCCATTAAAAAGAATGAAATAATGCCATTTGCAGCAACGGACCTAGAGATTGTCATACTGAATGAAGTAACTCAGACAGAGAAAGAGAAATATCATATGATATCCCTTATAAGTGGAATCTAAAAAGAAATGATACAAATGAACTTACTTACAAAACAGAAACATACAGACATAGAGAAGGAACTTATGGTTACCAGGGGGGAGGGTGGGGGGAAGGAATAGTGAGGGGATTTGGGATTGACATACGCACACTGCTATATTTTAAATGGATAACCAATAAGGACCTACTGTATAGCACAGGGAACTCTGCTCAATATTATGTAACAACCTAAATGGGAAAAGAATTTGCAAAAGAATATATGTATATGTATAACTGAATTACTTTGCTGTACACCTGAAAGTTTCACAACATTGTTCATCAACTATACTCCAATATAAAATAAAAAGTTAAAAAATAATAAATTTTTAAAAAATGATTAGTGTTCATTAAATAAGTACCTGTGAATACCCACTCTGGAGCATCTTACATAGAAATGTCCATGTGAGAAAGAGGTTTATCCTAAATGGAGTGCTGTATCTCAGCACGTCTGCCCTTATGTTTTTCAGTCTGGGGTTCCTATGTGACCCCACTTTTCATCTTCTCTGTCCATGAAGATTTAATACATACAGCATGTCTCCCCCTCCAGCTGTCCCCAGGGCTGCCCATTGTTATCCCTGTTCTGCTGCTCTTGCAGGCTCCCTGAGCATGTCTGTTGGAGCAGTCAATCCAGGAAACAAAGTGCCACAAGAGGGACTGTAGGAAAACATTTCTGAGTACTCTAGTGAAGGGGGCAAATGCTCTTGGTCCTCCAAAGTCCAGTATGCTTCTCCCAGCTGGTACCCTGGTGACTTTTCAAAGATTTTTGAGGGAAGGAAAATTGTTAGCCAGAACACACAAAGAGCAACCTTGCTGGTTCTGAGACAAAGAGGCTGCATAGACCCCCTAGAGAATAGAGCCCCTGATCCCACCTGGATGGGTAAAGCCCATGGTTAGGCCACTAAGCCTTCCCCTCGGGCTAAATAGCTAATTATTTCTGATAATAGTGGTCTCTACTAACCCCTCACCTGCCCTACAGCAGAGCAGATCTATCAAGTGAGGAGGGTAGTAATTACTGGTGATACTTGCAAACACTCATTAATTAAGCTCCTGGGTCCTTAGGAGACAGATATGAGATACAAGGGGATCAACACACAACAATGCCAAAAGGAAGCTATAGACATTTGAAAAGCAAAATATGGTGACTATTAATTTATAAAAGTAAAGTCAAAGAGTGTTGTGTTAAAAGTAAGACTCTAATACTTTACAGTTACACGTATTCTGAAGTCTAAGATTGTTTCTTGCCTTTTTTCTCTCCCATTAGTTATTATGACTACAACTGAGACCTCTGTCTCCAAGAACGTGCTAATACCTTTTCTGCCTCTGAATCTCCTTCCAGGCATCAATTTCTTATAGACGAGGGTTGTGTCATCTGCTATATTCCCTATAGCTCCTTGCACATTGGCAGGTACAGGGAATGTACATGATACATACAGATAGCTTGGTTACTTTTGTCTTCTGCTATACTGGTGACCTTCTCTTCATAGCTGAATATCTTCAATATTTCACTAGCCAAAGTTTCTTGAGCCAAACAGATCATCAGGTATGGTTAATATAATGAAATTTAAAGGCCACCTGTAAACACTTCATGAATATTATATGTGCTACAATAAACAGTGAGACTTCTTGTTCTCAGGAAAGACTTCTGATGCTATTGAGGTTTCACTATAGAATTTATTCTATATTCTATAGGCTAAGGAAATATTACAGGGGAGAATGCAGACAATGTGAATTCAACTGTGAAATCACCTGGTTGACTACTCCAAGACTCTCAGAAACACTCTTTTTTTCCTTTATGAAAGTAAATTTATAGAGTCATGATAGACAGAATGGTGGAGTGTTTCCTTTTTAAGACACAACTGGGGTTTAATTTTGAAGAGAAAAAAACAGATTTCAAAAGACAGACCCTGTTGGAAAATCACCAATTGGCCAGAGATAAAAATGTCTGTAAGGGTTTAATTTTTCTCACTCCAGCTGGGAGTTTTGTTGTTTTTTCTTTTTATATTTTCTGAATGTACTCAATACTTCTCCTAAAATAAAATCCCAAATTCTACTCCTGGATAATCTGAAAAAGAGATTCCTTTGATCTTCAGAGTTGTTTTCACTTTTAAGAAAAAAAAGACAAGAAAATTTCAAAATAGTAAATCATATATATATATATATATATATATATATATATATATATATATATATATATATATATAGTAAATTCCTTCTTAAACATTATTCCAAGAAACAGAAGCTAAATTTTAAAAAATCTCACAAGAGAAAATTTGTTAGGAATAAAACTTTAAATATAGACATATAAACTCTATATCATATAAAAACTTTTTTTCATAGGGGCATCTTAAGAGGATTTACTCTCAATATGAGTGTGGAGTCCACTAAATCACTGCATACATGATTCATGCCATCATTTTTTTTTTTGCCTTAACTAAAAAACAGTCAAAATGCACTTTATTTGTCGAAGTTTTAAAAATATATTTATCTTTTGAAATGAAAGCCCACACAGGCATGCACACACAAAAATACACAGTTCTGTACATTATCAAAAGAACAGTGGCATACTTATTGCCATGGTCTAATGTTTAATGACTTACATCCCATCTGCATCTTCAAATCCACATGCATTACAAAAATTCCAAGAAACCTCATCATAAAGACTCTATTACTGCATGGTTCCCACTATAAAACAGAACAGCACTTTGTAGTATTATAGCAGTTTTCATGCAAGAATAGAAATACTCTTTTATGATTCCTTTGTTTTCTTCCAGATACCCATAGAGGAAGGTCAATGATATATTCATCTTATTGAAACTCTTGTCCAGGAAAACATAAAACCAACCAACAGAAAAGAGTGCTATAGTGAGCAAATTGAGGTGAGGCACTATTTTCTCAAGTTATTCAAACTTTTCCAAAAATTTTGATTGATTGAAAATGTAAAGTTCTAATTCTATCTTAACATTATTATCAGTGAATTATTTCTTATCCCCACCATTCTATCTTCAGCCAAAAGACACTCCTCACCCCAACTATTCTACTTGACCCTACATAGTCATTGAAGATATAAAATATAGAAACCTGGATGCTTCTCTTGTAGGACTGGGAGTATCCTCAGCTTACCCAAAGCTTGAGGGTCTTGGGGCAACTTGAAAGGCATCAGACAGCCTAAATGCCTGGGCCACAAATGGGTCCCCAAATGAGAGTAAGGACAAGATGTTACTCCAACCAAATACCCTGGTAAGTGTTTGTCCTTAACATATGGAGCATTTTTTAAAAGAAAACAAGAGGAGAGAAGAGAAGAGGAGAGGGAGTGCTCTCTTCAGCAGCACATATACTAAAATTGGAACGATACAGAAAAGATTAGCATGGCCCCTGTGCAAGGATGACACGCAAATTCATGAAGTGTTCCATATTTCTGAGGTATCACCACACACCAGTTAGAATGGGCATCATCAGAAGATCTACAAACAACAAATGCTGGAGAATGTGTGGAGAAAAGGGAACCCTCTTGCACTGTTGGTGGGAATGTAAATTGATACAGCCACTATGGAGAACAGTATGGAGGTTCCTTAAAAAACTAAAAATTACCATATGATCCAGCAATCCCACTACTGGACATATACCCAGAGAAAACCACAATTCAAAAAGACACACGCACCCCAATGTTCATTGCAGCACTATTTACAATAGCCAGGTCATGGAAGCAACCTAAATGCCCATCGACAGACAAATGGATAAAGAAGATGTGGTACATGTATACAATGGAATATTACTCGGCCATAAAAAGGAAAGAAAATGGGTCATTTGTGGAGACGTGGATGGATCTAGAGACTGTCATACAGAGTGAAGTAAGTCAGAAAGAGAAAAACAAATATCGTATATTAACGCATATATGTGGAACCTAGAAAAATGGTACAGATGAACCAGTTTGCAGGGCAGAAATTGAGACACAGATGTAGAGGACAAATGTATGGACACCAAGGGGGGGCGGTGATGAATTGGGCAATTGGGATTGATGTGTATACACTGCTGTGGATAAAATGGATGACTAATAAGAACCTGCTGTATAAAAAAATAAATAAAACTAAATTAAAGAGAAAAAAAAAAGAGGAGAGGGAAGTGGAGGGGAGCCAAGAGAAAAGAAGGGAAGAGAGGAGAGGAGAGAATAGGAGAGATAAAGTTATAAAGGGAACCCCTGTCCCGATATGGACACATTTTTAGCAGCCATCCAGCAGAAAGGACATATTTTGGTCATTGCTAATCCTTAAAAATATCAGGCTCAGCTCCTCTGTGACTTAGAGCAAAGTTTGTATTCCTAGAAACGAATCCTTTTCCACTTTAACTTCTTTTGTGAGCTTACCAAGCAATTATTCCATAATTCACCCAGCAAAATAATTCTATAGCCCACCAAGAAGAGACTAAGAAGGAAATAAATAATGTGTGTGTAAAGAAACTACATGTAGGGCTTCCCTGGTGGCGCAGTGGTTGAGAGTCCGCCTGCTGATGCAGGGGACATGGGTTCATGCCCCGGTCCGGGAAGATCCCACATGCCGCGGAGCGGCTGGGCCCGTGAGCCATGGTCACTGAGCCTGCATGTCCGGAGCCTGTGCTCCGCAACGGGAGAGGCCACAACAGTGATAGGCCTGCGTACTGCAAAAAAAAAAAAAAAAAAAAGAAACTACATGTAAAATATACATCCTATCCTTTTTTAAATTTTCTGGGTAAAATTAATGAACAGCTGGTATCTCTGAGGATAAACCATTCTGTGTTTGTAATATAAATATTCATTGATCTGGATGGGTATTTTTGGTGACCATATTAATAAAATACAAAATTTTTAAATCCTTGAGTTACATTTTTTTTTTCACAAAACAAACCCATATATCTCTACATCATTCTTACTGCCCTTTCTTCTACCTGCTACAAAATGGTCAGGAAAGGGCACCCAGCCCAATCTCAAGAAGGATGTTAAAAATGAGGGGGGGCGGGGTGAAAAACAGTGTAGGATCTGGAGGTCTGAGGCCAGGGATTCACTGGGCATTAGGACAAAGCATTGTATTTCCAATGGCCTCAATTTCTTCCTCTCAAAATGATAACTAAAAACCATATATGATTTATTTCATTTGAAGCAAGAATAAATTAAACTTAATAGATTGTGGGAGAATATTTGGGGGGTGGGGGACACAGAATAAGAGAGAGAAAACAGCAATGTATACCCCAAACATGCTTTCAGGAGGAACCTGGTGGTCTACCAGCCACATTTTGAGAAACATTGTCAACAGTGACTTTTTTTCAGTTTATTCAACCTTTTTATACTTATATTTATCATTGCTTCTTTAAAAACAAAGTTTTGTCAATAAAGGTGCTCCACACGTGAGAAAATCAAGAAAGTGTTCCCAAATCCCTTCTGAAAACTTTAAATAAACATTCCTGATGTTCTCTATGTTGTTACTTCACCCCTGCATTCAACAGAGAAAAGCATCAATAATGCTTCAAGCATTTGCTGGGCAATGGGGTCTTAGAGGTGAAAAGGCAGACTTCCAGGGCCCTATGGTCTAATGGGAAGTCATAAATAAGTAAAAAAGTAGTTAAAACACAATAGGATAAATATAATTCATGTAATTGGAGTCACATTCAACTTCCATATAGTAACTGCTTAGCAGAGCCAAAGACAAAGTTGAGCCAGGGCTCCATCTGTTTTGAGATGGTAGAAAATCAAGAAGATATTGCTGTCCTTTCCGAGACCATAATTCCTTTTTCTAGTGGAAACCATGAAAATATAAGCCACTCACACCCTGATTTCTCAGTTCAGGAATTTTAATCCAAAAGCCATAAAGTGAGGCAATTGCTATGTGGCCAAGTAAAAGCCTAAAAGAATATCTGAGTGTCTTCTGCCCTAGATCTCAGAAGCATGGTGATCCTTTGGGCGGTTAACTTTTCTCATGTAACAGGCCTTTACCATACCTGCTCTTGGATCCTGGTACCTACCAAGATACCTGGGTTCTGTAAGGTAACCCAAGGATAAGTAGAAGAATAAACCCTTTTAATGGAATAACAAGGGGAATTGTTAGCAGAAAGCTAACGTTAGCAATCCAATTACTTAAAATTTCTATCCTAAGATTATATTCAAAGAGAATGTTTCCCATCCCTCCTCTTCATTTAGGACCTGAAGCCCCCACCTCATTCCTGCTCCCACCCCCAGGAAAGCAAAGAATGTCAGACAACACTCCCCTGAAGCTAGACACGAAATTAGACAGAAAAGGTGGGAGGAAAGGAAGAATAAAGAAGCAGAACACTAAGGAGCTGTAAGGCAAGGAAAGAGGCAGAGAGACTATCAGGGAGAGGGGACAAAAGAGAGTCTTAGTTACACATATGGTTGGCCACATGACATGTCCCAAGCACTTAAGACTAAGGATAAGTTGAATTTTCTAATTCCCACCACTCTGAAAATTTGGAAGTAAGTAGACTATATCACTTGGATCTGAAATAGTCCATTTGAAATGTTTCTAGATTCCACGTGTGTGTTTGACTAATGGTGGGCTCTTTGTTATTAACTACAGTACCTCTTTCTTCCAGAATAAGGAACATCAACTCCAGTGATATCTAATAGTCTTTGGCCTGTTCCTTAATCAAAGGGAATTTTGAAATAACATATTATCAAACTATCAAACAGAGCTCCTGGGGACATCTGGAGCAAATCCAGTGTTGGACAAGGGCCATCAGGGCCCTGTTGAGCATCACCATGGATCACTAGGCTGTCATTCTTAAACTGACCTATTAAGTTAGCCCTTGGTCTCTAGGTTGCCACCTTAGGAAATTATATTGTTTTGGTTCCACCTAAATTCTAAATAGTCAAGGACTCCCCTTGTGAAAGTTGTGAAAATGCCTATGCTCATGATCAATTTCCATGGGAACCATGATTAAGGCAGGTCAAGTCTAGGTTCATCTGGCTCCTGACTCCATATTCTTTGAAAATATAAACAGGAGGGCAATATCTTCCCTGGTCCTCACTACTGTGAGTGGCTGGGGTAGAAACCTCCATTCTTCTTCCTTTCTCAACTCAATCCTTCCTTTTCTTTGTATCTGAATAGAGGCAAAGACCCAGAGGTAATTCCATCTTCCTGCATTTAGTATAGAAACCACCTCTATCCTTGCCCTATGTCCTTCTACTTTTGCCTTCTCCAGTTTTTATCCATTCTTCCTCCAGGCATACAATGCTATGCCAGATATGTAATATGCTCAGTCAATAACATTGAAGGAAGACCTTGGTAGTTGATTTCCATGCCTCCCTTAGACAGGAAAGCCCTAGATTCTCCACCTTCACCCAGACAGTAGGTTTTAGTCAAATCTCCACAGTAGGACAAGGGCAAAATATGAGGATATATAAGGTGCTATGAAACAGAGATAAATAATTGAGGTATCAGTTGGGATTATTTGTGTTACAGTTGACAGAAAACCCAAAAACAACTGGCTTAAGCAAAAGAGAAAAAAGGGGTATTTTATGGGGTCACAGAACTGAGGGGTTAATATTGGATCTTGCCTGTTGAGGAGCTTAGTTCAGTCACAAACAATGTCTCTCTGGGCTCTTCCTTCCAGCTTTTCTTCCTCTAGATAAGCTCCAATTTTGACTCCATGGGATGCTTTCTAGCCACTGCAGGTTCATAGCTTCACAACCTCTAGTTCAATAACAAGAAACTCTGCTTCCCCAATAGCTCAAACAGCAGGACCAGAATTGAATTTCATTTGACTTTGATTGGCCCACTTTTGATCACATGATCATGGCTGAAAATGGCTGTGGCCAAGGGGATGGACTACTCAGATTGATTCAGCCTCAGTCCCATGCTCCACTCCCTGAGGCCCAGGGATGACATCAGTCTCACTTGAAGCACATGGACTGAAATGGGAAAGGGGTGCCATCAAAGTAAAACTCTGCCCCCAAAAAGGGTGTGCAGGTGCTGAACAGCAAAGTAAATAAGCATTCATTATGCTTCTCTAACTCTGCAGGGATGCTCAAGAAATGCTTCACAGAGGAGACTGGAAGAGATTTTGGAACAAAATTATGAAGGATAAGTAGGAGTTTGGTAGGCCAGAGAAGTCTGGGATGAGTGTGGACAGGCCATCCAAAGCTAGGAGAACATCATGCACTAATGCAGTGGACAGAGAAAAATGTCATGATTTTTTTCCGGGGAATTCTAGTTAGCTTCATACAAATGTGCCTGTGGTGGCAGGGGGATAACTGAAGCAATTAAGCAGGCTAATCACATTGGGCTTTATATACCATGCACAGGAATTTACATTTTTTTTATCCTTTACAAAGAGATGGGGAGCATTGAGACAGATACCTTAAGCAAGCATTTGCTTTCTTGAGGTGGATGGAAGGTGTGTTGGATGCATGAGACAAGGGCTGTGAAAATGGGGTGGAATCTCAGTCAGAAACATCTCATATACAGTAAGTCCCCTCCATACGAACCTTCAAGTTGCAAACTTTCAAAGATGCGAGCGTGCATTCACATGTCCAATCATGTAAGTTAGTTCACATGTCTGGCGTACACTGTCACGTGCGTGCATCCTCTACAATTGGTTGTGCTTTTGTGTACTTTACTGTACAGTACTGTATAGAGTACAATAGTACAGAATCTTTATTTCAAGCCCAGGATGTCTGAAAGCAAGTATAAAAGCAGTGGTGATGTGGCTGGTACTGCTAAGAAGCGCCAAGTGATAACGATGGAAATAAAAGTGAAAATAATTGAGAGAGTGGAGCAAGGCCGTTACCAGTAATAAGATTTGGAGGAAACTTTGCCCGCAGTTTGTTCATGATTTTTGTGGATCTGAAAAGGTGGATGAGGAGTCCAAAGAGGTCTTTAGCAACTTAGTGACACTCAGCGAGAAGATGGAGCTAGATCTGCAAGAGGACGACTTCATTGGACTCCTTGCTGTGCAACACGAGGACCTTACTAATGAAGACCTGATGGAATTGGAGGCCCAAAGCAAGAACGAAAAGGGACAAGAGGAAGGAAAAGTAACTGAAGAACTGAAGAGATTCACGACACAGGAAATGGCAAGGGGATTTTCTTTATTTGAGGAGGCACTGTTAGTTTTTGAGGTAAAGGACCTAAACACAGAACGGTACACGAAGGTTGCAGCAGCCGTTCAGAATGCACTCCAGTGCTACCATGTCATCTATGATGAGAAAAAAGGAGCTACTACCCAGACATCACTGGATCGTTTTTTCAAGAGGGCAGATAGAATTGAATCCAGCCAGGAACAAGAATCTGTGCCATAACGTCAGGCGTGAGTCAAGTTGCAGCTTGCCCTCCATCTCCTATTGCTGACGATCCTTCAGGTCTACCATCTCCCACCTCCTCTCCCTCCTCCAGTCCGTAACTCTTCTTGCCTCTTCATTCGATGCCAGCCCCTGGATGCCAGCTGTTGTACTACTGTACTACTGTACTGTACTTTTCAAGGTACTGTATTGTAAGACTAAAAATGTTTTCTTTATTTTTCGTGTTTGTTTTCAATGCATTATTTGTGTGAAAAGTATTATAAACATATTACAGTACAGTACTATATAGCTGATTATGTTAGTTGGGTACCCAGGCTAACTTTGTTGGACTTACGAACAAATTGGACTTACAAATTCGTTTGTATGTTGGTGACTCACTGTAAACTGAACCAAGGTTATTGGTTATGGAGTTTAAGGCGGGGCGGGGTGGGGGGGCTAATAAAAAAAAGAAGGAAATCCTGCCGTTTGCAACAACATGGATGGACCTTGACGGTATTATGCTGAGATAAGTCAGACAGAGAAAGACAAATACTATATGATTTCACTTATGTGTGGAATCTAAAAAGCCAAGCTCATAGAAACAGAACCGATTGGTCATTGCCAGAGGTGGGGAGTGGGGGGGGGTGTGAAATGGTGAAAGTGGTCAAAAGGTACCAACTTCCAGGTATAAGATAAACAAGTCCTAGGGATGTAATGTGCAGCATGGTGACTATAGTTGACAATACTATACTGGATATTCAAAAGTTGCTGAGAGAGTAGATTTTCAAAGTTCCTCACAAGAAAAAAAAAGTGCAACTATGTGTGGTGATGGATGTTAACTGAGCTTATTGTGGTGATCATTTCACAATAGATGCATGTATCAAATCACTGTGCTGTACACATGAAACTAATACAGTGTTGCATGGCAATTATATCTCCATAAAACTTAGAAGAAAAAAAAAGGTGAGACTAGACTCAATAAATATCTAAGTGGTGGACATGAAGGGCCTGATGGCCAGCCGGACGTGGGGCATGCAGGAGAAAGAGAGTTCCTGCTCAGTTTTCTGGTTTGGAGGACCGCATAAAATGGAATACAGATTCACTAAGACACTGAATTCATGAAGACCGGCCATTACGTTACCACTAAGTAACTTCGATCTAACTTTTCAATTCAGCTTTTTCATAAAAATACATATCAGTGATTATAGTTGCCTTTCAATATTTATAGAGTTTTACGTGACTAACCATTTCATTCACAAATATGTCCCGAAGCTCTCCCCAACCCACATCGCACCTGTTCTATGTGGGTTATTTATAATGCAGCTGGTTTAGCAGTTGGGATCAGCATGCTGCTCTATCACAACACAAAACAACTGCTCTCCACCATCTCCGCTCCGTTTGATTTCCAGCTCAGTAAGGTGGCACACTGAGGAAAAGTCTTGAATTCTAGTCCATAAATAACATAGCTAAGGTCATTCCTGAAGCAATGAAATTCTCATGGTGACATTTTACCTCTGAAAAGTGACTTTTTAGTGGTGACAGAGTCCATCTGAAACAACCCTGATACCTATTTATGTGTTTTTATGTTTGTGAAAGTATCCCTGCAGGATATCCTCTTTAAGCTTCGCAGCTGTTGATAATGGGTCCCTGCCCAAGTGTGGATTTATTTTACAAACACATTTATCATCTATCAAACATATTGGCTGGCAAAGGTTTTGTATATTCCATGGCTTGTGACATTCTTGCTCCTAACTATTCTGAAACCGCTGAAACACTCTCCTATTGTCCTTGCTCACCCTTCAAGAAGGAACTGAAAGGCTGACTTTGTCTGGGAGGTGATAGGATTAAACTGCATTTATGCTGAATCCACAGTGTGTAGGGAGCATGAAGCTGTTTTCTAGATGAATCAGCTGATTCTTTGTGCTTTACAAGCCAGTGGAGGCATGAGTTAATGAAAATGTAAGAAAATAGCTCATCTAACCAACACAAAAGAAAGGAAAACAAAGGAGAAAAATGAGACTACATGACAGACATATCATCTTCTGGGGCAAGAAATTAGCTCACTCACTCCAGAACCTAAACTAGGAGCTGTGTTTCCAAGGAGATGGGCAGACTCATGCTAGAGTTCTAAGTCAAGGAGGAAGCTAGCCAGAGCATTACAAGAGTCCCTGTCTTTAAGTCTTCCCATAAGGAGAGGCCAGGGAATGGGACTCGGGATGTCAGAATGTTCCCGGCAGCATCTTTCTGGACCAAAAGCCGGACTGAAACTGGATCCAGTCCCAAATTGGACAAAACTTACTCTGGCTCAGAATATCATGGCCTGAGCCAGATCAGAACCAACCTGAACTGTAAGTGCGTAGGAAAGGCTACTAGACTCGTACTGCTGGTGTTCATTCCTTAGCTAACCACTCACTCCAGCTGGACAGGAAACCGTGGGTTGGAACTTTGTTGTTACTTTTGACTTTTTTCCCTCCTGGAAGCATGAGACGCTCTCCATTTCTTCCAAAATAGAAGAAGATTCATGCTCCCTACTTAATTTCTTCTTGGTTTCACTGACCTCTTCTTTCTCCTGTTTCATGATACTTGTCTATCACTCCTTCACTCATTTTCCCATCTCCTTTGTTGTGTTCCTTTTCTGTTCTGTTTGTCTTTTTCAAGTTCTACATTTTCTCCCTTCTCTATCCAATTCACTCCTTTCAGGACTTTCTTTCATTTGAGGTATTAATGTTTTTACTCCTAGAAAGTTAAGTCAACCTGCAAAGTTACAACATTCAGACAGAGAATTGGTAAGCAAAATTGAGAAATCCATCAGATAGAACAGACAGAACTCCTTAAAATCTAATTCAGATATTATCAAGAAATTGTATTGGCATAAATTACAGTTTCACAAAACTACAACCAGATTTTCTCTTTCATTTTCATATTTCTTCAATACTTTCGTCAGCGAAGTATGCCAAGTCAACAGCTCTATATTCCAAAAGCAGAAGGTGTTCATGCAGTGGCAGGGCCCCATTAATCTATCCCTCTGTTATTTGAGGCATATCACCAAGCCTCTTAACAACCTTCTGCCAAGCCCAAAAATCCCACCTTAGTATCAATAATTGATAAGATAACAAAGTAGGGAAGTGTCTCCAGAGTTTAGTGGGAACACTGTTTCCTCAAAACTGTGTGTAACTATTATCTAACCAAATTAGATAGTTGATGTTTGGGGCCCAGAAAAGATGAGTTACAAGATAGGTATCTTTCAAATGCTGGAGGAAGGGGTTTGGGGGAGGGGGAGGGGTGGGTACCAGACAGGACTCTTCTGGTTGCAGGTGACAGAAATCCAATTTTAACTAGCAGAATTGAAAGGGGGATTCATTAGACCACGAAATCCAAGGAAAAGTTGAAGGACCAAACTGAGAGAAAGGCTAGGATCCAGCTTTGCTTAGGAGCACTTGCAACCAGAAAGCACTTACATCCTGGTTCCATCTCTCATTTCTGCTTCTCTTTACATAGCAGCACCATTTCTCACTGCACATTGGTCTCCTCTGCATGGCAAGAAATAAGACATCAAGAGCTCTCTTGAGTTTTACCACCCACCACTGGAACCTCCAGAGAGGGACTGACTTTCTTCTTCATTCCAGTTTTTTAAAATCCCAGGGAAGGATTCTGATTGGCCCAGACTCAGTCATTGCCAACTCTGGGCTAATCAGCCATGGCCATGAGGGCCATAGTACACATTCATAAAAGATGACAGCTTTCACTGGAACCCCATGGTGAGTAAGGGGAGGAGAAGTTCTCAAAAAATTCAGTAAGGGAGGAGGGTAATTCTCAGACAAAAAAAATGTGTTAGACAAACAGAAAAATGACTGCCCACTACGCACACACCCCAAGTGACAGGGAGAGCAATAAACAGTGATCAGAGAGACCAGACCAGGAGGGCCTTGGGAGACTGACAATGCATATCAGAGGTGGAAAGGCAGGGAGCAAGATGTGTCTTTGTTGCAATTTTATAAAGCACTAGTCCTATCCCCAAAGGCCACTGGATCCAAAACAGTAGACATAGACAGCCCTGGAGCTTCCACATTACAAAGTTTAAATAGTTCAAATAAAATCTTCTCTTCTATGTGAAATAATATAAAATACATATATATTGGTCTCTGACCCCAGTTCTTGGAACAGAGCTCCTGAATCCCTTGAAATGTCCTAAATGATAAGAGCCCTAGGAACATCTTTTGTTCTAATATTCGGTTTTGACCCTGGTGCCTTACACAGAGCTCTTAAAGCCCTTGGAATTTCCTGGGTAATAGGAATGTCTTTTGTTCCAACAAGGTGACACTCAGTGGGCTCCTGAATGGAAGCTAGTTGCCAGAGAGACCAAATATGATTAGAAGCTTGGAACTTTCAGCCTCACCACACCCCACCTCCATTTTCCAGAGAGGGGAGAGGGCTGGAACTTGAGCTAATGATCCATTAATTAAGCCTATGTGATGAAGCTTCCATAAAAATCCTAAAAGTACAGTGTTCAGAGAGCTTCTGGGTTGATGAACACATCCACGTATAGGGAGGGTGGCACAATCCAACTCCACGGGGACAGAAGCTCCTGCACTAGGGACCCTTCCAGACCTCACCCTATGTACCTCTTTATCTATATCCTTTATGATATCCTTTATTATATAATAAACTAATAAACATCAGTAAGTGCTTCCCTGAGTTCTGTGAGATTTTCTAGTAAATGACTGAATCCAAGAAGGAAGTCATAGGAAGTCATAGGAAGTCATAGTCCCGTTTGTGGCCAAGTCACATAGAAATTGCAGGTAACCCAGGAACCTACTACTACTTGCGATTGGTGTCTGAAGTAGGGGGACAGTCTCTTGTGACTGAGCCCTTAACCTGTGGGATCTGAGCTAACTCCAGTTAGTGTCAGAATTGAACTGAATTGTAGGACACCCAGCTGGTGTCACAGAGAATTGCTTGGGGGGAAAAAATACACATCTGGTGTCAGAAGTGTAGTGAGCGTGCTACTAGTATGGGAACAAAGGAGAAACACACAGAAGTGCTTTTCTATCACACGTAAGAATCTTAGATACCCTTAGCCAAGCAAGATCACAAAATATTATACCAGGAGACCCAAGTTCATGTAGCAGTCCCTTAAGGAGCAGCACCTCCATCTCTAAGATGGCACCAAAATATGGGGGCTATCGGACAAATGCCTTCTTAAAAGTGGAAGAAAAAAAAAAGTGGGGATAAACCACAGACATGTCAGAAACTTTCAAAACCCTGCTCACCTACTAACCACCTTGCTTTTAGGGGAATTAAAGCTGAAGTAGTTTCCATGATTCTAGAAAATTGTTTTAGTAGCATAATACTGTGAAAGACTTGGAACTACTGAAAGGATAAAATTGAGAATGCATGTAAAAGAACTTTGAATACATATGAGAATGTTTCATTATTACTATTTTTTTAAGAAGTGCCTGCTCTCCTAAGCTATCGTTTTTCTGGACTACTGTCTACCTGCCTTGCAGGAGTTAAGCTATAGCCGGTATTAAGTTCCCCTTGGTGGCAGGGTGGGGAAGACATTTGTCAGGTTATTTCTATGAGGAATTATGCTTGAGGTTATCATGCAGTCAAATAAACTTTTTTTCTTATGGAATACATGGAAAGGGGTCCAGAGGACTGGAGGGGCCCTGTTTTTCATTGAACAAAGTGATTTTGTTCTGAGGTTAAGTCCGTATGACCCAAAGTACAGGCTGGTATGCAAAGAGTCATGCACTGATTTAAACAATAATAAATTGTGGTCCAGAATGCAGGGGAAAATCTGTTCCCTCATGGACATTGAAGACCATACAATTTCACCCCTGTGATTTCAAAATAAACCTTGCACTTGTTAAGTTTGGGATTTGTAGCAAATACTAGGAACTTTTAAAACGGATACTTAATCCAGTCCAGTCAGTTTTGATGCTTATGAAACAACTCTTAGAACTCCAAATGGTTAGGTAAATAAGTAGAACATAAATCATTATAAATAGCCAATGAAATTGAGAACTGAAGGGTCAAATAATAAATTTTTAAATCATAAAATCTGACAAATACAATATGGTGACTTGAGTTGATGTCATCCAGGACTCAGGGAACTTTTAGCAAGAAAATTTAGGAATAGGCTCATCCTTGCAAAACCCAGGGAACCCAAGGAGGCAGGTGTGCTTTTTAGGCGGTAAGAATGAGTCAAGACTGTGCCTGGCACATGGAAGCTATTCAGTAATTATTTATTGAATTAACTAATCGCTATGGAGTAGCTAAGTTGGTAGAACAGGTAAGATCATTACTAACTTCTACTGGTAAGAAGGGGAAATTCAGTACCATTCATTCCTCATTGGCAAGTTACCAACGTGGGCTCTGGGGATGCCAAGCTACGTACACCATGGTCCTTGCTTTCCAGCCCCACAATAGATCATGGGGCTCTGTCAGTTCACTGTCTTCTTACTGCTATTCTCCCTACACCAGGTGAAGCAGGCTTGGAGATTATGACCAATGCGACTGCCCAAGTGGGCTCTTCTCACTAAGCCCCACGTTCCCCCAGAGATATCTCCTTGAGGGCTTTCATGATGTCTGATATTTCCATCAGTGGAGTCACCCTCAAATGAGTCCCTGGATATTCAGGGAGTGACACCCCCAGAGAAGGTTATCTGTGCCAGCCTGCTTATCCTAGACGACCCCTTGAAGCGCTCTGATTAAATGATAACAGCAACAACGCACTCACGACAAAACTAGTTCCTTACATTTCTCTGGAGCTTCACAGTCGGACAGTGTGGTACTATTAGAGTGATGGTCTGAGACAGAAGCTAGAAACTTTTCCCCTAAGTGTGCCTCATGCTGCTCTGGGCCCCTCCCCAGACGCACAGTTCCTGATCTAGCTCAACGCCCACCCGGCTCTGCGGCCTTCCGTGTCTCCCCCAGGCTCGACTGTGGGCTCTTCCCTCTGTGATCCTGTCATAGTTCACGCCTCTCTCACAGCCCTTGAGCACATTCTGCCATGTTTATAATTAGCTGGGCTGTCTGTCTCCCCAGTTAGTTCTGAGACTCAGAGGGAAGGAGTGTTTGCCTTAGTCATTTTGTATCATCTCAGCACAGTAAATACTCAGATGTTCACCGGATTAAACTAATTCCAAAACGAGCATATTTAAATCCAACTTTTCCCCAATTTCATGTGTGTGTGGAGACACATTTCTATATAAAATGTAAGTGAATCACTGTAAACATTAAAAAGCGGAAAGGAAACTGAACAGCTCTTACTTTTTTTTTTTTTTTCCTTTTTTGCGGTACGCGGGCCTCTCACTGTTGTGGCCTCTCCCGTTGCGGAGCACAGGCTCTGGACGCGCAGGCTCAGCGGCCATGGCTCACAGGCCCAGCCGCTCCGCAGCATGTGGGATCTTCCCAGACCAGGGCACGAACCTGCGTTCCCGGCATCGGCAGGCGGACTCCCAACCACTGCACCACCAGGGAAGCCCGAGCAGCTTTTATTGAACAAGAGGTATAGGGGTAGAGCTGGTAAAGATTCAACCAGTCTGTTGTCAACCAATCTGCTGGTGGCTATTCGACCAATCTGCTTTCTGCTCCACACCTCACCTTTGCCGTCAGAGATAACTGGTGCTTCCAGTTCTTTAGCCTTTCTAGGGTTCCACAGCACAAGTTAGGGTGCTTCTTGTTGGTTTTCCCTCTGCTCATGTAGGATTTCAGTGTTCTACACTCTGCTAGGTTAGTTCCTGCGCATCCAACTGCTTCTGTCTTCCAGAGTTTATGGACCTCTCTCATCTGGTGATGTTGCTTTCACTGGTAATCTTTGCTCTCTGGGTTTATCTCTTTTTTAATTCCTAATAAACTTCTCCTTTTAATGAAGTTTCATTTAATGAAGAAGTGGCTATAAACACAAGTATACATTCTGCTGTATTTAACCAGACTTCCCTGAACTAATTATTTTGAAATGTAAATTTATAAGTTAGTATTAATAAAACAAATACCATTAATACAAATATTTTAAGGAAACTAGTCTAATAAGATTTTTTAAAATAATTTTGTGTAACTTCCCCTTGATACCAGAAAAGTACAAGCTGAGAAGGAAATAAAACCCTCTTTAAACTCATAGAAAAAGGATAGTGAAAAACTATAAGAAAAAGATAATCTTATTCTGCAACTTCTAAATTCACTCTCACTCCATGCTTATGAATGCTGTTCTGTGTGAAGAATTCATTTCTGAATCGGAAGTTTCCTGAACAGACACATTTCAACTATAACTTTGTCTTATAATAAGAAATAGGCCACCCTGAACAGAATATCATCCTCTACTCACCTTAAACAAGAAATGTAAATGAAACAGAGAAGCATTGTAATAAGCAGAATGGCTCAAGTGTAAATAGGGGCCCGTGAACTAAATAAAGGAAAAATGAGTCCTGGGGAGAGAGATAAACACGAAATCTGGAGACCGCAGAGCTAGTCCTTTCTGCCACCAACCAGCTATGGCAATGTTAGCATTATCTCTTAGCTTCTCCATGCAGCAGTTTTCTCTTGTGAAAAATGATGAGGTCTGACTTTATCATCTGCCTGAATTTTCAAGCCAGCCTGACCCTCCTATGCCCCAGGCACCTGCAAACTGTAAGGCACATATACGCCCACTCTTTGGAGCAATGGTCCAGGACCCTACTTACTTTCTTCCAGCTCCTTCTTGGCTCCTTCTGCAGCCTCCCTCTTGCCCACATTGGTTAGGTGGTTCACTTTGCTGTCCTGACTCTTGACTCTCCTAAAAGGATGAGGAGTTTGGCTCACTCTCTACTCTGAGCCCTGATTGCTCCACTGACTTCCCGGTTTTGCTCATCTCATTCACTTGCAAGGGGGCAAGGAGGAGGATTCAGTCATTTTTGAGCCCTCTTTCAGTTCCAGAATCCTACAATTCCATCAGCATAACAAAGCCTGAACAAATAAAGTTTCTTTGGCCAAAATAAATCTCAGCTATGTTTGACCAGCATGAAGAATGGAAGGTTCATCTTCAGTAAGAAGATGAGGATTCTTAGGTCTTACATGCAGAAGGAAGTCTTATTTTAGAAGGAAATTTCCTCCTCTGTTACTGTTTTCCTGGTTAAAACAAGTCAGTGTCGCTGTCTAGGAAATTCTTCATAGGCACTCGGGTTTCAATTACTTCTGTACTGGAGGGAAGCTGATGGCAAATGGAAAAATAATCTTGAAAGATCTTAGCATCAGGCACAAAGCTGCCCTTGCCACACATTTCTTGGAATGAAGCCACATTTATCAAGCTTCATTTCTTGTAAATCTTTATTGACATGGAGCCTTTGACAGGAGTCAACCTGGCTGATAGCTTTTTCCTGTTAAATCCCAAGTTGTTTTCACTGCTGAGAGCCCTTAATGACAAAAATGAGGAAGTTGTGTCTGCAGCAAGAGACAGATAACTTGGGCTTGGTTTCACCTTGTCCCACTTGGCCTCCCCTCAATAAACAGGGGCAATCATGCCAATATCTATCTGATGAGAAATGATTCACAAACTCAGAGGAAATTAGGGCATTTAAGAGTTTTATTATTAGGTTCTAAGAGAGAGGAACTAACATTTATTGAGCATCTACTAAGGGCCAGGCACTATTTCAAGGACTTGAAATTTATCTCTTTAATTAAGATTATTTCTGATTCTCATGAGAATCTTATGAGACAGGTAATACTATCCCTACTTCATGGATGAAAGACCCTACCTCAGGAGTATAAGTTGGTGCAGCCACTATGGAAAACAGTATGGAGTTTCCTCAAAAAATTAAAAATGCAATTACCATATGATCCAGCAATCCCACCCTGGGCATATATTCAGACAAAACTATAATTCAAAAAGATACATGCATCCCTATGTTCACAGCAGCACTATTCACAACAGCCAAGACATGGAAACAACCTAAATGTCCACCGAAAGGTGAATGGATAAAGAAGATGTGGTACATTTATACAATGGAATACTACTCAGCCATAAAAAATGAAATGATGCCATTTGCAGCAACATGGACACAGCTAGAGGTTATCATACTAAATGAAGTCAGAAAGAGAAAGACAAATACTATATGATATCACTGATATGTGGAATCTAAAATATGACACAAACGAACCTATCTACGAAATAGAAACAGACTCACAGACATAGAGAACAGACTTGTAGTTGCCAAGGGGGAGGGGACGTGGGGGAGGGAAGGATTGGGAGATGGACTGGGAGTTTGGGGTTAGTACATACAAACTATTACATATAGAATAGATAAACAACAAGGTCCTACTGTATAGCACAGGGAACTATATCCAATCTCCTGGGATAAACCATAATGGAAAAGAATATAAAAAAGAATGTATATATATGTATAACTGAGTCACTTTGCTGTACAGCAGAAATTAACACAATAGTGTAAACTATACTTCAAAAAAATTAATTTTAAAAATATAAAATAATTTTAAAAATATATATATATAAATATAAAATAACTTTAAAAAAAAGAAAGAACCTACCCCAGAAAGCTACCTAAGTAGTTCAAATTCAAAAATGGTGGGGAGCTAGGATATTATCCCAAGTCTATAAACTGGATTTTATGTAGCTCTGGTGTTTGCTGCAGACCTTCAACTTCAATTCAATGAAGGATAATGTGCACATGGAAAAATATATCATAGAATCATATAATTTTACACCTTGAAGAAACATGTTATAGATGAGGAAACAGAACCATAGAGATTAAATGACTTGCCCAAATAACATGGTTCTAGTTGTGCAAATTGTGAAAATCTTTCTTGATTGAAGTACTAGGGATCAAGATGCATGTCTTTTGTAGTTAACTGGGTAAGAGATGTCCTAAATCAGCACAAACTGTTCTATTTGCTTTCAAAAAACCAAGACTGTAAAAGTTCCAAGTGGGAATTTCTAAGATAACCCAAGGATGCAAAGTGGTATGGACTTTGAGAAAGCTTTCCTATCAAATCAAAGGCCTCCAAAGCATCACTGTTTTTTAAACTCAGAGTCAAAATGTGACAGAGCAAGTCCATCTGCAACGAGAAGTAGCATTGTAGTCTGTTTTTTCAAAACTAGGAAATCACTCAACAGTGGGTCAATGGGTTAGCAGAAATGGTGGGCAACAAGACAGGAAGGAGAAAAAGGGGAGGAGAAATAGAAAAGATGCATCCACCTAGAAACTAAGAAACAAACAAAATCAATTCCACACATTTCTCCATCAGTACAGGAATGATTTGCCATACAAGCTCACATATATTCACGTTTCTTAACCATGGGTCAGAGACTCAAACAGAAATTCTCTCTGCCCAGAGAGAGTTCAGTCTTAATCATCAAGCAGCTAGCCAATCTCAGTTATATATCACAGTCAAAAGCAGACATTTAATAGACTTCTCTTCCCAAAATGCAAATGCTCTAATGTAGCTAAAGATCATCTACAAGTTTAAAAAGCTTAAGAAGAACATTTATGTACTGGCTTTTATGAGCTTAAACTCCAAGGTCCACAGTTATGTAAATAACAATACTCAGGAAAGGAAACGTATCTTTTGAATTTGGGCTTTTGCAAAGCTTGGATACAAATAGTGCCTGAAAGAGGAATAAACATGATTCATAAGGGTTGTCTCATGTGGTTAATCCTTCCAGGCAGTGAAGGACTGGATTCTCTACAGATGTTTTTACAAACTTTTTCTCTTGGAGCATCCAAGGAAGTGTAACTATTATTAAGCATCTGATTGAGCTGTCTGTCTACTAACCCTGGAGGACTAAGGGCAAAAGCTGCAGTTGAAAGATGATGAAGCAACTTGAAAACTGTCAAGCAACAGTGTTTGATGCACTTGATTTGTATGCAATCAACTGATTGGAGTACAACTTTTATTGTAAACTAACTGAAGCCTAAAAGATAAGCCATCCCATGCTTGTTTGTAATGCTTCAAACACTAATGTTATCGCTCTCGGGTTTAAGTTAATCTACTTAACAGTTCCTCACTTGGATGGGAACTGAAGAGACCAGCAAATGGAAAGGAAACATCACACAAGATAGACTAACACCGTTAGTCCGTGGCGTTACACAAGTTTTCTCAAAAATGTCTGGTTACATTGTGCAACAGGCTTCACCCCTTTGACCAATATGTGCTGATGCATTCCTAGTGATTAGTAACTGACCACCTCAAAAGCCTTGATTCCATTTGCACTGAATAGGAGGCAAATCACCCCCTCTTGATGGTCAGGGGATCATTTGGGACTTGTCAGAAGATCCAGACAGGCTGGTCTCAGCCATTCCCCTCCCAGGAAGTGCTATTAGGATGACTAATGCAGAAAGTGGTGGGAACGTCAAATGCTCTCCATTTAAAAAGTTGCACAAAGCTCAAGCAAGATAACACTGTGAAAACATTAACTATTTATTTTTGAAAAACCTTACTTGCTGTTGTCTTACCTAGAAATAGAATCTTCCTCATTCAGGCAAAAATAATAACAAGAATAATTCCATCCATAGCAAGCAGCCAACTCGGGTCTCATTTGCCTCCTTGGCTTTCATGGAAGATTTGGAAGGACATTAAGAAAAGGTTTTTGGTTGTTTAGGGTTTTTGTTTGTTTGTTTAACTTAAGGTCTTTAATATTTATTTTTAAAGTTATTTATTTTATTTTTATTTTAAAAGTTATTGTTTATTTATCCCAGGTTTCTCAACCTCAGCCCTACTGACATCTAGAGTTGGATAATTCTTTGTAGTGGAGACTGTTCTGTACATTGTAGTATGTTTAGCAGCATCCCTGGCCTCACCTTCTAGATATCGGTAGCACCACCTCCCACTGGGTTCTGAATCTCTGTGTCGGCACTTTTGCGCAGAAGATCAAGGTCCACTTTAGAACCCTAGCTCACATCTCAACCTGTGGACCCAGAGTATCAGTATTACCTGGGGTGTTTATTTAAAACTCTGGGGTTTTGCCCTCAAGATGGGTTTGCTGTCTCAAAATCTCTGGGAATTTACATCTTTAACATGTCCCCTTGAAGGTTTTTATGTCCCCTACATTTTGAGAACACGGCTGTCCTTCCTGTTTTTTACAATGCTTCTCTGCATACTGACTCCAGATTGAACGATTAGTCTTTATCACTTAGGGTGGTTGTCTGCCTCAAATTTTGTTGATTTTGTAGTTAAACCTGTTTATGCTCCATTGATTAAACAAAATCTGTGTTTCCTTAGCAATAAAAAAAATTATCTTTCTTATATTGAGTCTTTCCAGATTTCAAAAGCTACCTGATAACCTCGTCTACACTGTTAATGTGGACGCTTTGTAAAAATGTGGGGTTTTTTTTTAGCTACAAAGTGCACAGTCCAACCATGTTATAACATCAGAGCAGAGGGGGAAAGGCAGCATGCAATACATGATAGGATTTCTGTTTCTACAGAGGGGCACCATGCATCCTGGAGTACTTGAAAAACAGAACTTCCTTCAGTCAGATTCATGACTCCATTGGGATTAATCAAATCCCTGGTTTGTGAAGGAGTTTATTGTACATTCCTTTGTTCCTAGCTTCTTTGATTTTTGCTTTTCAGCTTCCCCCCGGAGAGCATGATGCGTGCCATTTGGGATCAGGTGACAATTCCAAAGTGTGGCTCCAGACCATCCAATCACTCGTTATAAGTCCTTCCTTAAGCCCCTGCAATTTTGCCATTTACCAGGTGTGAAAGGAGGCCTCGTCCGCTTCAGCATGTACAGATAAGGCGGGGGGGGGGGGGGGGGGGAAGCAATTATCGGAGGAGTCAGGCTCTGAGCTGGGTTTTGAACTTCTCAAGCCTCAGCCAATACAGGAGTCAGAGGTTGAGCTCTGAATCCCTGGGCTTCCCACTCAGAATTCAGACTGCCAGTGATGGAGAGAAGAAGCATGAAACTGAAGTCAAGGGGCTACACGCACTGCAAACCGTCTGCACAGAAAAGGCCTAGTGCCAAGGAGACGCTGATCTGAATCACATTAAAGGTCAAAGAAAAGGATTGTTTTATTTCCTAGAAACCAATCACCAGAACCACACCCACCTCAAATCCCTTCCAAATCCCCTAAACTCAGCTAGAATCCAGCCCCTGATGGGGGGAGGGGACGGTGAGATTCCTCTGGCTTTAGAAGTGTGCTGTGACACTTAACCGCTTCCCTGCTGAGAACCTTTGCAGTCTCCAGAGCCCAACCAGTGTGTGCTGCTCAAGGCCCCCAAATGAACATCCGAACGTTTGCTTCCCGATGTGTGCTGGGATTGTTCCTCTGCCAGGCCTCCCCGCCCATCAGGGACCCGCAAACCTACAGCAGAGAAACCACCACACCCACTGACGTTTCCAGCATTGGCACACGTTGAGAGAACTGGAGGCCGCCTTCCGTGGGGCTACACGAAGGCTCCTCCTCCGGGTGTCTGGTTTCTTTTTAGAGGGCATGGAGGGGCTTAACTGGCTTTGGTCTCCCCAGGCCGCCTAAGCACGCTTAGAAAATGCTGCCAGAGAAACAAAGCTCCATTCCTTTCCTAGTTATGTTGGGCTCTGCGTTGAGGCTCTTTCAGCTCTAAAATTGGACAAATTTATCTATCAAAACCCTTTTCAGAAGCCAACAAATGCCATCTTGGCATTTCTTCCTACTCTGAATCCCCATAGCATGTCATACCTATATCATCTATATGGTCTTTTGTGGAGGCTTCCTGGCTTGGTCTCTAGGCTTATATGTCTTATCTCCCCCTCTGTTCTAAGTTCCTAGAAGGCACGTGGTATGATCTTAAACACAGTTAATGACTCATACAACTCAGTAACAAAAGAATAAACAACCCGATCAAAACATGGGCAGAAGACCTAAACAGACATTTCTCCAAACAAGATATACAGACGGCCAAGAGGCACGTGAAAAGATGCTCAACAGGGATACACCAGAAATACAGCTACACGTGGAACAACTCCTACAGAACACCTACTGAACGTTGGCAGAAGACCCCAGACCTCCCAAAAGGCAAGAAACTCCCCACATACCTGGGTAGGGCAAAGCGGAGAGATTCCCGCACAGAGGATCGGTGCCGAGCTGCACTCACCAGCCCGAGAGGCTTGTCTGCTCGCCCGCCGGGGCGGGCGGCGCTGGAAGCTGAGGCTCGGGCTTCGGTCAGAGCGCAGGGAGAGGACTGGGGCAGGCGGCGAGAACTCAGCCTGAAGGGGGCTAATGTGCCACAGCTAGCCGGGAGGGAGTCCGGGAAAACTCTGGAGCTGCCGAAGAGGCAAGAGATTTTTTCTTCCCTCTTGGTTTCCTGGTTCGCGAGGAGAGGGGATTAAGAGCGCTGCTTAAAGGGGCTCCACAGACGGGCGCAAGTCGCGGCTGAAAGCGCGGAGCCCAGTGACGGGCGTGGGACGCTGCGGCTGCTGCTGCCGCCGCCAAGAAGCCTGTGTGCGAGCGCAGGTCACTGTCCACACCGCCCTTCCGGGAGTCTGTGCAGCCTGCCACTGCCAGGGTCCCGGGATCCAGGGGCAGCTTCCCTGGGAGAACGCACGGCGCGCCTCGGGCTGGTGCAACGTCACGCCGGCCTCTGCCGCTGCAGGCTCGCCCCGCACTCCGTGCCCCTCCCCCCCCCCGGCCTGAGTGAGCCAGAGTCCCCGAAGAGGCTGCTCCTTTAACCCTGTCCAGTCTGAGCGAAGAACAGACGCCCTCCGGCGACCTACACGCAGAGGCGGGGCCAAATCCAAAGCTGAGACCCAGGAGCTGTGAGAACAAAGAAGAGAAAGGGAAACCTCTCCCAGCAGCCTCAGAAGCAGCGGATTAAAGCTCCACAATCAACTTGATGTACCCTGCATCTGTGGAATACATGAATAGACAACAAATCATCCCAAATTGAGGAGCCAGGAGTCAGTGCTGTGCCTCTGAGGTGGGAGAGCCAACTTCAGGACACTGGTCCACAAGAGACCTCCCAGCTCCACATAATATCAAAGGGCGAAAATCTTCCAGAGATCTCCATCTCAACACCAGCACCCAGCTTCACTCAACGACCAGCAAGCTACAGTGCTGGACACCCTATGCCAAACAACTAGCAAGACAGGAAAACAACGCCACCCATTAGCAGAGAGGTGGCCTAAAATCATAAAAAGTCCGCAGACACCCCAAAACACACCACCAGACGTGGACCTGCCCACCAGAAAGACAAGATCCAGCCTCATCCACCAGAACACAGGCACTAGTCCCCTCCACCAGGAAGCCTACACAACCCACTAAACCAACCTTAGCCACTGGGGACAGACACCAAAAACAACGGGAACTACGAACCTGCAGCCTGCAAAAAGGAGACCCCAAACACAGTAACATAAGCAAAATGAGAAGACAGAAAAACACACAGCAGGAGAAGGAGCAAGATAAAAACCCACCAGACCTAACAAATGAAGAGGTAATAGGCAGTCTACCTGAAAAAGAATTCAGAATAATGATGGTAAAGATGATCCAAGATTCTATTTCCAAGATCCAAAATCTTGGAAATAGAATAGACAAAATGCAAGAAACAGTTAACAAGGACCTAGAAGAACTAAAGATGAATCAAGCATCGATTAAAAACACAATAAATGAAATAAAAAATACTCTAGATGGGATCAATAGCAGAATAACTGAGGCAGAGGAACGGATAAGTGAGGTGGAAGATAAAATAGTGGAAATAACTGATGCAGAGCAAAATAAAGAAAAAAGAATGAAAAGAACAGAGGACAGTCTCAGAGACCTCTGGGACAACATTAAACGCACCAACATTCGAATTATAGGGGTTCCAGAAGAAGAAGAGAAAAAGAAAGGGACTGAGAAAATATTTGAAGAGATTATAGTTGAAAACTTCCCTAATATGGGAAAGGAAATAGTTAATCAAGTCCAGGAGGCACAGAGAGTCCCATACAGAATAAATCCAAGGAGAAATACGCCAAGACACATATTAATCAAACTGTCAAAAATTAAACACAAAGAAATCATATTAAAAGCAGCAAAGCAAAAACAACAAATAACACACAAGGGAATCCCCATCAGGATAACAGCTGATCTCTCAGCAGAAACTCTACAAGCCAGAAAGGAGTGGCAGGACATAATTAAAGTGATGAAGGAGAAAAACCTACAACCAAGATTACTCTACCCAGCAAGGATCTCATTCAGATTTGATGGAGAAATTAAAACGTTTACAGACAAGCAAAAGCTGAGAGAGTTCAGCACCACCAAACCAGCTTTACAATAAATGCTAAAGGAACTTCTCTAGGCAAGAAACACAACAGAAGGAAAAGACCTACAATAACGAACCCAAAACAATTAAGAAAACGGGAATAGGAACATACATATCGATAATTACTTTAAATGTAAATGGACTAAATGCTCCCACCAAAAGACACAGATTGGCTGAATGGATACAAAAACAAGACCCATATATATGCTGTCTACAAGAGACCCACTTCAGACCTAGAGACACATACAGACTGAAAGTAAGGGGATGGAAAAAGATATTCCATGCAAATGGAAACCAAAAGAAAGCTGGAGTAGCAATTCTCATATCAGACAAAATAGACTTTAAAATAAAGACTACTAGAAGAGACAAAGAAGGACACTACATAATGATCAAGGGATCGATCCAAGAAGAAAATATAACAATTGTAAATATTTATGCACCAAACATAGGAGCACCTCAATACATAAGGCAAATACTAACAGCCATAAAAGGAGAAATCGACAGTAACACACTCATAGTAGGGGACTTTAACACCCCACTTTCACCAATGGACAGATCATCCAAAATGAAAATAAATAAGGAAACACAAGCTTTAAATGATACATTAAACAAGATGGACTTAATTGATATTTATAGGACATTCCATCCAAAAACAACAGAATACACATTTTTCTCAAGTGCGCATGGAACATTCTCCAGGATAGATCATATCTTGGGTCACAAATCAAGCCTTGGTAAATTTAAGAAAATTGAAATTGTATCAAGTATCTTTTCCGACCACAATGCTATGAGACTAGATATCAATTACAGGAAAAGAGCTGTAAAAAATACAAACACATGGAGGCTAAACAATACACTACTTAATAACGAAGTGATCACTGAAGAAATCAAAGAAGAAATTTAAAAATACCTAGAAACAAATGAAAATGGAGACACGACGACCCAAAACCTATGGGATGCAGCAAAAGCAGTTCTAAGACAGAAGTTTTTAGCAATACAATCCCACCTTAAGAAACAGGAAACATCTCGAATAAACAACCTAACCTTGCACCTAAAGCAATTAGAGAAAGAAGAACAAAAACATCCCAAAGTTAGCAGAAAGAAAGAAATCATAAAGATCAGATCAGAAATAAATGAAAAAGAAATGAAGGAAACGATAGCAAAGATCAATAAAACTAAAAGCTGGTTCTTTGAGAAGATAAACAAAATTGATAAACCATTAGCCAGACTCATCAAGAAAAAAAGGGAGAAGACTCAAATCAATAGAATTAGAAACGAAAAAGGAGAAGTAACAACTGACACTGCAGAAATACAAAAGATCATGAGAGATTACTACAAGCAACTCTAGGCCAATAAAATGGACAACCTGGAAGAAATGGACAAATTCTTAGAAATGCACAACCTGCCAAGACTGAATCAGGAAGAAATAGAAAATATGAACAGACCAATCACAACACTGAAATTGAAACTGTGATAAAAAATCTTCCAACAAACAAAAGCCCAGGACCAGATGGCTTCACAGGCGAATTCTATCAAGCATTTAGAGAAGAGCTAACACCTATCCTTCTCAAACTCCTCCAAAATATAGCAGAGGGAGGAACACTCCCAAACTCATTCTACGAGGCCACCATCACCTTGATACCAAAACCAGACAAGGATGTCACAAAGAAAGAAAACTACAGGCCAATATCACTGATGAACATAGATGCAAAAATCCTCAACAAAATACTAGCAAACAGAATCCAACAGCACATTAAAAGGATCATACACCATGATCAAGTGGGGTTTATTCCAGGAATGCAAGGATTCTTCAATATACACAAATCAATCAACATGATACACCATATTAACAAACTGAAGGAGAAAAACCATATGATCATCTCAATAGATGCAGAGAAAGCTTTTGACAAAATTCAACACCGATTTATGATCAAAACCCTGCAGAAAGTAGGCATAGAGGGAACTTTCCTCAACATAATAAAGGCCATATATGACAAACCCACAGCCAGCATCGTCCTCAATGGTGAAAAACTGAAACCATTTCCACTAAGATCAGGAACAAGACAAGGTTGCCCACTCTCACCACTCTTATTCAACCTAGTTTTGGAAGTTTTAGCCACAGCAATCAGAGAAGAAAAGGAAATAAAAGAATCCAAATCGGAAAAGAAGAAGTAAAGCTGTCACTGTTTGCAGATGACATGATACTATACATAGAGAATCCTAAAGATGCTACCAGAAAACTACTAGAGCTAATCAATGAATTTGGTAACGTTGCAGGATACAAAATTAATGCACAGAAATCTCTGGCATTCCTATATACTAATGATGAAAAATCTGAAAGTGAAATCAAGAAAACACTCCCATTTACCATTGCAACAAAAAGAATAAAATATCTAGGAATAAACCTACCTAAGGAGACAAAAGACCTGTATGCAGAAAATTATAAGACACTGATGAAAGAAATTAAAGATGATACAAATAGATGGAGAGATGTACCATGTTCTTGGATTGGAAGAATCAACATTGTGAAAATGACTCTACTACCCAAAGCAATCTACAGATTCAACGCAATCCCTATCAAACTACCACTGGCATTTTTCACAGAACTAGAACAAAAAATTTCACAATTTGTATGGAAACACAAAAGACCCCGAATAGCCAAAGCAATCTTGAGAACGAAAAACGGAGCTGGAGGAATCAGGCTCCCTGACTTCAGACTATACTACAAAGCTACAGTAATCAAGACAGTATGGTACTGGCACAAAAACAGAAAGATAGATCAATGGAACAGGATAGAAAGCCCAGAGATAAACCCACGGACATATGGTCACCTTATCTTTGATAAAGGAGGCAGGAATGTACAGTGGAGAAAGGACAGCCTCTTCAATAAGTGGTGCTGGGAAAACTGGACAGGGACATGTAAAAGTACGAGATTAGATCACTCCCTAACACCATACACAAAAATAAGCTCAAAATGGATTAAAGACCTAAATGTAAGGCCAGACACTATCAAACTCTTAGAGGAATACATAGGCAGAACACTCTATGACATAAATCACAGCAAGATCCTTTTGGACCCACCTCCTAGAGAAATGGAAATAAAGACAAAAATAAACACATGGGACCTAATGAAACTTAAAAGCTTTTGCACAGCAAAGGAAACCATAAACAAGACCAAAAGACAACCCTCAGAATGGGAGAAAATATTTGCAAATGAAGCAACTGACAAAGGCTTAATCTCCAAAATTTATAAGCAGCTCATGCAGCTCAATAACAAAAAAACAAACAACCCAATCCAAAAATGGGCAGAAGACCTAAATAGACATTTCTCCACAGAAGATATACAGATTGCCAACAAACACATGAAAGGATGCTCAACATCTTTACTCATTAGAGAAATGCAAATCAAAACTACAATGAGATATCATCTCACACCAGTCAGAATGGCCATCATCAAAAAATCTAGAAACAATAAATGCTGGAGAGGGTGTGGAGAAAAGGGAACACTCTTGCACTGCTGGTGGGAATGTGAATTGGTACAGCCACTATGGAGAACGGTATGGAGGTTCCTTAAAAAACTACAAATAGAACTACCATATGACCCAGCTATCCCACTACTGGGCATATACCCTGAGAAAACCATAATTCAAAAAGAGACATGTACCAAAATGTTCATAGCAGCCCTATTTACAATAGCCCGGAGATGGAAACAACCTAAGTGTCCATCATCGGATGAATGGGTAAAGAAGTTGTGGCACATATATACAATGGAATATTACTCAGCCATAAAAAGAAATGAAATTGAGCTATTTGTAATGAGGTGGATAGACCTAGAGTCTGTCATACAGAGTGAAGTAAGTCAGAAAGAGAAAGACAAATACTGTATGCAGACACATATATATGGAATTTAAGAAAAAAAGGTGTCATGAAGAACATAGGGGTAAGACAGGAATAAAGACACAGACCTACTAGAGAATGGACTTGAGGATATGGGGAGGAGGAAGGGTAAGCTGTGACAAAGTGAAAGAGCGGCATGGACATATATACACTACCAAGCATAAGGTAGATAGCTAGTGGGAAGCAGCCGCATAGCACAGGGAGATCAGCTCGGTGCTTTGTGACCGCCTGGAGGGGTGGGATAGGGAGGGTGGGAGGGAGACGCAAAAGGGAGGGGATATGGGAACATATGTATATGTATAACTGATTAAATTTGTTATAAAGCAAAAAAAAAAGAAACTACTTCATACATATGAAGATGACTATTAAACAAAACAAAACAAAAAAGATGCTCAACATCACTAATTATTAGAGAAATGCATATCAAAACTACAATGAGATACCAACTCATACAGGAATGGCCATCATCAAAAACTCTACAAATAATAAATGCAGGAGAGGGTGTGGAGAAAAGGGAACCCTCCTACACTGTTGGTGGAAATGTAAATTGGTTCAGCCACTATGGAACACAGTACAGAGGTTCCTTTAAAAACTATAAATAGAGTTGCCATATGATCTAGCAATCCCACTCCTGGGCATATTTCTGGGGAAAACTCTAATTCAAAAAGATACATGTACCCCAATATTCATAGCAGCACTATTTACAATGGCTAAGACATGGAAGCAAGCTAAATGTTCATTGACAGAGGAAGATGTGAGTGTACATATATATATATATATATATATATATATATATATATATATATATATATATATATATAAAATATACAACGGACTACTACTCAGCCCTAAAAAAGAAGGAAAGAATGCCATGTGCAGCAACATGAATGGACCTAGAGATCATCATACTAAGTGAAGTAAGTCAGAAAGAGAAAGACAAATACAGGATGTGATATCACTCATATGTGGAATCTAAAATATGATACAAATGAACTTATTCACAAAACAGACTCACAGACATAGAAAACAAACTTATAGTTACCAAAAGGGAAAAGGGTGGGGGAGGGATAAATTAGGAGTTTGGGATTAGCAGATACAAGCTACTATATATAAAATAGATAAACAACAAGGTCTTCCTGTATAGCACAGAGAACTATATTCAATATCCTGTAATAAACCATAATGGAAAAGAATATGAAATACATATATGTAGTATAATACATATATATGTGTGTATGTATAACTGAATCACTTTGCTGTACACCAGAAGCTCACACACATTGTAAATCAACTATACTTCAGTAGAAATAAATAAGTAAATAAATAACATAGTTAATAAATCATCTTTAAATAATTAATGAAATCTTAAAGCAACACGTGTTTTCTATTTGGAGAACAGAAGAAGGAGTTGTTATTGTCTAAGAGATGAGCGGATCAATTTTATATTATACTTTAGGCCAAAGAAGATGACCAAAAATATTCCTGAGTCAGTCAGAGACACAATGGCTGCCCCTGTCTGCTACCCATATTCAGAAACAAACCTTGGTATCTAGGTCTCATGAGAACATGGACTGTCACTGTAACCAACACCAAACTTCTAATATTAGGAAAGAATATTCAACAGCACTGAAGTAACTTTATAATGTTTAGCAACAGCATACGTGATGGGAGATCTGGCATCCATGCAATTGCCTCCTTATTCAGAGGTAGAAAATGAGGAATAATAGGAAAATATTGGTTAAATAACTAAGGATAATAGAAGCTTGGAATAAAATATCCAGTTGTCAGTAGGATATGATTACACCCATAAGTGAATTTCTTTGAGGTTACTTGGTCTTCCGAGATTAGACTGCAGCTATGTCAAAGTCTCATTTTTCATGGCTCACTCCCTGGGCCCAACCCATCAGAAAGAAAATTAAAGTCAAATGGCTTTTTCACTGAACAATTTATCTCCCATTTCTAGGTTGTTCATTTAATAAGAGTTCATTGAATGCTAACTATGGATGTAACACAATCAACACTAGGCACCTGGGGTAGCTTGTCTCCAAAGACACCCCTCCAACCATGCCTCCTGGTGTTTACTCCCCTATGTAGCTCCTCCCCTTTAAGCAGGGCTCTCACTTTTGAGACTCTATGACTCCTTTTGATCAGCAGAATGTGGTTGAAGCGATGCTGCATGATTTCTAAGTCTACATCATAAGAAGCCTCGCAGCTTCCACCTTGATCTCTTTGCAGTATTTGCTCTGGGAGAAGCTAGCCAGACATCCAGCCCATCCTTCAGTCAAGCCTTCAGATGAGTCTAGTTTCTTCCATCTTCTGACTACAAGTGCAAGAGACCTCAACCAAGAACAGCCCAGCTAACACAACACACCAAAAATACAATACATGAGTGACAGTAATAAATTGATGTTGTAAACCTCAGAGTTTTGGGGTGGTTTGTTATATAGCAATAGATAATCAAACCAGTTCCAAAGAAATGTTTTGTATTTATTAAAAAGCAAAGGTCTTGCCTTTCGAGAACTTAGATTATAGATGAAGCAGCAACACACCCACAGAAAGCAACATATATACCCTACAACATAACTCATCCACAAATATAAAACCAATCTCCTCCAACTAGGGAACAGCTTTAGGAGGCCTGGAAGTGGGTTTGCAAAGGAAGAAAGTGGCACCAGCCTTGCAAAGGAGAGTAGCCAAACTAACCCTGGCAATCAGTGAGGGGACAGCTGTTATATCTACAAAAAGAGTCAAGACAGAGCCTAGAAGCACTGAGGAAATGTAGGGCAGAAAAGTGAGCAGAGAAAAATGGCAAACCACATTGTAAAAAAAATGTTCAAATGTTCACATTAAAAATATAACCAAAAGAAATACAAATTAAAGCAAGACACAGTGTTTCAACTATCAGATTGACAAAGATCTTTTTAAAATGATAATATTCAGGCTTTCAGAGTTCAGTGAAGCCTATGTGCCCTTCTGGCAGGAGTATACCATAAATGAATCTAATCTTTCTGCAGGGCAATAGGTAGAGAGTTCTTTAAAATAATCATGTCTTTGCACTGTTATTGAATTTCTAGAAATTTAACCAGAGGAAATTATCAGCCATTTATTCAAAAAATATATATTGTGTAAGGTTTTTAAAAATAGAGTTACTTATAATAGCATGAGTTAAATGCAACCTAAATGTCCAATGATAGGGAAAGTTAATTCTGTGATGGTATAACTATAGGTGGTATTCATAATATCTAATAACTGTTATGGCACAGGCACCAATCAATTATAATTATAACCAACACACCAACCAATCAAAACCAATAGACCAACCAATCATAACAGATTCACCAGCCACTTAGACTGAAGTTGTAAATAACCCTACCTCTAGCCACCATGTTACAGAACAGCTGGATATCAGCCTAGGGTCCCTCCATGTAACTGAAAGCCATACAATTGTTAAAAGTCATGTTTGTAAGTGATGTTTAATGATATCACAGTGGAAAGTTAGGTGGGAAAAAAAGAGAAAAGACCTTATATAATTTATAATCTCTACACATTTACAAACATATGCATGGAAAAAAGGGAAGGAAATATATCAAAAAACAGTGGTTGTCTGGACTGGTGGAATTATCAGTGACATTCATTTTCTTTCTTTGTACTTTTCTGTGTTTTCCAAATCTTCTATGATAAATATGCATTATTTTCATAAGTTATCAGAAAAAGTCACATTATATATAAGGAAGAAAATATAAGTAATCAGAGAGCTAGGGTCGGTTGAAGTGTATGAAGTTAGAGTTGGAGTGATAGCAGAGATGAAGGGAAGTTCTGTTTGGGGATGGAGTTAGGAAACTATAGGAACATGAAGATGAGAAAGGATGAAAGATGAACAGGAGGAATTCTAAGTGCTTGAATAAGGACAGTACGAGAGGAAAACAATGCTGGTTGAAGGTAATTCTAACTGCTAGGAGGAAACTGGTGGAGAGATAAGAGAAGGGGTGAATAGAGAAAGGCCTTCTACAGTATTCCTGGCAGCTAAAACAACATGCACAAGCATGCACATCCATGATTTACGTTTCTTTCTCCCTGTTAGCGTTTTGACTTTAGCAAAGTACATCTGCTCTTGTCATGCATCCTGAGTAATTCAACATCTATGTCATCACGAATGAGGCTTTGGCACCTTCTCCCAGTTAAGTGTCTGGGAAGAAAGAGGAAAACAGGAAAGAAGTAGCACACTAATATTTGTTCAAAGACACCAAAAAAGCAAGGTCAGAATTTTTACTTACCCCATGGCAAAAGAGCTTTGGATTAGAAAAATTTTTGGATCAGACATTTAAAGGCATCCCTTCCACTTTTTTGACTTTTTATTTGGAAATAATTTCAAACTTACAGAAAAATTGCAAGAATAAGAATAGAAAAAAGAACACTCCTATACCCTTTACCGAGATCCACCTACTATTAACATATCACCCACTGACTTTTTTTTCCATTTACTTTTTTATCATTTGTTCTCTTTCTCTCTCTTTCCCTTACTCCCTCTTTCTTTCATATATATACATCATCTATACAATATATACATAGAATTTTTAATCACTTAAGAGTAAATTGTGTGCATCATGTATATTTCCTAAAACTGTGATATTCTCTATGTAATCACACCACTGTTGTCAACTTCAGCAATTTTAATTTTGATGCAATAATTGTGTCTAATCTATTGTTCATATTCCAATTTTGTCAGTTGACCTAATAACGTCCTTTGTAGCATTTTTCTCCTCTAATAAAGGATCAGCCTAGGATCAGGTATTACATTTAATTGTCATGTCTCTTTGGTCTCCTTTTATTTGGAACACAGAAAAAAAAAGCAAAAAAGGGCATCTATTTTAATTCAGACAGCAGTTTCATTTAAATTACACATTTTCCAAATTAATTTTGCCAAGGAATCCCTGACAACCCATAGCCCCCAGATTTGCCCTCAATGGCACTCATCCTGTCTGATCCATTTTTCCAGGCAACACGATGTCTGTTTGAATGGTAGGTATAGTTATGTCCTCACAAGGCATTTCTTTTTCTTAGCCCTAAAAGGATTCATGGCTGCAAATTTCATTCTAAACAAATATGAACTGGTGATCATTTCTTTTTTTTTTTTTTTTTTTTTTTTTCTTTTTGCGGTATGCGGGCCTCTCACTGTTGTGGCCTCTCCCGTTGCGGAGCACAGGCTCCGGATGCGCAGGCCCAGCGGCCATGGCTCACGGGCCCAGCCGCTCCGCGGCATATGGGATCCTCCCAGACCGGGGCACGAACCCGTATCCCCTGCATCGGCAGGCGGACTCTCAACCACTGCGCCACCAGGGAGGCCCTGATCATTTCTTTTAAGAGATCATATGCTTCAATGCCTGACTGGCGAATGTAGAATAGACTCTTTTGTGGTGGTCAATTACCAAATCACTCCATTGTCTTAAATATTTTCTCAATCCCCTCCTCCACCTGTCTCCTTCTGAAGTACCATGACCTTTTGACAGCCAGCCTGACTGAGAGACCCCATTCCTCTTCAATTTCTCTGATAAATGTAAGAGCAGAGATGGCTGTGGTTGATAGGCACAAGCTAAACAAAGGCTCCAGATGAGAACTTCTGATGGCTATACTTTCCATCTGAGCCTAGTAGACAGGTATTACTCCATATAAATGCTGTAGTCAAACCATATGGGTGGGGGAAACTTGACTATTAGACTGAAATCACAGACACACTGCAAACTGAAAAGCTACACCTCTCCCGATGTCACAGTTTATTTGCACGCACTCCCCGCCAAATCAATATCGCCATCTTAATCAAGAGGGAATTACAGGCTTCAGCAGAGAGGTAACATTGTTAGTAATTACAGCCCAGCCATTTTCAGACACATTGCACGCTGAGCTGAAAGGTTTAAACAGAGATGGGAAGAAAAAGAAGAAAAAAATGAGAGAGCTGAGCACTGTTCGTGCTCAGAGTGGCATCACTGTGTTCACGTCCAAACCTTAGAATAGCAGTGCCGGCCAGGAACCTACGGGTCATGGAAAGAAAACACCGGTGGCGTTGTGGATGTGCACACCATGAGTGGAGGGGGTCTTAATCTATCCAGGTTCTCCTTTTTCTGTTAATCAAATTTTCACCATCTCTTGCATCTTTTAGGGGAAAATTCCCCGTGCAGTTGCCACGTGAGACATAGTGGGTCTGCAGCTTGCCAGAGATACAGTTTGGGAAGAGGAGTGCTCGGGCTGGCTGTGAACGGGGTCGAGGAAGCCCAGGGCACTGCGCCCAGCTCAGGTCTTCCAGCAGCAAATAGAAATTAAGGGAAGTGGGGACCGAGGGAGAACACATCAAATGATATTCATCTGTACTTAAATTTTGTAAATTCTTTTCATCCTTTTTTTTCTTCTCCTGCTTCCTAATTTGTATTCCAGTATTTGAGAAAGAGAATCTGCTTAAATTGAGAGAGTATGAAATGGTGTTCATGAATGAGGAAAAGTGATTTTCTTAATTTCAAGTGCAGGCAGCATCCAAGCAAGAAAGGTGTAGTGGAAGAGACATGGCTTTAGTTAAAGAAGAAAAATGACTTATGATTAACTCTGGGACAGCAGCTTGAGCCATGCTGGCCTCAGCCAGAAGGGGCTTTGTTTATGTGCAAATGATTTTTTCTAAAGCACTAGAAAACACTTCCTTTCCTGGAAGAAGTAAACATCTTCTTGATATTTTTGTCTGTTCTATTCACTGGCTTGTTGTTTTCCTCTTTTTTTCCCTAATATTTCTAAAGAAAACGTCAACTTTAGCTCCTACTAGGGATAATCACAGATTCCAAATTAATCTATTTTCCCTGGTCAAATATTGCCCCACACCTATGGTTTTACCATCATAACAATTTTGCGGTGGTGTCTTATTAACGAACTCAGCCAGGGTATTGACAGGATGGCAATGCTGGGATCCTCAGAGCTGGCTTGGCTGGCAGCAGCAGCGAGGCAGAGGAGATTCCATCTCTGTCCCTGGTCCTGGACATGTCTGTGGGGACAGAGCCCAGCCCAGATGGTCACAGAGCCACCCTCAGGATGGTTGGTGCATC
Organism: Mesoplodon mirus; assembly: GCF_964341445.2. Taxonomy (NCBI): domain Eukaryota; kingdom Metazoa; phylum Chordata; class Mammalia; order Artiodactyla; family Ziphiidae; genus Mesoplodon; species Mesoplodon mirus. Next base: position 146,062,042 of record NC_138979.1, on the reverse strand, counting down.
CTGGGCATGGTGAAGGTGTGCTCAGGGTCCCCTTGACAGAGGGTTATCTGGAAAAGGAGAGAATGCCCTCTGCCAATCACCCTCCACCCCACGAAATAGAGCCTTAGCCCACCTAGCCTAGAAGGAGGAAGGTGAAATAAGGGGCTCTGATTTCTGAGGCACACCCATATGCATTTTGTATTATTTGTGTCATTATCAATTTCTGTCAGTGAAAGATGCTATTGGAATGTTGGCAACCAAACTCCCCCTCCATAGGACAATTATAATCCATCTGGCATTCACTGGCCTTTCCCTCTAGGGAAGCCTCCACCACTACCTCAAATATCCAGTCACCAAATACTGCCAATTTTACATCTTAAAGTTGTACATCTGCTTTGTCTGGTCCTCACATTCCCAATATACTTGTTAATTACCTGCCCAGTCATCTGACTACTGAAAGAACTGCTTATCTGGACTTCTGGCCTCTGACCACTAACCTTCAGCACAACAGTCATGCTGTCCAGAGAGAGAGAGGGAGAGATGGAGTCACACTACCCTGTGACCCAAAACCCTTCAGTGGTGTGTTAGTCCACTCGGGCAGCTATAACGAAGTACCAAAGACTGGGTGGCTTAAACAACAGAAACTTATTTTCTCATAGTTCTGGAGGCTGGAAGCCTAAGATCAAGGTGTGGGCAGGTTTGGTTTCTTCTGAGGCCTCTCTCCTTGGCTTGCAGACGGCCACCTTCTTGTGTCCTCTCATGGTTGCCCCTGTCTATGTGTGCACATGTTTGATGTCCCTCTCTGTGCTCTAACCTCTTCTTCTTATAAGGACACTAGTCATATTGGAATAAGACCCACCAAAATGACACAGTTTTCACTTAATTACCTCTTTAAAGACTCTGTCTCCAAATACACTTATTCTGAGGTACTAGGGATTAGGGCTTCAACATATGAATTTGGGGGGTAAGCAATTTGGTCCATAACACTGCTTGACCATTAGAATATGGTGGAAGTGATGCTGTGTCCATTTCTAGGCCCAAGCTTTAAGAAACTGGGAGCCTCCACTTCCTGTCTCTGTGACACTTGCCCTTGGAACCCAACAGTCATGCTGGGAAGAAGCCCAGACCACGTGGAGAGGCCATGTGTAGATGTTTGGCTGACCGCCCTGCTAAAGTCCCCTCAACACACCACATACATGGGTGAGAAACTTTCAAGATGACTACAATCCCAGCCACCCTCAGGCTACAAGTGCACGAAAGACCTGCCTGGAGAACCTCTCACTGAGCACAGTCAATTCCCAGAAGAATGCAAATTACTAAAATTATAGTTAAATTTTAAAACACTAAGATCCCCTGGTGGCTCAGTGGTTAGGAATCCACCTGCCAATGCAGGGGATACGGGTTCGAGCCCTGGTCCGGGAAGATCCCACATGCCGTGAAGCAGTTAAGCCTGTGCACCACAACTACTGACTGAGCCTGTGCTCTAGAGCCCGTGAGCCACAACTACTGAAGCCCACACGCCTAGAGCCCATGCTCCACAACAAGAGAAGCGACCACAATGAGAAGCCCACACACAGCAACAAAGAGTAGCCCCCGCTAGCTGCAACTAGAGAAAACCCATGTGCAGCAACGAAGACCCAACGCAGCCAAAAATAAATAAATAAATAAATAAATTTATTTATAAAAATAAATAAATCTTTTAAAAGTAAATAAATAAATAAATAAATAAAATAAACACTAAGTTTGGGGACAATTTCTCACACAGTAATAGACAAACAGAACAGGTATTTCTGTGTGAAATCCACCAACTATAGTACTGAAAATTAATATAAATTTAAGCCACAAAACAAAACACTGTTTCAGCCAAATACTACACTTCTGTAGGCTGCTGGTTTGTAACATCTGTTTGCTCTAGCAATTCCCTAATACTTTGAATATCTACTATCACCTGCTTTTTCATATCTTCATGGCTTTGCAAATGCTGCCTCAATCCAAACATCCCAACTGCTTAGTTTTCCTCAGAGTAAGAGCTGGTTAACTTTTGTTGAATAAATTGCCAGGTGACCAGAAAATTGAGGACTAACTATACTGAAGTCACCACCTGTCTTCCTTGATTCTCCTTGGAATCCTAATCATAACCCTGCTTTCACTTGTAGGCAGATCTGGCTCTGACCTCGCCACTTGCAACACAGTGGGTGTTGACAACTTATATACATTGTATTCTCCAGCTTCTCCCATTTGGGGGATCCCTAGTGACCTCTTTCCTGTTTCTCTAGATTGCCTTCTTATTCTCTTCTTTTATCTTTCCTCTGGCAATTCTGTTGTTTATCCACTCTTATCTTTTTTTTTTCTTTTTTTTTTTTTCCATTCTTATCTTTAACGGCTTTCAATTATTCAAGGAAGCGTGTCAAGTACCAGAGTCGACCCGGCACTGCACTCTGCAGTACAGAGGGTGCAGAGATGGACAAGTATACACTGTCCCTGAACAACTTGCCATGGCCTCCCAGCACCTTCCAGTGCATGGGAACCTCTCGCATTTCATACTAAAACCCACTTGCAATCCAAGATGATCTGTGGATATGTGGGTCTATCATGGTCCAGATCTAATCCTTTATTTTTCACAAGTAGTCAATCAAAGCGAAAACTTCATACTGGTAAATTCTTGGCTACCTGACTTTTCCTTCATCCCAACTGCTCAGTGACATTTAACTTGTTTCTTTGTCCTTAGATTTAAAAAAGAAAAAAAAATGTAATATTGTAACTAAAACTGTAACTAAATGTGTCCTAAATATTTTCCCTGGCTCTGGTCTCTCCACCACCGTGGTTCCTCCCACACAACAGTGAGAGATTAATCTTTGTAAAATGCCATCTAAACGCAATCGGCAGATGCTGTCCACGCACCAGGAAAAGCTCCAAATGACACAGCCTAGAACTCAAATGCATCTGAGGCCTGGCCCCAGGCCTGATGTCCCAAGTCCTCTCCTGTAACACGCTATGTGAACCCTGGCTCCAGGCAAACCCACTGCCTCCTTACGTTGTCCTTCAGAATGCTGGAACGCCTCCCCCAGCTCTAGCTTTCTCCCACTCTCCTAGTGCCACCTCACAACTTACCCCTCCTAGGTCCCTCCCTTGCTTGAGAGGCCCCTCAATCTCTCCCTTTCATGATGCCTTCTCTTAAGGCCCAGGGTCTCAGAAGCAGACCCTTCTCTGAATCCAGGTGACACAGCCTTCTACAGACTCAGATACACTCCCCCAGGTTGTTATCCCTCTGCAAGTAGGTTCCTCTTCTCCAGAGAGACAGTGAGACTTTCAAAGGCAGAAGTCACAAAGGCTTTGCACAACTTTATATCCCCAGGACCCAGCATGATGCTCAGCAAACGTCTGACAATCACACTCGATTGTATGTGTATCAGTTGTTTGCTTTGGTTATTGATTAGATACAACCCAAGTGACAGTTAAACATCTCACTTTGGTTACTGACCTTGACCTTCCTTCTGACCCTGTGATAATGTGCAAAACTTAGCAGGATTTACTGGCCACTCACTAGTGACTAGAAGTTATACACAGTAAACACCACCTAAAGAGATGTGAAATTCTGTTTCTAAGACAAACCATGCTTACCTTTAAAGCATGACACTTGATATCCCTGGGAAGTTACCAAAACAGTATCTGAGGAATGGACTAAAGGCACCAAAAAGGAAATCAAAATTATTTTGTTTCCTTTATCCCACAGGACCCTGGAATGAGCATCCACACTGAAACCATGTGAAAGTAGCAGATCAGCAAGTGTCGGGCTTTAAATATTCCAAAGCAAAATTAAAAAACAAGTCAATGGGTATAACTGAGAAAGCATTCATCTTGGGGGAGCTGAGCTCACGTCTCCCTTCTTCAGTGTAGAATGACTGGAGTCTAAAGACACTTGGCTGAATGCCAGTGAAGGGAAAAGGGGTGTAAACTTTAAGCAAATAGAGCCAGGTTGTCAAATCTATATGCAGTTAATGTAAGGATTAAGAGATAATAAGAGCCCTGGATTCTGGTTAGATCCTAGGTGGTGCTTAACAAGACTATTAAGACAGAAAAACCTGACCAAGAATAGGCAAGTTGGGACAAAGCTTTCCAAATCATTTTTAAAAAGCTAAATATAGTGTTTTATAGTTGTTTGTGACACAAAAAATACAGACAACACATTATGACTTTTACATAAATGTCACTGCTCAGACACATTTAATTGTTTCCAATGAAAACTCCCCATCTTACAGATGATTAAGAGCGAGGTCAGGAAGCATTAAGGGACTGACTCACAGTCATGCAGCCGTTCTAACCTAGAGGACAACAGCTTTCCATTGCACGCACTACCCCTTATTCACAATGGATAAAACCTCTGATGAGGTAGGGTCCAAAGATAAAGTGTCTGCATTAAGTGACTCTTAAATAGACAACATTAAAAGCATTTTACATTTATGGTTATGAAAAATTGGACTTCTTAAGTTGACCTCCTGGACCAAGGATGGCACATTGGATTTTCCTCATGAGCTAAACTGATCAATTATCTGGAGCCCCTTTTGGACAAATGTTCCAAGGCTACCTTTGGGTTTGGTAGGAAAAAAGCAATGCAGTAGATTAGTGATGTCTGCCATGGCAAGGAAAGGTGTGTGCTAGTAGCATGCATGTCACATGTTTACCATTCCTGACTTAGACACTTAGATGTTGAACTTACTGTGGATTTTCCCTGGCTCTGACTGGTACTTGGATTCAGTCCTCCCAATGCAAAAATAATTGCTTGGGTAGGTCAGCCACCTCAGAGAGGACTGATAGGGGAGCTGTGAACACCTTGCTTCAGGTAGAACCATCCCATCAGAAAGCTGAATCAGTGTGTCTGAATTATTTGCTTTATAGTAAATATATCTCAGAGAAAATGCACAGAATATGAAGATTCCATTCTCCCTTGAAGAAAAGCACATTGTTCATCTTGTTGGTGACTGGCAACTTACAGTGAAAAGACTGAGCATACGCTTTATAAATTGCCATATATGGGATAATATATTTTAAAATATTAACTGATTTTTTTTCTCCCATTATTTATCCCTTTTCCTTTTTCTTTTTTTTTTTTTTTGGAGGGGTTGTGGGGTTTTTTGGGTTTTTTTGGGGGGAGGGCATGTTTGGCCACACTATGCCGCTTGTGGGATCTTAGTTCCCTGACCAGGAATGTAACGCGTACCCTCGGCAGTGAAATCACCAAGTCCTAACCACTGGACCACCAGGGAATTCCCCCTTTTCCTTTTTCTACCTCTCTCCCCCACTCCCACTTCAAACTGAGAATCTATTTTCAGTGGAGGGATTTGACAAGACAATAAAACTTAAATCCCCTGTCACACACTTGGACATATTTTGTTTATCCATTTTGTTGAATATTTATTTTATTTCTATTATGAATAATGTCACTATGAACACTTGTATACAAATTTTTGTGTAAATATATGTTTTCATTTCTCTTAATGAAGCAACTCCTCTCTTGCTTCTGTTCCTTTGATCAGGGAATCCAAAGATTCACCAATATGCTTCCCCTTCGTTTCATTGGTCAGAGTTTAGTAACATGGTCACCTCTGTCTGTGAGACTGGGAAAAAGAATGTTTCTGGGGGCTTCCCTGGTAGCGCAGTGGTTGAGAGTCCGCCTGCCGATGCAGGGGATACTGGTTCGAGCCCTGGTCTGGGAGGATCCCACATGCCGCGGAGCAACTGGGCCCATGAGCCACAACTACTGAGCCTGCGCGTCTGGAGCTTGTGCTCTGCAACAAGAGAGGCTGTGATAGTGAGAGGCCCGCGCACCGCGATGAAGAGTGGCCCCCGCTTGCCGCAACTAGAGAAAGCCCTCGCACAGAAATGAAGACCCAAGACAGCAAAAATAAATTAATAAACTCCTACCCCCAACATCTTCTTAAAAAAAAAAAAAGAATGTTTCTGGTTTATTCTATCATAGGAGTTGAGAAAGGGAAGAGGGAGTTGGGAATGGCTATTGGGTTATCCAACTAACTGTTCTTCCAACGGACCTGTGCCTGCTGAATATCTCCACTTGTGTCAAAGGCACCTCAAAATCATCATGTCCAGCTCTCAACCCCGCATCTCCTTCTTGCCACCAAACCTGGTCCTTCTCCACCACAGCCTGGCTTCCTGGTCTCCTTTCTTTCCCTTACCCCTGGAGCTAATCAATCCCCAAGTCCTATTTTACCTCCTAAGCACGTCTCAAATCTGTTCATTTCCTTCCATCTCCTCCACACTATTTCAGGAACCTTCATCTCCTCCCTGCACTGACACAATCGCCTCCACTCTCTCCTCCCTCCAACCCATTCTCTACACCCTGCCCAGAACCACAGCTTCCAAATGCAAATTAGTTCATGTTCCTGTGAAACTTAAAATATTTCGAAGGCTCCTCATCGTAAAAGCGATGGTAAAGACTAACATCCATCAAGCCCCTTCATGACCTCTCCTGCTGCAGGCCTTTCCACAGGCTGCTCTTTCTGGCTTAAATGTTTCCCCCTATTCCTTTGTCTAATTTTATTTCCTACTCATCTTTCAAAGCTCAGCTCAAACATCCTTCACTCTAAAAATCTTCCTTGATTCCTCAAACCAGGGCAAGTCCTCTGCTCTTATAACATGCATTTTGCCTTTACGCATTTAACACATCCAATTAACTCAATATGTGATTACGTGCTTAACATCTGTCTCTCCAGCATGAAAGTAAGCTCCATGGGTCAAGAAGCGCAGCCTTGCTCTCTGCTGCTTCTCCCGTGCCTAGCACAGTACGTCACACATGGGAGGCGCTCGGATAGTTGTAGAACATAAACAAGAATAAATGAATTAGAAATAGATGGAAAGGGGCTTCCCTGGTGGCGCAGTGGTTGAGAGTCCACCTGCCGATGGAGGGGACACGGGTTCATGCCCCGGTCCGGGAAGATCCCACATGCCGCGGAGCAGCTAGGCCCGTGAGCCATGGCCGCTGAGCCTGTGCATCCGGAGCCTGTGCTCCGCAACAGGAGAGGCCACAACAGTGAGAGGCCCACGTACTGCAAAAAAAAAAAAAAAAAAAAAGAAATAGATGGAAAGTATTCAGAGCCAATTACTACCACAAAGAAAGCCACTGAAGCAACTCTGTAGCTGGGGCAAAGGGAGGAAGGGAAGTTTGAAGAGACTTGATTTCCTCCATGAAGTACAATATTGCTTTCTTTGCAGACAAAATCTTCAGGCAGTAGCAGCCTTTGGGCGCCTGATTACCAAAGCTTTCAATGGTATTTGCCCAGATATTATTTTCTGATCCTTTCTTGTCTCAAGTTCAAGTCTGTTGAAAGCTAGGATAGTTTCTGATAAAGTCCCTGAAGAGTACTAGCATGACATTTGGTACAAGACACAGATATCCAATAAATACTTTGAGTTTAATTGAATCCTGATATCACTGAATTTTAGTGTCAGTGGCTTCTGGTCTCCAGAAACATTGTAAGGGGAGAGAGAAAAGTTCTAAGTACCTTGAGGGCAAGGACAGTATATTATTATATAATCATCCCCTTGCCTGACACATAGAGGACCTAGAAATGCCCACTGCTTTTGTACCACGTATGGACCCCTCCATAGGTGCTGGCAATGAACAGCCTGTCTCACCAGCCCCACTCTCATTTTACCTCTTAAAACTCTCATGAAATCTCCACTTTACAGGGGAGAAAGTGCCCCATACACTTGTCTGAGGGAGTGATCTGCTTTAGAAGAACTCTTGCTTAAAAGTCAGATACAACCTAGAGGCAGGACAGGAATAAAGACGCAGACAAAGAGAATGGAATAGAGGACATGGGGAGGGGGAAGGGTAAGCTGGGACAAAGTGAGAGGGTGGCATGGACATATATACACTACCAAACGTAAAATAGACAGCTAGTGGGAAGCAGCCGCATAGCACAGGGAGATCAGCTCGGTGCTTTGTGACCACCTAGAGGGGTGGGATAGGGAGGGTGGGAGGGAGATGCAAGAGGGAGGGGATATGGGGATATATGTATATGTATAGCTGATTCACTTTGTTATAAAGCAGAAACAAACACAGCATTGTAAAGCAATTATACTCCAATAAAGATGTTAAAAAAAAAAAATCAGGGGCTTCCCTGGTGGCGCAGTGGTTGAGAGTCCGCCTGCCGATGCAGGGGACACAGGTTCATGCCCTGGTCTGGGAAGATCCCACATGACGTGGAGCAACTAGGCTCGTGAGCCACAACTACTGAGCCTGCGCGTCTGGAGCCTGTGCTCCTCAACAAGAGAGGCCGCAATAGTGAGAGGCCCGCGCACCGCTATGAAGAGTGGCCCCCAGTTGCCACGACTAGAGAAAGCCCTCGCACAGAAACGAAGACCCAACACAGCAAAAATAAATAAATTAATTAATAAACTCTCTTTAAAAAAAAAATCAGGGAGATCAGCTCAGTGCTTTGTGACCACCCAGAGGGGTGGGATAGGGAGGGTGGGAGGGAGGGAGACGCAAGAGGGAAGAGATATGGGAACATATGTATATGTATAACTGATTCACTTTGTTATAAAGCAGAAACTAACACACCATTGTAAAGCAATTATACTCCAATAAAGATGTAAAAAAAATAAAATTAAATTAAATTAAAAAACAAAAAGTCAGATACAGTGCCTCTAGGCCACCTCAAAAGGGATCACAACTTTCCTTCTCAATTTAAGGAAACAAAAGAAGGAGCTTTGGGGCTCAAGCCTACTGTCTTCGAAGTGACAAAAAAGCGATTTTCCCCTCAGTTGTTCAGAGCTTACCTGGTGATTTCCTTTTCGCCGGCACAGTATGCAATTGCATAATTCAGCCCAGTTCCATTGTCCCTAAGCCCTAATACTTTGGCTTTCTCTTAGAGCTAATGATCTCAGGGAAAAGAGCATTAGTGCTTAAAACGTACAAGCCTCTCCTTGAGTCCTATTCTTATTCTGCTCTGCTGCTCAGCACCAAATCATAAAGCAGGGCACCATTTCCTTCTGGGTATCTCCATCACACCTACTTAACGCTGAGCACTTAAATCACCCTGCCAAGTAGGAATATGCTCATTGTGCTGTGTCAGGAATCGGCGCCAGGCGACACCAACCAACTCCCCACAAATGCTCGCTGAAGAATTTCAAGGCCAGCAGAAACCTTTCCAAGAGAAACCTGGCAGCCTTTGAATCAAATTTCAAATAAACGTCTGCAAAGACAGCAATCTTATAAAGGATTTTTATTCCTTGACCTCTATCTTATGGTCTTTTGGTTTTAAAAAATATATTAAAAATTTACTCATCCAATCCTTTGCACCCAGGTATTCAAATCACTTGGCACAGGATAAAATGTCTAACCATACTTTATATTATTTTATAAACAACTTTAAAACTGGAGAAACTTGGACTTCCCTGGTGATGCAGTGGTTAAGAATCTGCCCGCCAATGCAGGGGACAGAGGTTCGAGCCTGTGAGCCACAGCTACTGAGCCAGTCTTCAAGACATGGTGATTTCTTCCTCCTCATCAGACCCCCTCCTCAAAGACCTGAGCCCTGGGTGTTACCCTCTTAGTGATCAGTTCTTTTAGTTCACATAAATAGCCACTTCCAAGTGAGCCAGCTGACCCCAGGAAGGCTGAGTGAGGAGGGGCTCCAGCATCTCTCTCCATATCACAATACCTAATCATTCATGCATGCGACTCAGGGGGGCCACACAAGTGATTCTGTTAAAGTATAAGGAAACCGTGTTTCAGAATTAGTTTCTGTCCTTGCCTGCATATGAAGCAGCTGGCAACTTCCTCTTCCTGAAGGAAGAGGAGGGGCGGGAACACAGAACTGTAATCTCTGGCTGCAAGCTCCTCTGGAAGAGCAAGCCCACCACACTCAGCAGAGCAGCTCTCCCCTCCCAGACCTTGTTGACAGGGAGCCATGCATTGAACATACCATTTCTTGAAAGCGCCATCGTTGTTGGTGACAGTTCACTGAGTCCTGAACAATCTTCATAGTGGCGTTGCGGTCCATAACGCTAAAACTGTTCTCCACGTTCTTTGGCAAGTTAACACAGCTCACGTCTCACAAAAGGAGAGTGAAGCACACTTCCATTCTATGCTTTGTATTTTTTCTGTAATTGAGAGGAAAGATCTTCAACTACAGGACCTTAGCTGTTCTTCTCTTGCAGAGTGAGTTCCTTTATTTAAAGAGAGATATCTGTCCTCTGAGTCCCAGGGCTTTTTCCCTCCAGATCAGCTGGACAAGTGCTGAGAGTACGCACAACTTAAAGAAGATGGAGAGCATTGTAACTGCCTCTCTTACATTACCCTTTGCTTCTGAAACTTCGGAATCAATTGCAACTTGTACAGTCGTATTTGAATCAGAATTCTTATTCCCGTTGGTAATTTTTCCACCCCCAAAGTTTAAAAGAGAAAATCAAAGACATACATATCTTTTTAAAACATCACTCTGTGTTCTCCTCCTAACTCTATTTTTTTCCCTCTGGCCTTAAGACTGTGCATTCCCTTTGGGCGACCTCGTTAATGAAGCCTCTGATATGAAATCTGCCCTTAGGCCACTTTATCAGGATGGAACTCACCCACCATCCCTGGCCTCAATTATTTTCATAAAGAACCAAAGATTCCTTATGCCAGTTTTTCTACTCCAGAACTATCACACGGTGCCCCAGGATTTTTCTACTATGTAAAATAGAAACTAAGTTGAAAACAATAATAGCAAAATATTTTATCCTGGTGATGAGTGATTCTTGAAGTAATTGGTAATTGCTTATAAAATTTGATTCTGTATTCAGCTCAATTTATGTGATCTCCCCTGAAATTGAAAATTAAAAGGGAGCAGTTTAACCTGTAACAACTTTCAACTTACAGATCAATTATAATCCAATTATTGTAGAATAATTCAACAAGAGAATACAACTGCAAGAAAGCCTATATAATCGGAAGGAAATCAGTAGATTTTTGCTCAACCTAAAAAGTGAAGATCGATATATGATTAATGATGGAGGGGAAGATGAGTCCAACAGCTTGGAATCCTTTCTGAATTGTTAGGCACTTATAAGTAAATAAATAATGAAATCAACATGGTACTGTTGGTTCTTTTGCCATCAGGACAAACATTAACAAACATTAGTGGTATGTGAACCTGTTCAGTGATTTACTGAACCAATCACTGCCTCTTAGATGCATTATCTTATACATTCCAGTTATATGCTAGTCACTGTGTGCTGTAGTGCCTCCTCAATCTACAAGGCACTATACGACACAGTGGTTAGGAATATGGACTTTGGAGTTAGACTACCTGGGTTCAAGTCCTAGCTCTGCTACTTACTGTGTGGTTTGTGCCAGATGGACCCTGCATCTCTGCTGTGTTGCTGGGCTGTATGGATGACATCAACAGGCTTCAGTAAACTTGAACTTCTGATGAAGTCTGCCTAAGTCTACCACTAAAGACTCCTGGCAGGAGCCCAGAGGGATGGAAAAGGGGTTAGGGTGTTTCTTCCCATGGCTCCTTCTCTGCAAGGCTGCCATGGGCTAACATTGCCCCTATCCCAGAGATCACTGCTCCCTGCAAGGTGCTGTTGGCTTCATGTACCTCTCTCCTCCAGAGTTTTACTGACTGTTCACTACCCTCATCCATTCAGACCTGGGGTAGTAACAGCCTGCTTGCTCCTAGTTCCATCAATTCCTCCCCAAAACCCACATTTATTTTATTTTATTTTATTTTATTTTTGTGGTACGCGGGCCTCTCACTGTTGTGGCCTCTCCCGTTGTGGAGCACAGGCTCCGGATGCGCAGGCTCAGCGGCCATGGCTCACGGGCCCAGCCGCTCCGCGGCATGTGGGATCCTCCCGGACCGGGGCACGAACCCGTGTCCCCTGCATCGGCAGGCGGACTCTCAACCACTGCGCCACCAGGGAAGCCCCCACATTTATAATTAGCCCATTTTGTAAATAAACCCTCCCAAGTTGACTATTTTTATGTATCATCTATGCTCTTTTTGGATGCTGACTGATAAACATTGTGATTCTGGATAAATTACATAACCTCTCCATGCCTCCATCTATAAAATGTAGAAAATAGCAATAACTTACTTCCTAGGCTTGTGAGGATTAAATGAGTTATTAATACATACGAAATACTTGGAGCATTGTCTGGCATATAGTAAGCATAACTAGTTTATTTTTCTTGGACCACCATTTTCATCATTGTTATCATTAGGCAACACTAATAAACAAAGGTGACATGTCCTCGAGGAGCTAACCATCTGGTTTCTAGCATGCTAAGTTGTTTGTGGAGAGCTATAATTTAAAGAAAGGACCCAGAGAAGTCTGACAATTACTACAGAAAGTAGCTTAAGGGAAAGCCAGTGGTGATTTAACAACACTGGGCAGTTAAGATCGATAGTAATTACTAGTGATCCCAAAGGATTTCTACATTCAGTTGCTTGCTCTGCTTTTTCTCAAAGCCCTTTTGATGTATCTTATCCTAGATTCATAGATGTTTAGCACCATAAAGGACTCTAACTAGAAACATAACCCCTCATTTAGCACTTTATTTAGAAAAGAAAACTGATTTAACCAAAATAAACTGTGGGCCATTTAGATGCAGACCCTACATAAGAAAAATAAGTGGGGAAAAAAATATTGGGGCCTTTTAGTCTTGCTCAAGGGACTCTCTGCTAACCATTTGGAGAGATTTATTTCTAACCAAAGTTTCCTAAATCCAAGAAAGAATATTATTGTATTCTCTCCCTAGAGAAGGGAAATGGATCTTAATAAAGGAAAAAGAAGAAGAAGAAGGAGGAGGAGGAGGAGAAGGGGGAGGAGGGGGAGAGGAGAAAGAAGAAAGAAAACAAAGAGAAAACGGAAGTCCCCCATCCATTCTGCAGACTGATTTATAATACCCATTAGGTTCAGCAGAATATGAATTGCTTTGTGTCCAAAGCATTTCACCAGGACTTATATTCAATTCCAAGAGTGATAGTAAATGGCAGGGGGTAGGAGATGGTTATTCCTCAAAAGAAGAGTGAAATTTACAGGATATTATGTGTGTCAAGTCAGGTTGTGAGGGTCTCATTCCCTTGAGATAATGTAGGGCTAGACCCATCGTTTCAAAAATCAGAATCTTTGCGGGAAAAGAAACTAGATCCCAACCCTAAATATTTCATTTCATCTCTCTGAGCCTCTATTTCCTGTAAAATGAGACGGCTGAACCAGATGGTCCCTGTGATTCCTTCTAGTCCTTTATATCTAAAATTCAGTGAATTTTAAATTGGATATTACGGATATCAAAGAACCCCGTTCCCAGCCTCAGATTCTATTACAAAGAAACAGATGAAGGCTACACTTCACTTGTGAAAGGATCAAAGTTGCTTTTTTCTTTCTTTCTTTCTTTTTCTTCCTTCTTTCCTTCCTTCCTTTCTTTCTTTCTTTCTTTTTTTTGACATCTCTGAGTGGATTTCTGATCCTTGAGTCCAAAAATTCATTTTAAACTCATCTAGTTGTTTCAAACTCCTGGTGACAAAAATTTAGTTAAAAGAAATGGATTTACAAGTAGCATGCCAAAAGCCACTTCATTAATATGTCCAATTAGGAAACCCACTTGGAAGAGTGAATTGAAATGAGAAGGATGAAAAGATACTTTGAGCAAGGTTAGAAAACAAGCCATCAACTGAGAGAAGATACTTGCATCACAGATAACCAGCAAAGTGCCAGTAGGTGAAGCTTGTAAAAACCTGCAAATTAATAAGAGAACAACAATCCAACAGAATAATGGGCAAAAGATTACAAACAGGAGAGAAATGGCCAATAAACATGAAAAGCCGCTCAGCCTCACTAATAATCAGGGAAATGCAGATAAAAACAACAAAGACCATTTCGCTCCTATCACTTAGGCAAAAATGTAAATGACTGATATTACCAAGGTTTGGTGAAGATGTGTAGACATAGGGACACACAAGGCTGGTAGTAGTATAAATAAAAATAAACATTTTAGAGAAAAGAACTAATGAAGTTAAAGACATGCATACACTGAGGCCTAGTATTCTTCCAAGTATATAATCCAGTGAAACTCTAACATAATAGTTCAAGCAGATAGCTTACAAGAACATGTTTATAACAGCAAAAATTGGGTACAGTCAAATGTCTATCAAGTAATAAAAAAATAAATAAATTTGGTGCAATCCTACAACAGGATATTATACAGCAGTTAAAATGAATGAGGTGTCAAGCCAAATGCACCAATAGGAACTTGTAAATGTCTAGTTATATATAGTCGCAACATTATTTCATTCATCTAGTATTATAAAATATGCCCCAAACTACATAATTTATGGATACACATACATGTAGTCAAAATATAAAGTCATGAATGGGAACATATACAGGGTTGATATGTCTGGCATCAGGAGAGTAAAAACATCTGATGAGGGAAACAAGGAAATGTGATTGAGAAAGTGTTCACAGGGCACAGGGGATTTCCATGATGTTTTGCTTATTTAGAAGAAGAAAAAAGAAAGATCTAGGGATGGAGTAGGGAAATGACAAGATGAGTCTGGAACACCTTGTGGTACCAGGAAGGAAGGAGGAACTCAAAAAGGATGGAGCGTGTAGAAAGTATGTAGGAGTCATCTTGAAAGAGCTATCAGTGGCTAAATCTAGGATATTTTGAATGACAAAATAATGATAGTAATGAATTATAGCTTATAAAACAAAGCAAACTCCATGAGTCCACTTTGATATAATAAAATATTAACTAAATAAATAAATGAGAGAAGTCATGATGGAAATAGAAAAAAATCACCATTTGGCAAACACCAAAGTAATCATTGTGGCAGACAAGAGCCTCCAATGGATGCTAAAGATATGATGAAAAACAGGATATTTGCATAGTCTCTGTGTATTTCTGCATAAGATACTCATTAATACTTACTAATTACAAAGGGGAAAAGAGTAAATTCTCTTCAGCCAAATGATCAAAGTGAACATCACCAGTAATGGAACATATCCACATTGAGAACACCCTGATGTGATGCACTGAAAAGGGCACAAAGTCACTTCTGTGGTGTTCTTGCTAAAAATGCATAACATGAATTCAAACATTAGAAAACACCAGACAAATCTAAATTGAGACACATTCCACCAAACAACTGGCCAGTATTTTTCACATGTCCAATCATAAAAGACAAAAGAATACAAGGAACTATCCTAGTGGCAACATAGGACGTTAGTGGGGAAAGTTGGTGACATCTGAATAAGGTCGGTAGGTTAGTTAAGAGTACTGTATCAATGTTATTTTCCCAGTTTCAGTCATTGTGCTATGGTTTTGTAAAGGGTTAACATTTGAGGACGCTAGATGAAGGGTATATGCAGACTATTATTTTTGCAATTTTTTAAGTCTAAAATTATTTCAAGATAAAATGTTTTACAAATAGCTGCAGCAAATATGACAAAATGGCAAAGTGACTAATGGTAGTGAAGGATCTGTTATCTATACTTCTCTGTATGTTTAAAATATTTCATAGTAGGAGGAAAGAAAAAAATGAAGGATGTGTAAATTTAAAATGTGAGTATAAGGAGTTATTCTAAAGAGATATTTTTATCACATAGCAGTTTTAAAACAATGAGTTACTGTGGTGTGGGCCCAGGCTTTGTATCTGCCAGTCAGGAGCCTTGATTGAAAACTAGAAAAACAAACACTGGCATATTGAGAAGTCCTGATCTTCTGACTCTATTCTAAGCAAAATACATGATGTTAATTTCCTGTCCCCCTGCCTGGTTTTCTCTTGAGGTTCATGCTGATTTCCCTTGGCCTACTACTACTCTAATATTCTTCCTGATTTGCTTTCCATGTAATTCCTCACTAGCCTAGCAGTCTAGGTCCAGTTCATTTTGCAGCTTTAGAAGTAATTGTCAATTTATAGGAAAAGCTATCTGAATGGAAATAGGGAAATCAAGTGTACAAACTAGCTTTGAGGAGATGATGAGTTTGACTTTGAAATGTAGAGTTTGATTGGCTTCATCACGACCTCCACGTGGAGATGCCTTGCCAATTGTTGGAAATGCGAGTCTGGAATTTGGGACTACAATGAGGATATGACCTAGTTTTGGGGGACAGAAGATGTGTGACTTGATAAAACCACCAAGGTTTGGGAACAGAACCTTGAAGAACAATTAAATGTAAGGAGCAGAAAGAAGAGAAACCAGCCTTTATCGGGAATGTAATAAACAATATTACCAGTAGTGTTAAATGATGTAATAAATTCAAGAAAGATGAGAACTGAGTTAAAACTAGTGAGTTTGGTTATTAGAATGTGGTCTTCAAGGCATCAGATGCTTCAGGATTGTATGGAGGAGGGGTGGACTGCAAGAAGCTAAGGCCAAAAGGAGGGGGAAGGGAATGGGGAGGCACAGACATGTGGTGGTGAGATGAGGAGGAAGAGAGAATGAGTGTTAGCCTTGAGGGAATAGCTGCACCAAGGGAAGGATTTTAGAAAACAAAGTGCAAGCTCACTGAGGGAAAGGAGAAGGGGCCAATAGAGAAGGAGAAAAATTATGCGTTAGAAGGGTAGAGCAAAGTCAGGGAGGGGAGAGAACACAGGTCACAGGCTGAGGGGTGCACCAGCATCAAGGGCTGAGCCTACCATCTTCAGTGCAGTCATGAAAGAAACACTGAAAGTGAGGATTTCGGAGTCAGAGAAGAGAGACACTGAGGAAGCCTCTGCCTAGAGCCTCAGGTCAAATTCACCTGTTGTATGAGGAGTATTAGGGGAGAGACTGAAGGAAAGTAAGGAGGTTCAGGGGGAAATTACAATTTTAAAATAGCATTAAGTGTAAATCCACTGCTATCTTATTTTCTCAACTGACTGTGGAGCAGCCCTAGAGTGGAAAAGTATCAATGCATACAGCATTTAATAAGGCTGCTTTTGCGTTTGATTTGTAACTTTATTCCAATAATCCTATGACATAACTGGAATGGATATTATTAACCCTGTTTTTATCAACAAGGAAATCAAGGCTCAGTAGTTAAATGCCTACCAAGATCGTACATCAATCAAATCAAGATTAGAACTCAGTTCTATTCACTTTGTTCCCTCGAAGCACTTTGGAAGAAAGGGCTATTTTATACAAACTATATTCAGCCAAGCAATTTTTTAAAAAGCTCCCAAGAAAAGCTGCCAATGCATGCACTGTCAACAGAATCATGCCTAATAATCTTATTAGTGGAAAAAGAGTCTTCATTAAACTTGTTACATGGTTAGATGAGGGTTGGTAACAGATGGTAGATATTGAAAGCAGCTCCTTACAGCTAAAAGCTGTTGGCAAGAGCATTTAGAATATACAATGATGGATGACATAGTATTCAATTTAGGGAAGGTGGTTGAGTCTAATACAGTGACCCAAGGGTCAAGCTCAGACTTACCGCTATTTAACATCTCTTAGGATTCTTGCAGCATGCATAACAACATGCTAATAGAGTCTGAAGACAGTCATAACTGATGGGTGATGGAAATACTAATAAGGCCGGGGAAAGAAAATAAAAAGGAACTTGATACAGTTTAAGGTTTAAAGTGAAGACATTTTTCACTAAAAAAGAAATGCAAATATACTGTAGTAGGGTTGAACCCCTACACTCTCGGAAGAGGATCAAGAAAAACCTAGAAGGTGATCAGAAGAGAAGTAACAGGTGATAATACAGACAGGATGATAGTGCAGCCAAAAGGTTCAACTTGAGTCTCGAGTTAAAATTGCAACTGACATGCTGTCACTTGCTTAACACAAAAGGGGGGGAAGGAATGGATTTATGTGTTTGTGAACCTATAAAAGGCACACACGCACACATACATACCCACGCAGAATATCTCTGAAAGGAAACAGAAGAAAATAATAACCTTGGTGGCCTCCTGTGAAACAAACCAGTGCCCCTCAAGCTAAATCCCACCTGCAAACTGTTATATTTGGCAGCACATTTTTAAAGCCCTGAGTATCTTTAGGCTTGGTGTAAATTCTCCAGTTTAGCATAAGCCTCATCATTCTCTCATTTCACATGTTTATGTTATCTGCCTGGCCCTTAGAGGGAATTGAGTTGGCATCACCACACATGTCCAGACACACAGACACAGTCACATATGGAAATAGATAAACATAGAAAAGGGCCTATACAGATATATTTTGAAAGGTTAACAACAATGATCTCAGAGCAGTTAGATTATGGGTGACTTCTTTTATCAACATTTCTAAATGTCCTCCTAAAGACAGCACATATATAACATAAATAGTAAATGCTGGCTGGTCTTAAATTCATGTTTAAATTAACATCAATTAGCAGTCTCTAGCCAAGTACAGGAAGATGTGGTGGGACAATTGTTCTGATAGATTTTGCTTTCTGTTCCTCCTTTTATTCCTGTGCCTACGTCTTTGTATGTGTCTTCAACTCAAGCCAAGGCAGGTGAATGGTTCAACCACGTGTAGTAACTGCATGGTATCCACATTTCAATAAAGGAAAATATTTAAAAGAATTTTTTTGTTTTTATTTTAATAGGTAATATTTTAATGGGTAGTGTTTAAATGATTAAATAATAACCCACTCTCCCAATCATCCAGTTCTCTTTCACAGAGGCAACCAAAGTTACCAGTTTGTTGCGTATTATTTCAGAGGTGGTCTATGCATATAAGTAATTACAAATATATCATCTTTGGGAAAATTTTGCCCAGAGCAAGTCTATTGTTTTTATCTGGGCATTATGAAGATGACTTGGAAATGTATTTTGTCTGGTGATGTGAACAGAGGTCACTTTCAAGTATTTGTGGAACATCACGGCATTTGCTATGAGAGGTACGTGTGTCATTGCAACGGTGGCCATGGAGCCCAACCGTTTTCTCACACTTCCAGCTGTAGGGAAAGCAAGAACGGCAGCCTAACCAAATATTTCAACCAAGCAAATTGACTTTGTCAGTACTTTTAATGGTATTCCTCTCATCTGATAATTATTATCCCACTTCTTCCCTGTTGCTGACAAAAAGCCTATAGAGAATAGCTAGTTTCAAAAGTGAAATGGGCCTGACTGTGAAAATATGCAACCTTATGATTTTCGTGACAATTTATCTTAGTCAGAGCTAAGCGAATTCAAATCCAGTCCATCATATCTCTACCTCCAAATCTCCTACACAATGCTGAAAAGACACAGTTGTGTCTGCTTCTCCTTAAGTCATTTATCATTTTTAAAGGGAGGGAGGAGAGAAAGTGGTTTCCTGCATAATTAAAAATCAAGAGTTCCCCACTGTGAAGGTTGGATTCTAACTGAGGCGGGTGTCTTAGCTGAGGGAGATAGAAGAGGGGCTGGGATGTGTGTGTGTGGATGACAGCCCAGGTGAGATAAACACCCCTTCTTTAATAACCCATGCAAACGCCACACTCAAGGGATTAGGGAGAGGCCTCCACTTATCGTCAGGATGTTTCCACATGACAGGTGACCTCTGTGACCTGGTCCTGATGGAGAGAAGAGAGTGTTTAGGAAACAGGGGCCAGCTCTCTTCTCTCTCCTGCCTCTTCCCTCCTGCAATCTAAATGGTGTGATTGAGGCGTGCTGAAAGGTGAGCCTGTCACACAAATCTCCTCTCCAACGGCCTGCCAGAATGTGGAGATGTGACAGGAAAGGTCATGACACCCAAACAGAAGGCTCCCTTGTGATTTTCAGCTGTCACTATACAGGGTAGCAAGGCTGTCTTCTCCTTATTCCAGAGCCTGGGGTAGAGACTTTCCTTGGATCCTCTTCTGGCAAATGCTTTCTCCCCAGCTCCAAATCAGGAGCACATGCTGTCAGCTACTTAGAACAAGAGGCCCTGCGGTTCTAAGAATCGGTCAGGCAGCAGGGGTCAATCCTCACAACCCTCGGTAATTCATTTTGCTTTGCCCTGGGCTGGCTGGTTCAGTCCTCACTTGCCCACACGTGGCCCCAAGTCCACTGCCCTTACCTTTAGGAACAAATCTTTAGCCTTCCTGAAGCCGTCTGACCCCATCCCCCTAACACCTTTTAACAAGACACTCTCTCCACCACTGTTCCCTCTCTCAAAGCTCAGCCATCTATCTTTAGCAAATCTAAAAACAGACGTCAGGAAGAGATTAAAGTTAAGCGTATCTACTTCAGGATTTTGCCAATCATCTTCCACTCACCCACCCCCATTCCTATCCCACTCTGTGCCCAAAGGGCTTAAAGCCCCCAGAGCTGACAAGAGACAGGAATAGCCCAGCACAGTTCCGTGGTGGGACTTGGGCACTGCCTACTCTCTGAGGAAAAGTGCTATTTCTATTTGTTGCAAAAATGTCTACAAAGTAGATTAATTGTCTTAGGGAGTTCTACTTTTAAATAGGGGAATAAATGCCATCTACAGTGTCATGTGGTGAGCCAGCTTTGTCTAAGTGAGACTGTATGCTTTTCCCTCACTGGATGTGGACTCATAACCCAATCAGTGTTGCTTTGAAAAGACCCTTATGCTTAGATGTGGGATGCCCATGCAACTGAAAGCAGAGTCTAAGCACGATTAGGGGGAGGGAGAGTATCTAGGCTGGCCTTGCACCCAAGGGCTGCAGGGCTGGACAAACACTGGAGGAGGGGCACTCAGTCTTTGCCTTGGGCTATTTACTGAAATAACATCTCTCTGGGATAAAGAATGTTATCATAAAGAAAAAGAAAAAAAAAAGAGAAACCTAATGGTTTCAAGACTAGTACCTGGGAGAATTAGGATGAAACACCCTGTCTAATGAGAATAGCAACATTTCTAAAAGGCCTTCAGGGAAAACTGGGGTGAAGGCCTTCGGGTGGACATTGCTTCTGCAGTAGCCAGGTCTCCAACACCCATATTAGTCATTCATCAAAAAAATGTCTGGGGCTTCCCTGGTGGCGCAGTGGTTGAGAGTCCGCCTGCCAAGATGCAGGGGACACGGGTTCGTGCCCTGGTCCGGGAGGATCCCACATGCCGCGGAGCGGCTGGACCCGTGAGCCATGGCCGCTGAGCCTGCACGTCCGGAGCCTGTGCTCCGCAACGGGAGAGGCCACAACAGTGAGAGGCCCGCGTACCGGAAAAAAAAAAAAAAAAAAAAAAAGTCTGAATTCCACTCTGCTGGCCTCACCAGGCCCTTGGCTCTTTCTCTGGCCTCTCACTGCCTGCCCCACCCCAAAGAGAAGCCACCTCTCAACACCCTGGGTTCCCACTGCACCCACAAGCCCTCTGCAGCAGCCCCTGCCTGTAAGCCTCCCCTGCCCCCTGTCATCTGGCCTTGGCAGCTATGGCTCAGGCCGCACTCTCTTCAAAGATACCTCACACCTGAGTGATGGGGGCTGTGGAAGGCTAGCACATCCCTCAACCCAGTTCTTTGTAATTTCACCCAAACTTGACAGAGAAATAAAACAAAACCACACTAAATATAACATTTGGGGCCGTAATAACTTAAGATTGATATGAAATTTCTATCATTAGGGACTATAATCTTGGGGAAGTTGGTAATATATGGGAGAAGGCATTATAGGGTGACTGAAACTGACATCCATCTGGAAGCAAAACACTCTATTACTGTCAAAATGTGTGCTGCATACAAATTCTGTGTGGAATTATCAAATACAGAAATAGTTTATTGTTATTCCAAGGCCTTATTTTTTGTGATAGCTTCGTATTATTAGAAAAGAGTGCTGTTCACCACTAAAACCACTTCCAGCTGGTCAGAGATACCACCAACCTAGAGCGGGACTTGCAGTTGAGGGCTGAATGCACCCGGGAAAGGAATCAAAATGTGAGGGTGAGTTTTATTCTAATGATTTTCTAGGCACTAAAAACCCCATAACAACACTCTTCCTGTTGTTATAATTTTTCTGTGCATTTAGCTGGGAAACGTCTGAAGCCATTTTCCTGATAAACGAAAGTTTCAACTGACTTTTTGCCATCATGTGGAGGTTTTTGTTTAGCATGTAAAACAGCCAACGTTTACAGCTGGTTTTAAGGATTTCATTACAAAATGTTACCCCACCTCTTCTCTCACACTGTGAGCCGAGCAGCTTTCAATTACTTGGATCACGTGTACCTGAATGAGATAACGGTTGAGTTTAAAGCAGTTAAGTGGAAAAAATAGTAATTATTTTTCTTTTGCATTTGAAGGGCACACATTATTTTTATTTGAAAAATCAAATCATGTGATTGAAAACAAAATAAATAAGCAGTTCAGGCTCATATCTGTGAAATAGCCTCTGGATGCTTTGAAGGCAAAAAGCAGCTTAGACACCATATTATTTAATCATTTTCTAAATAACCAGCGATACATATGTCCCCAAACTGCAAATCTAACATAAATGCACTTTGTCAGCTAGACAAACCTGCAAATCTAACATAAATGCATTTTTCTAAACAACCAGCAACAAATATGTCCCAAACTTGCACATCTAACATAAATGCACTTTGTCAACTTGAGACTAATGAACACAAGGGAGAAGATTATCTAATGGCACAATATGATTGTAAACCTGAGACAATACCAACGTGCATAAGAAGTCCCTTCAGACACTGATTTGCCGGGAAAAAATCGGTGCTTCTCTGACCCGACCAAATATCTGCCCCCCGGATTAAGAATGGCTGGCCAACCCATCCAGGTCATCACACAGCCTGAAGCCAGAACAAACATCATTCCAGAGAGACAAGAATCACCTGTTTCTCAAAGCAGCTACAGGAGAGGTTTCAGCTTTCCCCTGAAAGCCGTCAAGATGCCTCCAGTCTCCACTGCCATCACCCCCTATCATTCATCCAGCCTGAGTCCTCTTGGCTGTGATTGGAGTCTATCCCCTCTTGGTTTATCCTTAGTGAAGACAAAGAACATCGGTCACCACCTTCTTCCTAATAATCTGTCATATCCTTACGACTGCATTATGCCCAATAGCAGACTTTTTCTTGATGAATTATCCCTAGTCCTTCAGCATCTCCCCTCAGGGCTACATTTTTCTAGCTCTTTAATCTTTCCTATGTCTCTCCTTTGAACAGTCTTCATGTCCGTCCCCGCCCCCGCCAGGATGTGAAGTCCAGGCCAGGATGCCGTGTTCCAGCTGTGCACTGACAGTACTGATGAGAATGAGGTTACGCCTAACAGACCGAGCAGAGACACAGAGAGGAACCACGGCTAGAGACGCAAAGTCCCAACAGCCTTCCAGTCTTTGCTTTGAGTCTCTTACTAACGTTCCAAGCACCCCTGTCTCCTAATAATCACTTCCTTTTGTTTGCTTAGTTGGCTCCACTGTTTTCTGCTACTTACAAACTTTTTCTTACAAATACAACATCTGTGTTGAACAGTTGCTCCCAAATATAGCTGCTTTAAGATTGACAAGGCTCAGGTACAGAGCAAGACAGAAAGAAGCCCTTAACAGCAAAATGCCAAAGCTTGGCCATTTGACCCTGTCTGGAGACTGTGTCCTAGAAACTCGCTCTTCCACATTTGACCCACCACCACTTAAGCCTCATGACTCCGGCTTAGAAGACCAATTCACTATAATCTTAGGTAACAACCCTCAACTCAACCTGTGCAACTGCACAGCCCTAGCCCCCTTTCCAACACTCACTAGGGTCACAACCATCTATTCCAACACCATCATGTCACAGACGTGGAAACGGAGGCTGAGACAGACATAAAGTGACGGCATCTAAATGTACAGCGCTGAAACGTCCTTTCACCTGACTCCTGCCAATCAATCCATGACTTGCCCCAGAGGCACTGAACTCCTTAGCATTGTCTAAATGATGAGGGAATTTGCTATGTCAACTTTCAGCAATGTGATGTCCAGCAAAGTGTTTAATGGTTCTCTGGCTCTGTTTCCCCATCTGTTTCTCAGGGTATTTTGTTTCTCTGAACACCAGCTCCCATGGACACACAGCCCAATGCCAAGGGCCTTGACTACCAAATCACAAGGTTCCTTTTGTCTCTGACCTCAGTTTCCCTTTAAAAAAAAAAAAAAAAAAGCTACTTATTTTAACTCTATGACTATTACCAGGAAGAATAGTTTCCGGGCAACGTACCTCAAAAAGATTATCCCCTAGCAACATGAGGCATCTTTCTCACTATCTTTCCATTTCCCCTTATCAAAAAGGGTAAAAATGATCTTTTTAATATGCAGAATCCTACTTATTAATATGTGAATTCTTTTCAAACTCCTGCTCTCCTAGCTGAAAACCCCTTGTTTAGCCTTATGAAGTATTTTTATTTCCAGATAGAGATTGTATTTGTCATTATTTCCCTTCCTTCCTTTCTTGCCTTTTTCTTTCCTTCCTTCCTTCCTTCCTCTCCCATCCTCCTTCCCTCCTTTCTCTCTCCCTTCCTCTTTCTTTCTTTCTTTCTCTTCCTCAGGTTCACATCTCTGCATTCAACCCTTCTGAATTCTTCTGTTTTAATCTCTACTTACTTCCCCAGTTTCCTGCTTGTTATCTAGTCTGAGTCTCTGCTATTCTGGCTACTTTTACCCTTTCCAAATTCTAGATTTAAGGTCCTCTAAGAACTTAGTTAGATTTTATTTTCATTTAATTTCCCATCAATCATTAACACTGCTCCTGAGCATTTACCCTGTATTTTGTATTTTAATAATTGGTCATATCAGAGGAGAGCTAACTGGACTTTCTTGTGCAATTTTGTTGTACATATATTGAGTCCTATTCCATTTCTTGTCTCCTCTCTGGAGTCTACTCACATTTGCTGGGACATTATACATAATCCATTATCCAGAAAATGGAAATATAATACTAAGTGGCTTACTATAGCCCCCATTCCTTTCATAATGTCATAAAAATTTATAACACTTAAAAGCCAGTGATCCCCAAGGTCATTTATCCTCAAAAAAGAACAAGTTTAGGGCTTCCCTAGTGGCGCAGTGGTTGAGAGTCCGCCTGCCGACGCAGGGGACACGGGTCTGTGCCCCGGTCCGGGAAGATCCCACATGCCGCGGAGCGGCTGGGCCCGTGAGCCATGGCCGCTGAGCCTGCGCGTCCGGAGCCTGTGCTCCGCAGCGGGAGAGGCCACAACAGTGAGAGGCCCGCGTACTGAAAAAAAAAAAAAAAAAAAAAAAAGTTTATTCTTACGGAGCAGAATCTATATCAGATGTAGTTCTCACATTATAAGAAATGTGCCTTTAATGCACAACATCAGGGCAGCCTGTAAGTGCCTAGCATCCATTCAGTGTCCTGATGGTGCAAAGCTAATTAGACGGAGGCAGGTGGGCTCTTACCATTCAGAGGTAAGGACCGGTATCTCAGAAATTCACTTCAGCCTCCATATCAGATGTGGCTTCACAGAGAGATAATGATCCCCTTCAAACAATAGGAAATAACTGAGAAAGGTCATTATGTCACTGTTAAAAAATGTACGCGATAATCCTGCCCTAGCAGTTACCTAATCTGAGTTTTATTTCAAAAGGCTCCTGAGCGGGAAGGCTTATGCGCACATACCTACCTCATGAAGTAATTGCTTTCCATGGCCATCAGATAGTGGTAGCGGAATCTGAGCAACTGCCGAGTGAGGGGTGAGGTAACAGGAATGAGGTAGCAGCTAAAGAAGTTCTAAAAGGACACCCAGTTACACAGAGCTCTTGCTAACACCAGTTGAAGATAAGGCAAGGTCCTCATCCGGCAGATGAGCACTTTCCGAACACCAGCTGGCCTGAGGTGACTTCTCCAGAGCCATCTGCCTCCAAAGAGGCCCTCACCTGGGCTCCAGGCCGCTTCCTGGGGGAGCCCCAGGCTACAGGCGATACTGATCCCTGCCGACAGCCACCTCTCCAGACAGCGTCCTTCGGGAGACACCAGTTGTCCAGGTATTAGGTTCAGCCTCTCAGCCCTGGGCAACTGTGCAACTAACCTTTCCTGGTGACCTTCTTTCAAGCCTTCTGCTCCCCGTCAGGTCCTGTGAGTTAGCAGTTCTCCTACATTCCTGATGAAAAGAAGCACAGCGCACAGGCTTTTCAGATCACCGAAAATTGGTCCTTCCACATCCTCCCAATAAAATATTAGGCAGCCATTTGAAATGATGATGCAGTTACATCTACTGACCAAAAAAAGTCCACGCTAGATTATTAAATTTTCAGTTTAATAATAAAGATTAAAAAACATTAATCTGACAAGTTTTTTTTAAATAAATGTTTATGTGAATATATTTTTTAAAGGGGTTAAAATGTCTGTTAGGGCTTAACATCAAAATATGAACTGTGCAGAGAAAGACAAATATTAAAAGATATCACGTATAAATGGAATCTAAAAAATAATAAAAATGAATTTATTTATAAAAGAGAGACCCACAGACATAGAAAACAAACATATGACTACCAAAAAGGAAAGGGGTGGGGAGGGATAAATTAGGAGTATGGGATTAACAGATACACACTACTATATATAAAATAGATAAACAACAAGGACCTACTATATAGCACAGGGAACTATATTCAGTATCTTGTAATAATCTACAATGGAAAAGAATCTGAAAAAAAATATATATATATACATATAACTGAATCAATTTGTGGTACACCTGAAACTAACACAATACTGTAAATCAACTATCCTTCAGTTTTTTTTAAAAAATGAACTGTGGCCAACTCTGAAGAGTGGAAATTACAGATTATTTTTTTCTTTTTGCTCACCCCTGTTTTCTAATTCTTTGGTGAATGTGCACTATATGTGTGATTTAAAAAAAAAAAATAAGTTAAGAGAAGGAAATTCAGCCTGTAAATACATGGGGGAATTTTTTGTTCCGTTTTTTATATTGGGGACTTAGGAGACAGCAGTTATTGAACTGGGCCTGGTTGGGGGGTTGGGGGCAAAGGATTACGGTGCCTGACTCTGGGAGAAATCTCCACTGGCCACAAGGATTCCTTGAGCGCTCTGTGCCCCATAAAGGCACAGAAGAGCCTTATAAAGAAAATTGAGGCCTTGGAGAACCACTGATTAAACACAGAAGAACCACAGGAGGCTTGAAGGGGGAAGTCCAAGTAACATGGCTTTAAAGATTTGCTTAAAGGAAGTAAAAGTACCCCTTAAATAAAATATTGATTTTGAAACTGTATTACTACGACCTTTTCTTGATGATCAAAAGTAGATAGAATTTTATTCATCACCATCATGATTTTATTTTTATATTTTTACCACCTCTACCTAATATAAAACATCTGCTGCCCTTGAACTAGCTTCCAATTCTCCCTACCACCCTCTGTGTATCCAGTCCCACCCCTCAGCTATGATGCCATTCTTAACTATATTCTTTCAGTTGGTCTCTCTGTGCTTCATGTCATTTGTACCACTTGTTTGGTTTCAATAATATAAAAGCTTTATGTGGTAAATTAAAATTTAATGTGTGTATAGCTTCACCTCTTTAGAAGATTTAAGTTCACTACCAGAGATCCTGCTAGTTGTCCCCCAAATACATTCTTTCCCTCTTCCAGAGTAATAGAGCCCCTGATTTTACCTGGGGCACATAGCAACCCAAAACAAAGCCCACATTCCCTAGCTTCCTCGCCCTAGAATTGACAATGTGACTAAGTTCTGGCCAGTGTGACATAAGTAAAAGGGCTGTGTGAAATTTACAGGAAGGGCCTTTAAAGAGAGGGAGCGTGCTCTTCTTTTCTCCTTTTTCTTGGAAATGTTGATGTGATGGCTGGAGCTCAAGCAGTGAGTTGGGACCCTGAAGTAAAGCTCAGATGCCAAGGAATACAGAGCAATAAGACACAAGTAAACTGGGCCCTGATATTATGAACCTTCCTTAAACAGCCTGGACTGCTTTTCTCTAGATTTATTTTATGTAAGAAATAAACTTCTGTCTGGTTTAAGCCACTGTTGTTTTGGGGTTTCTGTCACTCACTGATGAACCAAATCCTAACTGATAAAAACAGTGACTGTATTTTCATTCATTCTGTAAACATTTCCTGAGCACCTACTGTGTGTCAGGCACTGAACATCCTGGCTCTGGAAATACAGCAGTGACCAAAGCAGGCAGAGTCCCTCTCCTGTCCTCCCCTCATGGAGCCTACATTCTAGCTCAGCCTCCACACAGCAAGGCATCTAGTAGGTGCTGAAATATTTGGTGAACAAGTCAACAAAGAGCCCTCCTGTTTATCTTTTGGTTTAAAACAGATTTTGTGTTCATGTCTGAGGATATTTGCACAAATAATGCTCAAGAAAAAAATCACAGCTGTTTTTTAAAAGAAATAAAATTACTTAATGAACCTTTTCTGTTGCCATACCTACCCCCCCAAATTAGGTAAAAACATTAACAAAGCCTATGGTTGCCTTTTAAATTATAGTAAACAAGGATGATGCCACAATGATAGCTCAAAATAATGCACTGTGGTGCTACACATACCCCTCTATGCCTCCATAATGGGGATTTGTATAAGACTGGTGTGAGAATTAAATGAGAATAACTCAGAAACAGTTATTAAATATTAGCTATATTCAGTTGACAATAAATATTAACAGCTTTAAAAATAGTCATAATTTTAAATTCAGTAAATCCATTTCTGGGATTCTATCCTAAGAAAATAATACTAAGTATGAGGGGAAATTTTATGAAAAAAATGCTCTCCCAGAGTCATTTATAATAGGCACAAACTAGAGATTCAGTGACCTTACCCTGCCACCCTGACTCGCATCCAATGGTGAGCTGAGGCCGAGCACTCTAGCCCAGGCCGAGAGCTATAAACCCGGGACTGGCTGGGAAGATGCAGACGGGGTTGGGAAGAAGCAGAGAAGAACGCAGAAGTTGAGTCCAACTTCCTGGCAAGGCAGACTTACAAGAAAGAAGAGTTCAAAAGATCAAGTCCATCAGGGTAGAGCAGAGGGAGAAAGCCAAAATGAGGCTTGACCCCTGAGATCAGGCTCCTTGAGGGAACATTCTAGAATGTGGATCTTGGAGAGATGCCCTGAGATCGGGAGGGGAACGGGAGGAAGAACCCTCCACAGAGCATCTCAGGCGCAGTTGGTGGGTGGGCCAGGAAACGCTGGGTCCTGAATAGGAACAAAATATATTTCCATCATGAGTGGAAGGGCTAAATAAATTATTGAATACCAGAATAAGATATTATGTAACCACTACCAAATCTGATTAGAAAGACTGTAGTAATCAGAGAAAAATGCTCAACTATTGCTAAGTATATACGTTTATGTACATATAGTATATATCATGTATATGTATATATTTATATACATATATTAAAAATATATCTAAGTACTATATGTATATGAAACTATATATATATACTTACACATATATATTCATGGTATGTACTTATATATAAGTATATATGTATATGTGTATATACATATGTATACATGTATATGATAGCAGCTATGGCATATGCATAGGAAAAATATTTGGAGGAACCATATCAAAATGCTAATAATTGAGTAGGAAGGTAATGATGATTTGCCTTTTTTCTCTATTTGTTAAATTTTATTTAATGTGCAGGTTTTAAACTTTTATGTTTAAAAACTTGGATGTGAGGACAAAAAGAAAATTAGGCACATTTATCTAAATGTTATAGTGCTACTCTTCCAGAAATTTGTTTCTTAAGAATAAAATATGTGTGTCTTAGGCAGCAAGCCATATTTTCAGCCTCCTAAATCCTTTCCTCTAAATATCAACTGATGAGATTCCAGAGGAAGAATGTTCCTTCCTTGAACTACTTTTGGCTCTTTGGGAATAATTGTAACTCTTTCCTGACATGGGATATCATTTAGGGGACAAAACTCAAAAACCTTGTTTATGGAATACACTCTAATGGTCAGCAATTACCTGGGTCCTTTCCAAAGGTTCTCACTTGTTCCCAAGGTAAACCTTACACACACATCATATAAAGCAATACAAAAGAAAGGGAAATGCTACAAATGTAAGTACTATTATACTTCTCCCATTATATATTTTCTCATTTTTATTAGGAACTTCTTGATGGAATGGGAGTCATTTTAGTTCCTCAATTCACCAGAGCACAAGTTGATCTTTGGTTTTGGAAATTCTAGAGCTATGATCAGAATCAATTAATATATATGCCAAATTGACCACATGATTATCAATACCAACTATCAGGCCAGCCAAAGACCTCCCATGAATTCTCTGAATCCAATCAATTCAGGCAAATATTTAGAATAACATCCTTAGTAATCAAAGATTGATTTTGAATTTAATTAAAAAATATTTTTTTAAGTTCCTCTAAACAGTTGGGGAAATATGAATGTGAACTAGATATTAGATAAGATGAAAATGCATTTACTGTACATGGAAAGGTGGAGATCCTTGACTTTAAAAATCAAGTGGCAAAATAGCAAGTAAGGTATAATCTCATTATAGGGACAAAAATATATATAAGCATAATTAGAAGGGAATCCAAAAGGATATACAATGATGGGTTGGCAGGAATCATCTCTGGATAATAAAAATAGTGTTTTATATTCTTATTTTTTGCTTCTTTGTATTTTTTATTTTTTAGGCCATGCCGCACAGCATGTGGAATCTTAGTTCCCAGACCAAGGATCCATCCCTTGCCCCCTGCATTGCGAGTGCAGAGTGGACTGGACTGCCAGGGAAGTTCCCTTATTTGTATTTAAAATTTTTTCTATAATACACATACACTGTGTTTGTAATAATAAAAGAATATTTTCAATTAAAAAAAAGCTCCCTTCTGTTTTAAAAATAGACCTCTGCATTTCCTGGTTTTGGCTACGTACAATATTCAGAATAAAATGTCAGACCCATAGAAAGCCAGAAATGTGGGAAGCATCCTCTTAAGTAAAGAACATAGGGCTTCCCTGGTGGTACAGTGGTTGAGAGTCCGCCTGCCAATGCAGGGGACACGGGTTCGTGCCCCGGTCCGGGAAGACCCCACATGCCGCGGAGCGACTGGGCCCGTGAGCCATGGTCGCTGAGCCTGTGCGTCCGGAGCCTGTGCTCCGCAATGGGAGAGGCCACAACAGTGAGAGGCCCGCGTACCGCAAAAACAAAACAAAACAAAACAAAACATAATTTTAAAAAGAAAATCTCATGGGAAAAAGTTGCTTTTGTAAGATTACCTGCCCAAGTTTGCCAGTTCAAAGCTTTAACACGTTTTGCATAATTTTTTGATAAATAAATAGGTTTTAGGGTTATTTACCAAAACCAGGTTGATACTCTGATCATTTTGATGTTACCCATCATTAGTCACACTTTCCCAACAAAATTCTCCAGGCTGCACCTCTACATCCTAGTATCTGTGTATAGCATTCCCTTTAAAATATAACAGCTAGATGAACTAGTGATAAGTTAAGACTTTTTTTTTTATATTTTGGTAACCTTGAAATATTCATCTGTTATAGTTAAAAATAAAGGTAAATTATTCATTGACCACTTCAGCTGTAATGATTCCAAAGCAGCTGTTATTTATCTGGGCAATGGTCCTCAAATTAAAATATTCTATGAATCAGCTCTGGGCTTCATGCTGCTACTCCTTATATTTCACAGATAGGTTGTAGCAGCTCCAAAAAACCACTGTGGGCCAAAGAGTAAATAACCATTTTCAAAAGTGTAATTATATACTGTATTTATATTATAGTCAGAGATATGATGATCAGGTAAATAATTAAAAGTGACAGGTCTGAAACTAAACAAAATGACTCTCAAGGAAACAAAAGGCACTTTTATACTACATTTCAAGCAGTATACCTATGTATAGAGAATGTTATCCTTTTTTCTTAGCCCCAAAAGAAAGAATCAAAGAAATAATTATATAGCTCCCCTCTATCCTCCAAATTAAAGGTCTACACCTAGAAAAAATTAAAATAAAATTGACTGTACCAATCCTAAATACCCCTTCTTGCACATTGATAAAGGATTTCCTTGCTTTTAATGACTCTTACTGTTTTATGAGATTTAAAAACCAGAACACAGAAAGCCTTGTGTGTTTTTCAGAGTTGGGTGGGGAATTTTGGGGAAGCACATGATCGGCTTTTCCTTCAGGACTCTTCTGCATCTTTGAATTCTACCCATATAAAAAATAAATGGGTCAGTGGATTCTGGATCTGCCATGGCAGCCTATTCCTCCTACTAATTACAGCTAAAAACTCTGACAAAAATATGTGGAGAAAAAACTACCTGAGGACTGTGAAAGTAAACAAAAGCAGATGGATTTGGGGGGATGGGTGTGTTTTCCATTTTTTTCTTTTCTCATGCATCTTTATCCTAAGAACAGATCCCAGTTTCAAAGCAGTGTGTGCCATAGGCAGGTAAACTTCCAATAGAAAACATGTCTTTCTAGACAGAGGAACAAGGAAATGATCACTCTGTAGGGTGGAGTGAGTGGGAGAAATCCCAGAGGGGAAAAAACTAGAGAAAGGGGTCCCCTAATTCTGTGTATGAATCCTTGTTTCAATCTAACATCTGAGCCAAGCATGCAAGGTACAGACTCAAACCAACACAGCAAAGGCGTTGAGAGTTTAAATGAGATATGAACCACCTACCTAAGTGTCAGACTAACCCCTGAACTATGCAGGTACAGGACAGACCCAAAGCAGTACAACAAAGGCTTATATGATTGAACTCAGAGTTAAACCACTGCCCACAAAGGTGAGAAGAACTTAGGGTCAGAGCCTAACCGGATTGATAGCCTGCTAAAGCAAAAACATCAACATTCTCCTGAGGATTATGAAAGGACTCAGAACATATGCAGTATTACATTGATATGTTCAGGATACAATCTGAAATTACCTGACAACCAAAGAAACAGGAAAATGTGACCCGTTCTCAAGGGAAAAACAATCAACAGATGCCAACCTCAAGATGACCTACATGTTGGACTTCCCTGGTGGTGCAGTGGTTGAGAGTCTGCCTGCTAATGCAGGGGACACGGGTTCGAGCCCTGGTCCGGGAAGATCCCACATGCCACGGAGCAACTAGGCCCGTGAGCCACAACTACTGAGCCTGTGCGTCTGGAGCCTGTGCTCTGAAACAAGAGAGGCCGCGATAATGAGAGGCCCGCACGCCGCGATGAAGAGTGGCCCCCGCTGCCCGCAACTAGAGAAAGCCCTCGCAAAGAAACAAAGACGCAACACAGCCAAAATTAATTAATTAATTAATTAATTAATTTTTAAAAAAAGAATAGCATAAAAAAAAAGATGACCTACATGTTGAAACTATCAAACAAAGACTTAAAGCAGCTACTATAACTATGCTCCATGAGGAAAACACATTTGAAGTGAATGAACAGATAGAAATTCTCAGTAGAGAAACAGAAAGTATACACACACACACACCAAAACAAAAACAAGCAAACAAAAAAAATCCAGCTAGAAATTTTAAGACTGGAAAATATAATATCTGAAATTTTTTTAAAAACTCACTAGATGGGCTCAATAGTAGAACATAGATAGCAAAGGAAAACGAAGATAGAGCAATAGAAGTTATCTAAACTGAATAGAAGAGAGAAAATATTGGAAAAAAGGTTTCCAGATCTTTAGGACAATATCAAAAACTCTAGGATTGGAATTCTACAAATCAATTACTAAAACTAATAAATGAATTTAGCAGAGTTTAATGTTAATATACAAAATCAACTGTATTCTTATATACCACTAGCAGACAACTAGAAAGTAAGATTTTCAAAACTTCTACTTAGAGTATCACCAAAAATCAAAAAATACATAGAATAAATCTAACAAAAAAATGACCAAGACCTTTCCACTAAAAACTATAAAACATTGCTGAAGAAAATTAAAGAATACCTAAATAAATGGAAAGATATGGCATACTCATGGATTGAAAGACTCACTATTTTTAAGATGGTAGTATCTCTATAGTGAACTATACTCCACGTGATACAAATAAAAGCTTCAGCAGGGTTTTGTTTTGTTTTGTTGTTTTGTAGAAATTGATAAGCTGATTCTAAAATTTACATAATAATGCAAAGGATCAAGAATAATCAAAGGAGTTAAGAAGAAGGAGAATGAGAAAGCAAAGTTGGAGGACTTGCCCTGCCCGATTTCAATAATTACTGTAAAGCTACAAAAATCAAGGCAGTTGGTATTGGTGAAAAAATAGGCAAATAGATAAATGAAAAAGAACAGAATCCAGAGGGGCTTCCCTGGTGGTGCAGTGCTGGGGCTTCCCTGGTGGCGCAGTGGTTAAGAATCCGCCTGCCAGTGCAGGGCACATGGGTTCAAGCCCTGGTCCGGGAAGATCCCACATGCCGCAGAGCAACTAAGCCAGTGCACCACAACTACTGAGCCTGTGCTCTACAGCCTGCGAGCCACAACTACTGAGCCTGAGTGCCACAACTACTGAAGCCCATGCTCCTAGAGCCCATGCTCCGCAACAAGAGAAGCCACTGCAATGAGAAGCTCACGCACTGCAACGAAGAGTAGCTCCCACTCGCCACAACTAGAGAAAGCCTGTGCACAGCAACGAAGACCCAATACAGCCAATAAATAAATAAATAAATAAATAAATTTATTAAAGAAGAGGAATAGAATCCAGAAATATATATATATTTCAATTTTTTTCTTTTTTTTTTACAAAGGTGCCAATTCAGAAGTGAAAGTCATTTCGGTGAATAGTGCTAGACCAAATGAATATCTGTTTGGAAAAATTGAACATCTGTCCTTACTTCTCATCATATCCCAAAATTAACTCAAAATAGGTCATTGACCTACATGTAAACCTAAAACCGTAATACTTCTAGAAGCAAGCATAGGAGAAGATCTCTGCAACCTTGGATTAGGCAAAGGTTTCTTAGATGGGACACCAAAATCACAAACTGTAAATGAAAAAATAGAAAACTGGACTTGATCAAAATAAAAGATGCTCGTTCTTCACAAGGCACCATTAAGAAAGTGAAAAGGCAAGCTACAGACTAGGAGAAAATACTCACAATATATACCAGAGGATTTTTACATGAAATTTAAAAAAAAACAAAAAACTCTTACAACGTAATAACAAGAAGCCCAACAACCCATGGACAAACTATGTGAACAGATACTTCACCAAAGAAGATAGACAGATGGCCAATAAGCACATGAAAAGATGTTCAACATCATTAGTCATCAAGGAAATTCAAATTAAAAACACAACAGGATACCATTATACATCCATTAAATTGGCTAAAACTAAAAAGACTGAGCATGCCAAATGATAGGGAGGATATGGAGCAACCAAAACTCTCATATGTTACTTGTAAAAATGTAAAATAGTACCACCCATTTGGAATATATCTTTGCTGTTAAACATACGCCTACCATAAGACCAACGTATTCCATTTACCCAAGGGAAACAAAGACATCTGTCCACACAAAGACCTGTGCGTGAATGTTCTTCACTGTTTTATTTGTAATAGCCCCAAACTGGAAATAACCCAAATGTCCATCAACAAGTAAATGGGATAAACAAATCATTATTTATCTGTACAGAAGAATACAACTCAGCAATAAAAAAGGAATGAACTATTGAGACATGAAGCAACACAGACAAACCTAAAAATCATTATGCAGAATGAAAATTCAGGCAAAAAAGAGTACACACTGTTTACTTCCATTTATATAGAATTCTATAAAATACATAGTAATCTATAGTGACAGAAAGCAGATCAGTGGTTTTCTGGGGAAAGGGGTGGAGGCAGAGATGGAGTATAAAGATCTCAAGGAAAGTTTTGAGAATGATGGAAATGTTCGTTATTATTGATTGTGGTGATTACACAGGTATATAAGTATATCAAAACTGATCCAATTGTGAAGTTCAAGTATGTGCATTTTATCATACTTCAGTTGTACCTCAATAATATTGTACCAAAAATAAGAGGGGGAAAGGAGAATCCAACTTACTGGCAAAGGCAATGGGTAGTGCTATGGTTTCTGTTTCCAGCCTTTTAATGGATAGACAACCTAATCATTTCACTGTAAAACACTTGGAAATGATGGGTAAACTATGAACAAACATCCTCGTTAAGTGTATATTGACTTCACTAGAAATGAACCCAAGTTTGGTCTACCTTTTTGGAGAGTAGAGGGAGAAGTTTCTGGTCCCTAAAGCAAGGCACACAAGGACAAGGACTTGGCTCTCCGAGGGTAGGATTTGGGACTGAGACTTCCCCATATTCCTACAGGCACAGAAGCACTATACCCTCAGTGAAGGGTTGGTCCAAGAAAAAAAAAATCCACTTCTTGGCCCAGGATGAAATTAAGGAAGCTCTTCCACCTTGGGAAAGGTCTCCTCTGAGAACATGTAACTTCCATGTGGATTTAGGATTTGAATTTATACTACCTCTGTAGTCAGGTAACCTCAAAGCAGAGAAATGAACTTAAAAGTGGTCCAGCCTGGAAATGTCCCTGAGGCATCTGACAGAAAAAAAGACAAAGCTCCTTGGTATGGCAAAAGCCTTAATCAAGCCTCACAGGATTCCCACGATAATACCCCACTGAAGTGGTCTCACAATACAAAATAACAAAATACACGAGAAAAACTAGAAAGGCAATATGTGTGCAAAAGTATAGCACTCAGGTAACACTTTTGTTGCTAAATATTAGAATTTTTCTAAGCAGAGCAAAAAAGTAGCCCCATAAAATCTGGTGCCTTTTTCCTCTGGTGCCTATTTTCCAAGGACATACTTGGAACCCCATTACAAAGAGAGAATTATATTCACAAAATGAAGGAAGCAAGTTACAGAATGATACATATAAACTGAGACTTGGTTTTGAAGAAAAAATATAAAGGTTATATATTTGTGCATATAACAGAGTATGGAAATATATACACCAACGTTACTGAAGAGTAGAATTTGAGGAGGATTGACAGAGAAGAGTGTAAACACCTGTGTATATATCTGATATCTTTTTCTTTTCTGACAAGAGTATTTGTAATTTATTTAAATAAAGGAAAATATTTTAAAGAGCCATTTTGTTTGAAACAACAATAGCAGGTATTTTGTCATTGAAAATAATGGACAAAACCCAATTTTCCAAGTGCAGTACAACTGCTAGCTACAGGGAAGTCAAGCAATAGACAGAGGTGGACAAACCCGAAGTTCTTTGAAAAATCCTGTTTTTCATGCTTCTCTTCCTTTGGCATTCTGTCACCTAACATGTAATTATTCAGAAGCTGTTTTTCAGGAAGCATCCCCTTCTGAGAATAATGCTTATTGAGAACAACTTGGACATGATTCAAGAACTGACTGCAGGTCCCAGTTGCCTTACACAATAAACTTTATAACTTGCCGCCAAAGAGATTGGATCACACCATTAGAAAACATGGAGAGATCATCCCCTTGTTTGTGCCTGGCTTAGATTTAATCAGGTAACCAAAGAAATTCTAGTCAAAGAAGAATGACTGCATATAAAAACATATGAATACGAAAAGACTAGCAACTCTACATTTTCAAAAATTGTCTGAGATGTCTTGTTAAAAAAAAGATGTCTTGTTGAAAAAAAAGTCTTATCTTTAAAAGATAAAGATGATACAGTTTTATAGAAGAAATAATTTGCTATAGTTTCAAAGTTAAAAGCCTTCTTAGAGATAAGAGGGATATAAAATATAGGAAAAGAGATCATTTCCAAGACAGAATAAAAAAATGGATAGTTAAGGGATTTTTGTTGCATTGCAGTTTAGCATGTAAAAAAATCATTTTAATGGAGTACATCTCATAATAAATATATGAATTATGAGACTGAGCTGATTCCAGAGTATCCTTTTAATGAAATGTATCCTCCCACTGGCCAAATTTGGGACATGTTGAGCATCAAAAAGAACAATAACCGTAAGTGATTGTAAAGAATCAAATGAATAAAAATCCATGAATCCATCATGATATTTTAAAAAGAGAAAGGGAAAAAAAAAACAAGGAAAGCTCTTTTTTGTAGAATGTCAGCTAGTAAAAGAAGAAAAGATACTTAGAAAACCATTTTGCATCCCCAAGGCAATAACTGATTCAGGCAAGGATCAGCAAAGTAAACTAAAACCAGTAAGTGGAAGGTTATGAAGAACAGGATATCCACACACACTACCAAAGAGTCACCCACAAACACTAACCATTTGCAAAGAGGTAAAACAAAACCTTTATAGTGGAGAAAATTCTGCTCACCGACTTGACTCTTAAGGGATCACTCTTAAATTCAGTAATAGTAGGGCAACCTGATATTCTGTTTCTTGATGTGAAGCAATAAAATACAATACACAAGATCACTAGTGAAACCTTCTTGCCAAGAAGGTTTAACCTGAATCCAATCAAGCCTTCACAGTTTACAGGAAATAGAGGGACTAGAAGATGTTAGAAGACAACATAAAGAAGCAACCAAATTCAGAATGTGGGCCCTTCTACAAGACAACTGCTCTGACTTTAAAAACCTAATGTCATTTGAAAAAAATATGGAGAGGCTATTCCAGACTTAAAAGACTAGGGATCTATAACCAAATGCAACGTATAACATTGACTGAATCCTGGTTGGGAGGAGCAGGGAAGCTGCTACTAAAAAATTCTTGAAACAAATTGGGAAATTTGAATAGAGATTAAATTTTTGATAATAAGAATTATTGTCAATTTTCCTTAAGTGTGATCATGGTGTTGTGATTATATAGGAGAATCTCCTTGTTTTTCGGAAATACATAAATTTTTAGAGATGAAATATCATGATGACTGAAATTTACTTTAAAATAATGTAGTAGGGCTTCCCTGGTGGCGCAGTGGTTGAGAGTCCGCCTGCCGATGCAGGGAACATGGGTTCGTGCCCCGGTCCGGGAAGATCCCACATGCCGCGAAGCGGCTGGGCCCGTGAGCCATGGCCGCTGAGCCTGCGCGTCCGGAGCCTGTGCTCCGCAACGGGAGAGGCCACAACAGTGAGAGGGCCGTGTACCGCAAAAAAAAAAAATAAATAAAAAATAAAAATAATAATAATAATGTAGTAGCGTGGTGGGGAGAGGGAGGATTGCCAAAATCTGTCCTTGACCCACAAAACCAGCAATATGGTTTAATCTAATATATATCAATACATAAAGAGTGTTAAAGCAAGCATGGCAAAATGTTAACTGTTGAATCTAGGTGGTGGCTGTACAGGTGTTTATTGTACTACCCTTTCAACTTTTCCATGTTGAAAAGTTTTCATACTTAGAAGTTGAGGGAGAGAGGGGAAGTCTTCTCAGAAATATTTTCCTTAGCAGAGATCAAATGTACCTTAGGGCTTCCCTGGTGGCGCAGTGGTTGAGAGTCCGCCTGCCGATGCAGGGGACACGGGTTTGTGCCCCGGTCCGGGAAGATCCCACATGCCGCGAAGCAGCTGGGCCCGTGAGCCATGGCCGCTGAGCCTGCGCGTCTGGAGCCTGTGCTCCGCAACGGGAGAGGCCACAGCAGTGAGAGGCCCGCGTACCGCAAAAAAAAAAAAAAAAAAAAAATGCACCTTAAATTTTAAAGAAGCACCTTAACCATTCTAAAGAAGTAGCTTGCTTTTCCTCATTTGTTTATTCATCATCCATTCCAATACTCCTAAAATCTGCCTTAATTATTATTGCAAATAATATTCTAATGCTAGAATAGGCCTAATATAAATCCCACAATAATCAGCACAAGATTTATAGGTGTAAACATCTGGTTTTATACCCAAATAACAAACTTAACAGCAGTAAAACAAATCGTTTATTACAGCATATAATGCGTTATATTAAATTTACACAAAGATATATAAAAACACATACTGTTTATATCATAGTCATTTAACATCAACAGGAATATCAAAACAAATACTACTCATGCACAAAACATGCATATACTGATATAAAAAAAGGAATTTTACACAATACTGTTTACCAAAAAAAAAATTTTTTTTTTTTTAAAAAGCCCTTCCAAACAGGGTCAGTGGTCCAATCTGGACTGGATTGCACTAATATGTTTGGGCTAATGCTTAGGTGGCACAGTGCTCCGGGAGAAGTTCTGAGCTTGGAGTCGTACCCAAGGGTTATTTCACTAGGAGTGAATTTCTCTGTACCCGATGACCAAAATGTTATCCCAAAGGCAAGACTCCAAGGGAGGAATGGTTGGATCTGCTGCAAATTACGGAGGAGAAAGGCATCAATGTTGGGTAAATGGCCCTAGAAGGGGTTACTGTAACCAGGGCCTAGGCACCAAGTGCGGCAAAGGTTTTAGTGAATCCTTTTAAGGTATTACCAGCCTCCCTATCCAGGTCACCTCTCTGGATGTAGAGTCTGGTCTTCAAGTTCTGGGTCCAGTAAACCAAAGAGTTCTGAGGAGAATACAGAATGGGAATACATCCGAGAAAAGAAGAGTATATAAAAAACTACAGAAAACCATGACTGCCCCTTGTATCTACCTCACACAATTGTATGTGATACCCCCAACAGGAAAACCCTCATGGAGACGCTGCCCTAAAGAACCAAAGAAGCAAATGTATGTCCTAAAATTCCATCCACCTGACCTCCAGATCAAAAGGCCTCATCCCATTAACACTTGAACATCAAAACCTGTGCCTTCACAGATGCTCACAAAACGTCAAATAAAAACCATCTGATACCACAAAAGTCACTATCACCACCATTAGAAACTCAATATTCACTTCTAACCAACAAAGACATTCTTTACCTTCCACTAAAGGCACTAGTGTCCATACTTGACGAAGATGAGACATAATTCACCTCGGTTTTATCTAAACCAAAGGAAAGCATTTCATGGGATTATTACACACAAAACAGTAAGACGCCGCCGT
This sequence comes from Mesoplodon mirus, assembly GCF_964341445.2. Classification (NCBI taxonomy): domain Eukaryota; kingdom Metazoa; phylum Chordata; class Mammalia; order Artiodactyla; family Ziphiidae; genus Mesoplodon; species Mesoplodon mirus. Next base: position 146,021,326 of record NC_138979.1, on the reverse strand, counting down.
TTCTTCGGGAACTAGAAAAACCCCACTTTCTACACCAAGGACGTTACTCAAACGGTCGTCATCAGTTTCAAAGAGCCAGACCGAAAGCGCAGGATTTTCTTCTTGAGGTTGTGTGAAGCCTTGATTTTGACGAAGGTTTTGGTGGGGTTGTGGCGAAGGTCCGGGGCCGGGACCGGCTGCAGTGGGAGAGTCTGGACAAATTGGGACCAAATCAAGCCTCCGCTCTCCTCGGAGTCGCTGGTGCTGGTGCTGTCGCCCACGAACTCGCCCTCGCTCACACTGGACTCGCTGTCGCCGAAGCAGTTCGTGGTGTAGTTGCTGCGCTCGTCCTCGCTGGTGTCCAGCACGGTGGAGTGGAACAGGGACTCGCACTCGGCCGAGTACTCGGAGTCGCTGGCCGCGTAGGCGTAGGGGCTGGCGTAGGGCAGCGGCCCGGCCGCGAACAGCCCCGCGGGCTCCCGGCGGCCCCGCCGCGCGCGTCGCAGGGCCTCCTCGTAGGACACCTCGGCGGCCGACCTCCACCGCCGCGAGTCCGTGCGCTTGTGCTTGGGCTTGGCCACCACCGCCTCCCGGCCGTGGCCGTGGCCATGGCCATGCCCGCGGCTCCCGGCCCGGTGGCCCGCCCCCAGCGGCCGGCTGGGCGGTCCGGCGTCGGGCTGGCCGCCCCCGCCCCGCCGACCCTTGGCCGGGGCTCTCCGGAGTTTCTTATTTGTATCCGCGTCATCGGGGAACCGACACTTCTTGCCGGCCGCCCGGCCTTTCTCCCTCACGGCGGGCAGCGCGCTCTCCGGCCCGTGGACGGCCGGGGCCCGGGGCTTCAGGGCGGAGCCCCTCGGGGCGGCCGCAGGCCGCGTACCCCGGGGCGGCCTGACGCTGGGCGGCTGCGCCAGGGCCAGCGGCGCCTTCCCCAGAGGCCCTTCCTCCAGGCTCTGAGAAGAAGAGCCCTCGCTTCTGAAATCCAGGGCAGGCCGCTCTTCCACCGGGAAAGCGGGAGACAGCAGAGCCGAAGCGGCGGGAGGGGGCGCCGCCGTAGGGAGAGCCGGTGGGCTGTTTTTCTGTGGCACCTTTTTCAGTGGCTGGACCACCTTGTTCTCTTGCAGCGAGGCGGGGACCCTCCCAGGGCTGTCTTTTGGGGAGGCAGCTGGGATCTGCCCGCTTTCCTTAGGAGACTCCCCTGCCTCAGCAGGGGGACATCTAGCAAGTTCCTGGGAGGCTGGCTTGGCATTTTTGGGCAGATGCTTACCTGGAAGTTCAGTGGCAGCGCCTGGGGAGATGCCCTCAGGCGCGGGCAACCTCTTGCTTTCCAGTGGTTCTGGCTTTGATTCTTTTGACCACTGTTTCAGTGGGGACAACGTCCCATTGTCCAAAGAGGGGATCCCGCCAGAGGGCAGAGGCACCTGTTTAGAATTCTTAAGGTTCCCACCATTGCCCTGTGAGACGGCCGCAGTCACTCTGACACAAACGCTCCCATTCCTCAGAAGCCCCTTGGTGGGGTCAGCGTTCACACTGGTTCTCGGCTTGTTGGTCCTTACAGGGTGCGTTTTTTTCTGGACCAGGCTCAGAATGTAACCATCCATTTTCTTACTCGATGAAGGATGGGGAGCAGACCACAAACTGCTTGGAGAGGGTAAGGAAGTGTCCGTCTTGACGGCATCCAGCTCAGATCCAACACAAATGTCGTTGGCATGGCTACCGAGCCTCTCGTCTTCCCTCAGGGGATTGCCAGTCAGGCAGAGGAGAAACATTGGGCTCTGCACGGCCACAGCATGAAGCGGACTGGGGTAGCGATACACATCATTCCCGTTTTTAGACACCAGATCACACTGGTACTTGGGATTCACATCTGCAATGACACCAAGGGAATTAGACTGTGATGTGGAGGGGGAATGGCCAACTGCCCCTGAGGCCTGGTCTTCACAGTGGCCTTCTTTATATTCCAACCATCCTATGAGATCTGAAAAACATTTAAAGGTACACTCTGGAGAAATGAATTGGTCAGCACCATCTCGACTCTGGCCAGTTTCTACGAAGACAAATTCATGGCTAGAGGGAGAATGCCAAAGAATCAACAAATATTCCACAAGCTATTCTGCTATTTCACATACAGTTCACACTACTGGGTGACGGAAAAAATAATTAACAAAGGAATTTTTAACAAGCTATAACTGTGAAGGAAAAATATTCAGTCATTAAAAATGCTTTCAGGGGCTTCCCCAGTGGCACAGTGGTTGAGAATCCACCTGCCAATGCAGGGGACATGGGTTCGATCCCTGGTCCGGGAAGATCCCACATGCCGCGGAGCAGCTAAGCTCGTGTGCCACAACTACTGAGCCTGTGCTCCAGAGCCCATGAGCCACAGCTACTGAGCCAGCGTGCCGCAACTACTGAAGCCTGCGCGCCTAGAGCCCATGCTCCACAATGAGGGAAGCCACTGCAATGAGAAGCCCGCACACCACAACGAAGAGTAGCCCCTGCTCGCCACAACTAGAGAAAGCCCGCGTGCAGCAACGAAGACCTAACACAGCCAAAAAAAAAAAAAAAAAAAAAATGCTTTCAGGGCTTCCCTGGTGGTGCAGTGGTTGAGAGTGCACCTGCTGATGCAGGGGACACGGGTTCGTGCCCCGGTCCGGGAAGATCCCACATGCCGCGGAGCGGCTGGGCCCGTGAGCCATGGCTGCTGAGCCTGCGCTCCGCAGCAGGACAGGCCACAACAGTGAGAGGCCCGCATACCGAAAAAAAAAAAAAAAATGCTTTCAAACTATTGAATAATATGGGGAAAACACCTTAAAGCAGAGAGAAAATCATAATAACAGACTATTGATTACAGTTTTATTAAGACTGGATATATTCGAAGAAAAAAGTCTGAAATGAAGCACGCCAAGATGCTAATAGAGCACTAGCATCTCAATATGGTGGGAAAGCAAGTAATGTTTGCTTTCTTCTTTATTTTCTATTTTCTAAATTTTCAGTAAATACGTACTGCATTATTACTGGAAAAATAAATGTTTTTTGAGTCGTTCTTTCTCTAGGCCACTCTCCCTTCTGTGTTCTATTCCTGGTTTCCCTTTAAAATACTTCAGATAAACTATACTCTCTATGTGCTTCCTCCTCATTTTTAATTTTTTTTTTAGACCTAATTATTAATGACATGTGTTCTAGTATAACTGTCAATTGAAAGGTCAGGGTAGCTAATCAAATTTCAATAGACACTAATTAAATTTAAATAATAATCACCCTATGTTTTCAATAGTGACACTAAAAAATAAAGTACAATATTTTAGGAGGGAATTCTTGATGATGTTTTAAAAGACTGAGTAGTAGTATTAATGAATAAATTTCCCACATCTCAAAAATGTAGATGCCAAAATACAATGACATCAAGCTTTCTTGCTTAATTAAATGATTTTGCTCTCGTCTTGGCATACATTATAAATATCAAATCCCCTGAACGACCTTTAGTTAGAGAAAATCAAAGTTTTTGTCACTATTTAATTTGTTGTCCATTATAATTATATTTATTCACTCAAATATTGAAAACCCACTACATGCTAGGTTCTATGTTAATTGTTAATTTAAGGGAAAGCTCCATGAATTCCAATGATAATTAGCAGTTGGGTGGGGGCGGGGAAGGGGGGGAATACAGTCTAGACCCAGAAATGATATGATTCATTTGTAAACAAAAGGTTATTGTAAAATAAAAGTGCCATGTCCCCAATCCCACCTCCACTGCCAATAAATAGTTTGTTGTAAGAAGGGGAAACCTCTCTAGCTAATATCCTTGCCCACCCCTCCTCACTACCCCAAGGCCTATCCTTGTCTTACTTTAAGCCACATTTACCTACACATCTTTCATCTCTTTTTCCTCCATAAAGTTAAGGAACAAGACAGGCATCCCAGCCGGCAAGGGCCAGCCCAACTGTCTCAATTATGTGAAGATGTGGCATTTGGGATAGCAGGAGCCTGTCTTTAAGGAAAACCTATACCAAAGTACCTTTAATAGGTTTATAAAATTTCCCTCTGAAGCCAGATCTGCAGAGTGAAAGGGAGCAATTACCAATGAACTTGAGGCCCAGTTACTCTAGATAACACAGATTTGTGCTTCGCCAAACATTTGCTGCTAACAACACACACTGTACAAAGACATCAGCCAATTAGCAGCCTCAGTTGTTTAGTGTTATGTTTGCATTGCCTGGACCTCAGAAATTCAACCTTTTACCCAAGTGGACAACACATACAAACCAAGGGTGCAGTGACTTGTGCCAGGACCCACAGCTCCTCTAACTTCCATATTTTCTCTGATCTTCTGAGGAATCGTACTAAAGCATAACTAAGGAAGGTGTCCCGAGTTTCAGCAACAACTCTGCCATTCAGCAAATGAGAAGCCTCTGACAAAGGCATATAAAACCAAATTCCTCCTCTGTTCGTCGAGAAGGTTGAACACAACAATTTCTGGATTCCCTCGGTGTGGTGGAAAAACATGGACCTGGCAGATAGTCCTAAGCTTGAACCCTGCCTCTGTCACTTACTCTCTATATAACCTTGAGCAACTTACCTAACCTAACCTCAGCAGGCCCCATTTTTCTGATACATAAAATGGAGCTAACAACACATGCCCTGCAGAACTCTCGGGAGGATTCAAAGCACATAAACGTATGCAGAGCACACAGCAGTGTGTGACACATAGTGGAAATGCAGAAACTCTTCCTGTATCAACAATGGCATGATTCTCTCTAGAGGTCACTGCAAGAATAGCCCAAAATGGGCAACATGGTCTAGGGGATCTCGCCCTATCCACCTGCTAAAAGAAGAGCGCTGCCATCATGCAAGGCATTCTGGAGAACAAGGAGGGGCCACTGCTACCAGAAGTGCCAAGCAGCTCTTAGCCAGGCTGACAGATATATTTAACTTAATGTAAGCTTTAGCTTTAAATGATTAATAGAAGAAGAAAACAGATCCAAAGTAATTTTGAAAAGAAAATGCAAACAACTGGACAGCAAAAGCTCAAAAAACAGAGCTCAAGAACTATAATATTGGGACAGGATTTCTAAAAATAAGTTATCTTGCTATCATCAGAATATAAAGCCAGGTGATACCCAAAGAGGACTGGAATTGTGGTGATCTTGATTCTAGATGCAACTATGGCACTAAATGCAGAAAGCTGATGAAGTTCTCTGAGCCTTTGTTTTTCATCAGTAGAAGCTAGACAACCTTTAAAGACCTTTGACCCCTTCCAATTAAAAACGTCTATCAATTGTAAAAAGTCTTACCTGCAGATTTGGGGCAACCATCTGAGATAGTCAAGGTTGCCTCCAAGGGGCTGCAGAAACAGGTGCTGGAATGACAGCTGGATAAACACTCACTAAAGACGGAGTTCGAGGAATTGGAAAGGGATCCCGAAGCCCCATCACTCAGTTCATAAAACCCTACAAATAAAAAACACCATTTGGGATTAAGATCATACCAAGCAATAACACACATTTGTGCCTAAAAGGAAATGGGGTAATCATGTAGAAAAGGTAGGAAAGGGAGAATATGAGAGGGAGGGGCACCAATTTTGGTTCACGAGATTTAGTGTCCTGACTTTATGGTTTCATTTCCAGCAATCTTTGGAAAAAGGCAAAAAGCTCATAACTATGGGTATGTTTCAAAGCTAAGAGTACCCTCACTCTCAAACTGACCTAGACCCCACCTTTAAAGATGTGCAAGGAAAGAGACTTAGATCTGTCAAACTTCAACTTTTGCACGGACATTTCAGAAAGAATAACTTGAAGAGAAAAACAAATCTATTTAAGTAGCCAAATGGTTTAAAAGAAAAAAAGAACAAACTTTTGAAGTGGTCTCAGGAAGCTGAAGTGTGACTAATTTTCTAGCCCAGTTCTGACTTTCTCAAGTTTCAAAGGAGGAGCACTCTTCCAGAAATCTGAATAGAAGCTTTTATTTTTAAACTCAGGAGACTTCAGTCAGATCAATCTCATTATTATAAATTTTTGTTGTCTAACAAACTTATCTACAAAACAGAAACAGCCTCACAGACATAGAGAACAGACTTGTGGTTGCCAAGGGGGAGGGGAGTGGAGGAGGGATGGATTGGGAATTTGGGATTAGCAAATGCTAATTATATAGAGAATGGATAAACAATAAGGTCCTACTGGGAACTATAGCACAGGGAACTATATTCAATATCCTGTGATAAACCATAATGGAAAAGAATATGAAAAAGAATGTATATATACATATAACTGAATCACTTTGCTGTACAGTAGAAATTAACACGACATTGTAAATCAACTATACTTCAACAAAACAAATTTTTTTTTAAAATTTGTTTTCTGATTTTGTTTCCCTCTTATGCAACGGAATGGCAGACTTCTCTTGTTTTGTTTTATTCTCTCCACACTGGAAACGAACTCCACTGCCATTTGCAGGTCTGGGAACGCTAAGCACAGGGGGCCAAAGCAGAACTCATGACCGCAGAATTCCTCCTTGTGCTCCCACACTCACCTGAGCTGGGGCGGCTGTCTGTCTCCAGGTGCTCCTCAGATGTCTTTTCCACATCCAGTCTCAGGTCACTTATCTGCTTGTCGAGTTCCTGCAACTGGTTCAACAAACCAGCATCTCTTCTCCTCAAACAATTCTGATTAGGAAGAAAGGGAGAAAGGAAAAACAAACAAATTTTGGTGACAGAGAACCAGAAAGTCTGGCTCTAAGTATTCAAATTACCATCTGAAGAGTTCCCTACATCTTCCAAAACCAAAATTTTTACTGGATGACCTGAAATAAAGAAAAACTTCAAGAATATGTCCTACGTTGAATTCCACTTTCTCACATTTTGTGGTGATATAGTTTCTTCATAAAAACAAGACTTGCTTTTAGTTTCAACTAATATATATATATATATATATATATATATATATATATAAACTTACTTTTTATAGGTAGTATGAGAAAAACCCACTGAGATTTTTCAAAAACCCTCTGTGTACAGCCAGTTTTTTACAGAACAGTACTTCACTGTAGACTCTTTAATTTGTCAGAGTATAACAGATTTCCTACAATACACTATAATCTTACTTAGGTGAGATTTTCTGGCCAAATGTCCTGCAGAGTTTTGTTTTCTATTAGTTGCTTTGTGGGGTTTAATCAGTCTTAGGGTCTTTGAAAGTGAGAAACTAATACTAATAGCCAGTGCCAAGTATAATGTGAGCTGGCAGAATCCAAAACCCTCAAGGGAAGGTCCATCAAGATTTGAACTCAGCTCGGGTTTCCAAAGGTGACAGACCGTAGTGCTAACTCACACCGCCACCTAGTGCTTCCTATTGCTGGGGAAGCAAAAAAAACAAAACTCAAAAGGCATCTGGTTCAAATCACAAATGCCAAGTCTACAAATGAAAACAGTACCACAAACACTGAGTGGACGGGAATTCTCCTGACATGCTGCCTTGCTCCCCTCCAGGGGTCAACAGGAATGCGCCACTCACAGTTGTGAGATTCAGGAAGACAAGAAGGTGCTATTGTATAAGACAATGCACACAATGTCAATGACAGGCATAACCAGCAAGAATTGGCTCAAATCAGCGTCTGCTACTAAAAAACACAGCAAAATGCCAAAACAGAGGTATTGCACAAACCACCATACACATATTGTACATCCTTACAAAACAGATGCTTATGAATCTACCCCTCCTGTCTGTTCTTTGACTTAAAACGCTTGGAGACATAACATGCTTGTTTGTTAGAATGAGTTCAGAAAAAAATGAACCAAACAAGTCAAATCACTTTGATGCTCAAAAAAGAGACAAATTATCTGAAAAGAGATAATACAAGAAAACACTTGACAAATAACCACACAGCATCACTGTTGGTAATCGTAGTAGGGACATTATCTAGCGTGCGTCTAGTTTCAGATAGTATCACATGGTCAGATAAGGATTTTTTTTTCTCCTCTTTTCAAAACTACATTTTTGAGGTCACCGAAACAAAGCTGCCGCCATTACTCTGAGGCTGGGTCAAAAGCTGTTCATCAATACATTAAGCGCCGAAGTTCTTTTTCTTCCCCATTAATGAAGACGGCAGAGACTGTCTGAGACGCTGACACAAATCCAATGATAAATGCTCCCTGAGAGCAGGTTTTTCTCTTCGCCCACCTCCACCTCAAGTCACAGCGAGCAGTACATATAAAATATGAGGGAAGGGGGCACTTTCTCCAGCCAAATTTCCATCATTTGCATCGGTTTTAGCCGCCTTATACAACAGGGCTTCTATCTTAAATTAAGCAGCAGCCCCGGCAAAAGCTGGCAGGCTGGGGAAAGCCTTGGGAGGGGCAGGTTCCCCGCGGCCGCTTCCGAGTAATCGTAAAATTCGGCATTGGACAGTCAACCGCGCCACAAGCCCCCTCCTCGGCTTTTGTCCCCTCTCGGCGCGAGGACGTGAAGCCAAGAAGCTCCCCCAAAGAAATGCTATTTTAAATGAGGCTTTGCAAACCTTCGGGGAGAGGGCACGCTTTCGTCTAACTGGAGAGTTTGAAGGTAACAACCAGGAGACTCCAAGAATTCCAAAGGCAAAGCAGGAGGGGAGAGCGGCCACCCCCGCCCGGCCGTCCGCGCGGGGTTGCCAGCCCCTTACCTGACACAAAGCGGGCACACGCCGGGATCGCGTGGGCGTCGGCAGCCCACGCGCCGCGGGCGCCCTCGGGAACCCAGGTCGGGGGGGCACCGGGCGGCGGTCCCGGGAAGCCAAAGGATTTCCCCAGTCAGAGGCACCCCAGCGCCCACCGCAGGCCACCTGCCCGACCCCCGGCCCGTCTGCAGGGACAGCCGTGCCCCACCTCCGGGCACGACCTACCAATTGCTTCCTCAGCAGCAAGATGTTCTCCTCCAAGAACTTCTCCTCCAGGCGGCTGCGCTGCGCCGCCTCCCCCGGCAGCTCTCCGGCGCGGGCTGCAGCTGCCCCCGCGCCCCCAGAGCTGCGCAGGGCGCCCCGGACCAGCAGCTCCTGGCGCTGGCGCAGGTACTCCAGCTCCGCCAGCCCGGCCAGCGTGGCCTCCTGCCGCTCGCGGGTGCGCTGCCGCTCCGTGTCCGCCTCGCCCTTCTCCCGCCAGCGCCCCTCGGGCTCCGCCGTGCGCTGCTCGCCCCGGACCGGCGCCGGCGGCTCCAGCTCCCTCGCCGTCCCGGCCGGACTCGGTTTCATGGCCCCCAACCCTACAGCGCGCACCCGTCCCCGCAGCCGGGCCGCCCGGGCGGAGGAGCGGGCGCTAGGGCTGCGGCCGCGGACTCATGCCTCCCGGCGGCCGGGACGGAGACCCGGAGCGCTCGGAACCCGCGCGCGCGGCCGCTGCCTGCGGCCGTCCGGGACCGGGCGGCGCCGTCCGCTGTCGCCACGCGTCCCTCGCCGCGGCCCCGCAGCTGATAACGCCCTGCCCGGCGCTACGTCACGCGCGGCGGCCCGGCGAACCCCCCGCCCGGCGCCCGCCTCCCCGCGCCGGCCCCTCGGCTGCGAGGCCCGCTCCCCCCCGGCTTCCCCCTCTAGTGTCAGGGGCGCCGCTCGCGCTCGGCGCCGGCCTCCTCCTCGCCGGGCCCTCCCCGCTCCTCCCTCTCTCCTCCCCCGCTCTTCCCGCGGGCCTCCTCGCCCCCTTTTCGGGTTTACAGCACCCAGTTTTTGCCTCGCTCCTTATTGGTTCTTTTCCCTCGCACAAAGCAAGGGGCGAGCACCTCGAGCCCCAGCATCCTGTTACAGTCGGCCTCGCAGGCAGGGTCCGCGAAGGGACGCGGCAGTTGGGCTCCCCAGAGAACTTTCTGAAACTCGACCGAGTTGAAGCACACAACGTTAACCCTTTCCCCACCCGTCCACTGTTCGTACCCACTCAGGCTGATTTAGGTTTCTTTCACCTTACCCAGCAAGGTACTGCGAATGTATTCAAAGACCATTTCTTGGGTTTGGCTTTTTGGACTCCAAGTTGTAAAGGCAGGCACTACAAGGCACAGTGCAACGTTGTCCTAAAACAGTTTCACTCTTAGTTTTGTTGCTGTTGTTTTAATCTTTTCACGGAAGGCATTTATCAATAAAATTAGGCAGGAGGATGTCGCTCTATAGCAAGCGATTGCATCAGTTCTTTTGCAAGCGCCGGGTTGAGTCCGCGCGCCTGCGCCCTTTGATTTTTGAGTTTTTTATTGTTATTTAGTCTGCGAGCACAAGAACTCTGACTCTGAAACCAGACTGCCTGAATCTGAATCCCCTTTCCAGCCAAGACTAGCTGTGCAGGCAAGTAACTTCACCTCTCTGTGCCTCCGTTTCCCCAACGGCAAAATGGAGCTAACAGAAGGAGTCTGTTGTTAAGAATTATAATAATATACAGTATATAATATATATGGGAGTAGGGGTGTTTACAACGTGGCAGGCACATAGATAGTAAAGGTTATATGAGTTGTATCTTTTTTTTTCCTCCAGAGGGACTAATAAACTTTTCCCCTGCAGTAGCATTTGTGGTATGGTCATCTCTGCTTGGGACACTGGTCGCAGGGAATTTCAGTGGGATAGGGGTCTGGAAATGCCACTAGCTGGCTTGTCTAGGGAAAAGTACCATATCTCTTTTAAACAGCAGTACATCCAAGAGCCTCAGAAATCGAACCCAGCAAGTCGCAATTTGCTGAAGTTCAGGCAAAGTGTTGTGTGAAGGAGTGCATCCTATATCATTATTTCAGACTCTTACACCTTTACCCAGCTGCTTAGCCCTGCTAAGAATTCTCCATTTCTCCCCTCTGCCTAGTCCAACCTTCTTCCCTCCAAGATCAGTTCAGTTCTCTCCTCTGAACTCCTGTTAACTGCATGAATATTTGATTCTTACCAAATGCTATTTGTATGGTTATTTATATAGGTACGTACACTTACATCTATGTACGTAGGTGTTTATGTGTATCCCTTCTCTCCAATTACATTATTAAAGTTCCCTGAAGGCAGTGATTGTTTTAATATCCTCTTAGTATTACTGTACTCAGGACAATGCCTTTGCAAGCATTCAAGAAACTGCAGGTTGGTTGTAAATTGTTTTCTCATTAACATACTTTCCAGCTAACTTAATAGTACCCATTTAATCTCTGCAACAAATAGAGTCAAGTTGACCTGACTTGAGTCATGTCATAGAGTTTTGTTGACAATAGAGTCAACAAAACAAAAACCAGAGTTCTCTTGCCACCCTCCATTGACTTCCCCATTGCTGCCCCTCACAGACTAACTGGAACTATATCTACAACCATGATTCATAATTAACCAGATTGTATATCAGATCTAAAAACAGAGTTATGCTGAGGTGCTCATCAACATACAAAATTAATTCCATTCAGTTCACCTATGCTTTATGCCTACTGTGTGCCAGACACCATACTTGATAATACAGGAATGAAATTTCCCTCCCTAATTTTAGTAAGGCACTAAAGAATAATGATTAATCCTGTCTACCAAATGCCACTCACCCATGTCCTCTGTCATTGTCTCATGCTATTCATTTCTAGGCAAGCTTCTTGCTTTCTAGTTCTGAATTAGATTCCTTCTGGCCGGGTGGAATCTATTATTGTGGCCTGTGTTATGTCACACATAGACAACTATATTTATATAGTTGAGGGGGGGAAAAAGCTGAAACATGTTTTTACACACTACTAATAAATCTTGTTAAAGCAGACAAGTCGCTGTGTCTCCAAACCTCCCCACCTCCCAAGCCCCCTACCCACCAAATGCCACTTTGAGCTGGCTCATTAGTCCAAAGCAACCATTTGCCCTAACAGCTTGTACATCTCCATGAAAAAGCGTTCCCAGCAAGTTTCAATATTAAAAGTAATGTATTCAAATGGTTCCGCCAATAAAATGGTCGCAAATAGGAAAAAAGGTCATGCTTTCTAAAGTGTCCATTACACATTAATAAATAATGCTGCTCATTCACGCGCCAATTAAAACAAACTCAGGCTGTCAAGTGAAGTTAGAAGCAAGGAGCTCAATGCTGTAATTGTTTTTCCAGGAAAACTCCCAATGTTGTCAGATTAAGTGTGCCTGGTTGGGTTGCCCCTCTTCTCTTCTTAACCCAACAGCCAATTTTTCTCCTCTCCAATTTAGTCCTCTGGCTTTCTTTCCTCTTTGGTTCTTTGTTTTGGTTGCAGGTATTGGGGACGCAGTTGAAGGTAATCATCCACTGTTCACTGCTCCCTCCTATCAGAGACAGGATCTCACTTCCCCCTATTGTTGTTTTTTTTTTAATTTTTAATTTTTATTTATTTTTAAATTTATTTTTGGCTGCGTTGGCTCTTCACTGCTGCACGCAGGCTTTCTCTACTTGTAGCGAGCGGGGGCTACTCTTCGTTGCAGCGCGTGGGCTTCTCATTGCGGTGGCTACTCTTGTTGCGGAGCATGGGCTCTAGGTGCGCAGGCTTCAGTAGTTGTGGCACGCGGGTTCAGTAGTTGTGGCTTGTGGGCTCTAGAGCTCAGGCTCAGTAGTTGTGGCCCAGGGGCTTAGTTGCTCCGCGGCATGTGGGATCTTCCTGGACCAGGGATTGAACCCGTGTCCCCTGCATTGGCAGGCGGATTCTTAACCACTGCGCCACCAGGGAAGTGTCCCCCACCCCCACCCCCCGATTTGATTTTTCTTTCCCTTTCTTTTTAAAGCAAGTGCTGGTGCTTCTTCCTCCTCTAAAGCCACTTCATCTTCTTTGTAGTATCGCGCAGCTCTCCTTAGTTCTTTTGCTTTCCCTGGAGGCCTCTGTCTTCTCAGACAAGCTGCTAATCGACGCTCAGAAAGTGTGACATTAAAGACGGGGACGGGGTGGATCTGCTGCCCAGAAGATCTGGAGAGTAAGATAAAGTTGCCAGCATGAAAAAGAGTCTCGACTGAATATATCACAGTCGTGTAGCTTATGCTTAAAGATATTTCCTGGGCAGGGTCAGAAAGGGTCCCTCAGATCACACAGTCTGACGCTTTGCCCTTGGGCAGAACAACTCCCAACAGCACCCTCACAAAGTCTGAGCACCACTGTACAAATGCCTTATCCAGCAGTGAACATTCTTTTACAGCCAAGCAAAGTAAGAAGCATCAATTGCACGTTTTGCTATAGAGTAAAGCAACAAAATGATGCCTTGCAGCTTTTATGGCCAAACACAAATGATGTAATTGGGAAAAGCTGTCTCCAAATAGGAGGGAAAAAAATAAAGGGCAATCCTTTGAGTTGGGGGTGATGACCACCATTCGAGGGACTGGGATCAAAGCTCCAGCCAGACATCAAAGCCCATCTGAGTCTAATGCCAGAAGAGCCACAGTGAATTAAACTTCATATATAAACTAATTATAGCCTGACCCCACAATCAGGCTTCAGTGAGCACGTAGGGGAAAGAAAGCAGACATTGAAACAAAAGATCAAGAGAAAAGAAGGTTGGTAGCAAAACTGGGCAACATCATGGCCCTGACCACTTTACAAATCTTTTGAGGGCAGAGGGGAATCAGGGAATGGCAGCGGAAACAGCAAACTTTTGACAATGCTGGTCTTGTCTGCAAGGCTATGAAACAGCTTCTTCCACCCTCACTGACTCGTGCACAACCAGAGGCATCCTTATTCCTGGAAGAAAAGGTTTTCTTTTAGCTCTTTTTTAGCACTGTGAAAGAAGTTCCCCGGCACCAGATTTCTGTTGAAGGAGCGAGCACAAGGTGATTCCATGAAGTTTAGGTGTGGATTCCCAGCACATCTGTCTGGCAGTGCCTGGCGCTGCCCACACTCTCAATCACTGATGTCTCCACCAGCTTTGGACTTTAGTCCCTTAGCTCTGCCGTTTCAGCTGGTTATCTTTACAGATGGAAAGCGCAGCATAGCAACCGTGCAAATACCCTAGAACTACTTGCTCTGGTAACAACACCACGAAATAAGACTACTTCATCCCTAGGCAAAATTTAAAAGTGTTTCAATTACAAGTGGCCTCTTTAAACAATTATATTCAGTGGATTTTGCCCTTACTCTGATTTATTGGGACCAGTCACCAATTATTTGAAAGTCTCAACCCCATGAACTGGCAAACCATTGCACATCTGATTTGACAATCCAAAGAACATTTTCAGTCATTTTTTTTGTAGATAAGCGTTAGTGATTTCTTCAAATCACAAAGTCCAAGTGTATAACCTGAGTCTCTTAATTAAGAGAAAAAAATTTAAAGCAGGCATTCTTATAAGATAAAATCAAATATATACCATCATCATTACATTGCACCTCTTTGAGCGATTATTCATGTATTCAACAGATATTTGAGTACCTAATACATGTCTGGCGCTGGGGACAAAATGGTAAACAAATCAGACATAGTCCCTACCTTCATGGAGCTTAAGGTCTAGGAGGTAAACCGACACTAATTAAATAATTACACACATCTGTGATATATATATATATACACATATATATATACATATATATATATATATATTTCCAAATTGTGAAACTACCACAATTTGCAAAATAATATAGTGGGATGTGTAAATAATTTCATACTTTAAGAACAGAGAGGGGCTTCCCTGGTGGCGCAGTGGTTGAGAGTCCGCCTGCCGATGCAGGGGACATGGGTTCGTGCCCCGGTCCGGGAAGATCCCACATGCCGCGGAGCACTGGGCCCATGAGCCATGGCCGCTGAGCCTGTGCGTCTGGAGCCTGTGCTCCGCAACGGGAGAGGCCACAGCAGTGAGAGGCCCGCGTACCGCAAAAAAAAAAAAAAAAAAAAAAAGAACAGAGAGAAAGGCATCAATATAAATTATCCTTGGAGGCTAATATTTCTTTTAATCCTGTCTAATTGTGTCATCTTAACAAGTAAATATAATTATTGATATTGTATTAAAAAACGGCACCCACACTTCATTTTTCTTTTTTAAAATAATATTTTCAAAGCAGATATATTCTATGATTCTATCCAAAAAGTAATACTCAAGTGAAATCACACACACCCCTCAAAATTATTGACCTTTATAAAGGTTTTTTACAGAGAAGGGGATCTTATATTTAACTTTTTATTATCTTTTTAAAAAATATTTACTCTCCTTAGAGCTACATTTGAAAGGTCTATAGGGAGATACTTGATCTATAGCAAACTAACAAAATTTTCATCTAAATATCGTTTATTAAAAGGTAGTAACTAATATATGTAAGTAAACTTGAAGATAACTAATTTCCTTACAGATCTGTTTATTACCTTTTCCTCAGAATAATCTCAGAAAGGAGAAAGCTTCGCACCAGTGCATGGTACTCTGAGCGATTTCCAGTGTGGTTTCCCGATCAACATTTCTACACCAGCAAAGGGAAATGACCAGGTGATGCTTTGCTGAAGAGCTCTGGTTATTCAGGTGAAAGCAGAGGTTTCTGCTTTAGGATTTAGACAGTAGGTCCAGTTCTTTGATTTCCTTTGCTCCTATGAACCTAGACTCTCTGAGGCCAGGGAGAAACCGAACCAGAGCTCATAACGAGCTCCCACCCTGAGTTCTGGGCAGGTGTTTGCCTCCAAGACCCACTAAGCCACTTTAATTAAGATCCCTCGGGGGCCTCAGGACCCCTGTGGAAAAGTCCAGAATGCCATTATCGCCCCGAGAGCGCCTGAAAGCGCTGGCTGCCGCCTGAGGCTTAGGTGGCCTCGCCCCACAGGGAGCCGCTTCCTCTAATCCCGCTGCACCTCCGCGGCAGCGCCCGCCGTGTGAAGAGTAGCACGTCCACTTCAAACAGAAATCGGGCCTTGGGTCTGTTTGGGCGGAGGGGAAGGCAGGGGGTGGTGAAGAGCCGCAGATTCAAAGAGAAGTCAGCTGGGATGACAGGCAGCGGTTCCAGCCCCCAGAGACTGAAGCGGCTGACAGGAGGCCGAGGGGCTCCGCTTCCATCTCCCTCTGAGCCCCGGGGGTCTCTCCCTCCGGGGCCGGGACTCTTTGAAGTCAGGGAGGATGGTTTTGACAACAGATGGGACAATTCGCTTCTGTTCAGTTTGGTCCGTGAAGACTAAATCCAAACAGAGTGGGGGGAGTTTTGCCTCGTGATAAAGGAACGCTGCCATTTTGTCACACCCAACTCTTCCCCCTCCCAGGCCCCATGGAGGAATTTGCTTGACCCTCTCTAACCTTTAGTACATGCTGTTTCCACAGAAGAAAGAATCCGATTCTAACATTAGCACTCACTGTTGTGGTGAGAGGCTGTACACTGAGGGTCAGGCCAGGATGGATTTGAACCCCAGCTGCACCCCACTCCATGGCTCGGTAATGCCCACCATACACTGGTGTTGCCAACTTGGACCTCTCTCAGCCTCGTTTTACTCATCTGTGAAATGGGCCTTATACCTAACCTTAAAGAGAGGTTTTGAAATGTCTGGAAATAAATGTTGGTTACCCCAAAGTCCCCAATGTTACACGTGCTTGCACCCTCCCACACACAGAATGGACATTTAAGGACGTTCCTCTCAGATACAAATTATCATTAACCATTGCTTTGCCAGTTTTCATATATTGCTTCGAAATTTTTCCTAAAGCATACATGTCATATTGTTTTCAAAACATTTTATCTGGTTTTGAACTGTGATTTCACCCACTGGCACTTGAGGCTGCCAAGATGAAACACAGGGGTCCTGCCCTTAGAAACTATATGGACCCATAGAGCAATATGGTGTATTGGAAAGAGCATACATAAGCTTTGGCCAGCGTTCAACTCCTTAAAAAAGTCTTTTAATCTCTCTGAGCCTCAGTTGCCTTATTTGTAAAATGGGATCACAGTTAAGTCACAGACAGTATATGAAGGATCTGGCACATTATAAATGCTGAAGAACGGTTGACTTCCTTCTTTCTTCGCTTTCATCGTTTATCTGAGGTATTACTTAGGTTAATGAAGTTTATTTGGCCCCTTCCTTTTTTTTTGCATGGCCTTTGATTATGGAAAATTTCAAAACACAAAAGTAGAGAGAATGGTATGATGACTTCCCATGAAACCATCACCCAGGTTAACAATTAAAAACAGATTATGAACAGGGCACATTTAGAAATAAATATTTTGATAATTTGGGGCTCAACGGATATAGAGTTACAGATTAAAGCCGTATTCCCGTCTTTAGTTTAACGCCAGGCGTATAATAAGCATTCAATAAATGCTAGATATTACTATCATTGTTATCACTTATTTTTTTCTAAACATATCCAAAAACCTTTTACAGAGCTTATATAATACACCTTTCATCCAAAGGCGGCAAAGCGTTTCCCACAGTCCTTACAGTACATCATGAATGTGGGGAGATGAAGTTACCCTGAAGAAAAAGCTGTGGAGTGATTCTCACCACCTCTCAGGACAAGACCCCGGTTACTGGTCCCGTGGTTCTTGTTCTTGTGCACCAATGCCTTTTCCCCTCGTGCTCTGGCTCACCTGCTGAGCTTGGCAGTGAGCTCCTTGAGAACTGGATTCATGCCTGATGCAGCTTTACCTCTCCAGGGAAAGTGGCTGGGTGAGTGCTTAATGTTCAAAGTCATAGAGTCTGGAACAAAGTACTATTAGGAAAAGAACTAATGAAGCCAAATTAGCTTGAAAATTAGTTAAAGCATCCCCAGTGTCTAGACTGAGTTTCCTTCATTTGGGTTAGAGAGGTCTTTTTTCACGAACAACTAAATCTACTATGATACATAGATTAAAACTACTGGACCCTTTTGGCCATTATATATAGAAACACTGAAGCCAAGAATGTGAATTCAAAAACTCATAAGTAAATTCTTGGCTTAATCAGTGTTGCCTCTTATTCAATTTGACTTTAAACTCCTCAAGGGCAGGGACAAATCCTACTTTCTCTCTAACTCCCTCAGAACAAAGCCCGATACAAAGCAGATACTCACCAAATGCTTGTTTAATTCAATCACCTTTCAAGGTAGATTGAGATGGAATCCCGTCTCTGATGGACTGGCTTTGGAAAATTCTACAAATAGATCTTTAGAAACAAAATTGGGTACTTTTCCAGTCAGCTCCACTTTCAGAAACAACTTCTGTAAGTTTGTGTCTTTTAGGAAAATATTGAGGAAACAGGAAAAAGAGGAACCATTCCATTTCTGAATAGATAAGAATAAAGTCTGATAAAGACAAAAGGCATTTGGGGTCAGTAGAGTTAAAACAAACTCAGACTGCCCAGCCTGTTTGAAGTTGACAAGAAACAGAGAATGACCCACTGGTCCATTATGGAGCACAAAGCAACTTAATCAGCATTTCATCAATGAGACGACACCATGGGGTAGCCCAGCCAGGCCAACTGGCACTGTGTAAAAAGCCGTGGGTATTTTTACCCAAAGAGCATTTCTACCTGAGCACATCTGTGTGTGTTTGTGTGTGTGCTGAGTATAAGGATGAGGAATGGCAGGGGGTATCACTAATGTGGGATCCATGCTTTCTCATTGCTTCCCATAATGGAATTCCTATGAAGATTCTTAAAAAATGGTTTCATTTTCTTTTGTCATTAATTCAGGTTTACTCCTTCATGATAGTTTGTAGCACCTCACAGAGTCCTAAGCACCTACTAGGAGTTTAATAAAACGCTTGTTGTATTGGGTAGGTACAAGGGGTAGAAATCACTAATGTAATATTAAACAGATGCATTTCCACTGAAGACATACTTTGGTGAGGGCTCTTCTAACTGAAAATGTTTCCTTTCCTATGCTATCACTTATATGTGGAATCTAAAAAAATGATACAAATGAATTTATTTACAAAACAGAAATAGACTCCCAGACAAAGAAAACAAACTTATGGTGGTTACCAAAGGGCAGCGGGGTGGGGAGATGGGTGATAAATTAGGAGTTTGGGATTAAAATGTACACACTACTATACATAAAATAGATAACCACAAGGACCTACTATAGAGAACATGGAACTATACTCAATATCTTGTAATAACCGTTAATGTACGAGAATGTAAAAAAAGAATATATATAACTGAATCACTTTGATGTACACCTGAAACTAACACAACATTGTAAATCAAATATATTTCAATAAAATTTTTTTAAAGAATGGTTCATTTCCAAAGATGGATGCATGTGAGCCCACTTCTCTGAGCACAGAAAGTTTTACGTTAAAAACTGTTCCAACCTCAAGCCCTTCTTCCTAGTCAACCTGCACCTGGGAAAGACCCAAATATACTCTGACTGACACTGGGTTCTTCTCAGGATTTTTCCAGGAAGCCAGGATCTTACCTTGCCAACTGCTGTAGCTGCAGCTGCTTCAGTCAACTACAAAGGGAGGGAAATCTGGGGCTGCTGCATGACCGGTGTCCCTTCAAGCATCAGGCTGCCCTTTGCACCTGGGGGATTTCACTGGCTTAGGAAAAGCAACACAGAAAAAAAAGCCCAGAGCTTACAAATATACCTTTTCCTTCCCCTTTTAGCTCATTTCCACATCAAAGAATTAAGTTTCTCTATTTTCAAGAGAGCTGAGGCCATTTTAGAATTACAACGCATACCACTCTCTTAATCTGGACCAACTGTGTCTCCTGACACTGTCCAAACCACATCACCCTCTCTTTCCTCCCTCCTTTCTTTTTAAATATCCCCTCTCCTCTGAGGACCCTAAATAAGCATCTTGGCAATGGAAGGCAGTAGAAATTAAAGTGGATCTTTGGCATATCATATACTGTTGAAGAAACACAGAAAACTGAGAGCTGTTTAGCATGTGACCTAAGCGGGGACTTTGACCCTTAATAATCCAAGAAGGGAAGCATGCAGATATGTTGCTATGCATCACTAGGTAATTGCTTGAATTCTCGGTCTTTACAAAAAGTTTGTCATCCTGTCCAACTTGTCTTCTGAGAAAGAATGAAATTAGCTCTTTACCTTTCCCCCATCATCACAAAGAACAAAACCCCAAAGCTAGGTGATTATGTTTCAGGTCCCTGTATATCCCTCCCTTCTGCCCCATATGTTCTGACTGGGAGCCTATCAGAAGAATGTGAATAATGAGGCTACGTTTTCTTTTGACCCAGCTGTTTACAAACAAAGCTCTGCCTTCTAGGAAAGGCAACGAGATTTAAATTGCTGAAAATTATCAGCCTCAACTCATCAAAATTTCATTGCAGTGCTACTCATTCAGGAAATGGGAACCATGAGAAATTTCCCTTTTTTTAAATTGCCACCAGATGTGGCATACAAAGAATCTTTATTAAAATATCACACAGTAGCCAATGCCCTCCAATTTTTTCTTCTGACACTTTGGTCAGAAAATGAATAACAAACCACTGATCAGAGAAAAAGAGCTCTAGATGTTATCTGGGAAATTGCAAAGGCCTTCACCTGCCCCCAGAGCCTCCAGCCACCTTGCCCTGCCTTACCTTGTCTTTTTTCCATAGCACTTAACACATTATTACACTATATACTTATTATGTTCATTATTTATTGCCTGTCTCTCTTGCTAGAATGCATGTTCCATAAAAGTAGGGATCTTTGTTTTGTTCACTGATATATCCCAAGGGCCTAGAACGGTGCCTGGCACACTATACCTGCTCAAATATTTGTTGAGTGAATGAATCAATGAGTCAGTTTGTCCATTCTTATTTTTTTTTATTTTTGAAGTTTTTATTGGAGTATAGTTGATTTACAATGTTGTGTTTGTCAATTCTTATGGGGTCAAAATCTCTAGGCCTCACCTCGGAAGTGGCACTAATGCCACATATCCTATTCCACACAGGTATCATCAGAAGGATAATCCCAATCTTAATTCCAGATACACTTTGTCTCGCTCCCTTTACCCTGCTTCTCTCCCGAGAGTATCTATTTTTGTCAATGACAACACAATCTACTAGTCCTAACACTAAAATTCTTATTCTGTTACACTTCCCTCTTCCTCAGATCACTAAGTCATCAAATTCTTGAAGATGCACCCTTTCAAATGTCTCTCCGATTTGTCCCTTCCTCTCTATTCTCATTGCCCTTGTCTACACAATTATCACCTCAAATAGATTCCTAATTGATCCCTTAGCCTCTAGTCTCTCCCCCCTACAGGTTCTTTTGCATATCATAAGCATCGTTTTGAACACATCAATCCTCTTCCAAAGCCAGCTGTGATCTGGCCCACCTAGCAAACCTGACCTTCCTGAGTGGTCAAATGGTCAGGAGTTAAGTCTTGAAAAAATAGAAAGTGTTGCATAGGCAAATGAGTTATGATACGTAGGGGGAGGGGACAGGATCGCAACTGTTAGGCTAAGGAGCTTGAACTCCATCCTGGAGGCTGACTGGAGACAGAATTCATGGTCTATTGAAAGATATTTCTGACTATTAATTCAACAATTATCTACTGTGTATCCACTATATCTCTGGCAGTGTTGAAGGTGCTGGGGATACAGGAGGGAATCGTTTTTCTTGGGATTCTGGGACAGGTAGAGAGAAAACAGCAAAGACCAATAACAAGCCACCCACAGCCTCTGTCCTTGTGCTCACTTGTTCCCTTCTACTGGCCCCAGACACCCTCAGATTTAAAATAAGCACAGTTAGCCAGGCTAGTCATCACTTCACCTATTCTCTGGCTCAAAGCTGCTGCTGCTGAAGACTTGGGCCACAGGTTAGTTAGGAAAAAGAAAAGAAACGTTTCGTATAAGTCATGAGTCAACAAACTTTTTCTGTGAACAGCCAGACAGGAAATATTTTAGGCTGTGGACCTTACACTGACTATCACATTGACTCAACTGTAACACAAAAGCAGCCACAGATAACACTTAGACAAGTGGGCATGGCTGCATTCCAATAAAACTTTATTTACAAAATCAGGTAGTGGGCAGATTTGGTCAGTTAGTTCACTGACCTCTGCTCTAATATATTAGGATATTTCAAATCTAATGCTTTGCTTTAATTAGGGAAGGTAGCATGGAGGAATGTAAAGATAATGAGCTTTGGAGCTCGGAAAACTGGAAAAGAATTCCAACTTAACAACAAAACCTGGGGCATTAGGAAAATAAACTACAGCTTCCTAATATATAAAATGAGACGCAGCATAGCATGGTGGCCTGTAGAGTCAGTCTGCCTGGGTTCAAATCCCAGCTCTTCCACTTTCTACTTTTGTGATTTGGGGCAAGTTTCTTAATCACTCTGAGCTTCAGTCTCTTCAGCTATTTTCAGGGGGATGAAAAATTAAACCCTCTTCATTTTGAGGATTAAGTGAGCTCATGCATATTAAGCGCCTGGAACAGAGTGAGCACTTGATAGCTGTTAGATATTATTATTGTTATTATTACTGTAATATTACTGTGACTTTCCTAAGGAGTGGCTATTGAGCCATTACCAATACAAGTATTTGTTTTCTTCTTTCAGAGACTAAAAACAGACAGGAGTTGTTCTGTTCTTACACTTTGAATATTTTTCACACAATTACAGGAAGCTGAAGCCACCTTGTAAAGCAGCCCCTGCTTTTTTCAAATATTTGCCTATAAGTGGATTTCAAAGTCTGAAGATTATCATGCATAATATATTATGCTTATGTCAGCATTAAAATTTTTCCGTTGATTTTTCTCTTGCCCCCATCAAGGGTTTTGTTGGACATGACTTTGTCTCAAGAGGAGGCTGCTTTTGCTTATTCCGAATTGTGAGCACAAAGAATTTCTTTCAGGCTTAGTGTCTTTAAATCAACTTATGTGGTTTTTGTCTCCAATTACAACCAAGTTAAAATTCTCCAATACGCACTAAACGTCCCTTCCCAGGTTAGACAGACATAAGATTGTCCCAGTCCATTCAACACCATCAGGAGAAAACAGGACTGGATTTTGGGTGTCTCCACCCAGAGCACCCTGTCCTCCTGGCAACTGGTACCAAAACTGAGGAAAGAAAGTAGATTCATGAGTCTAAGGAAATCTTTTACTCCAGGGTGCTGTATCCAGAGTTTAATCATAATGGACGAGTAACCTTTCAAAGCACACACAGAAAAAGAGATATTATCTTTCACACTCTATAGCACACATCAAGAATAATACTGCTCCAAAGTACATTAAAGCAAAGATGGTCTTATTTGAGTGAGAATCTGTAGGATCACTTTTGTTGTCTGTTATGCTTTATAGAATGCATCTCAGAAATCTTAATGGCTCTTCACATAAAGATCCCTTGAGCCAGGAGTGTGGACTGTTCCCTTCTGGTCATGTCACCACTAGTAAGCACAGCAGCCTTCTCCTAGCCTGCTCAGAGAGTGGCAGGCTGCATTTCAGGTCGTCTCAGACAATCCAAGCCACTGTATACGTCTGCTCTTTGTTAGAAGTAATCAGCCCCAGGAGCAGAGGTGGTAAACAGTAATTAATATGCAAATTTGCAAGTAACTTGCCTCAGGGTGCTGAGCCTTCTTTGTTTGTTTGCACAGTCGTGGACAAACTGGGATTTGTCTTTGCCGTAATTAGCAGGATAAATATAAAATTATGACATTAATTGTTAGCTGGTTTTTTCAAAATGGTAGTATACCCCTGCTGTGCCTGAGATGCTGCAGCTCCGTAGGGGGTTCCTTCAAAAATGAATTTTAAAATGCCGAAGTACCCATTTTAATTAAAAGGCAAACACTGAAATGAGTTTGTCACTTCAAAAATCATAGTTACCGGGCAACAAATCATCAATGCATATATTAACAATTAGTATTTGTACATCAGTTGACCTTATCTCAATGCAAAAAAAAAAATCACTCTTTTATAATAATAATGAAGAGTAATATTTATTAAGTACTCTGCACCAGGCACTGTGTTAAGCACTTTTCTTGCATTATTTCAATGACTCCTAGTAGCAGACAGACTGGGTGGTGCTATTAATATCCGCATACGTGGAAGCCAATGCTTTAAGATAGGTTTTTCTGGGTCTGCTCTCTAACTGTTGTGTCTTCAAGATTATATGTGCAGCTCTCGTTTCTTTTCTTTTCGGGTTCTCTCTTCACTGAGAAGTTTTTACCATCTGGCTGCTTTCAATTAATGTTTCGCAGCATACTGATGATGGCCTAAACCTTATCTCTAGCTCCAACTTGTCTCCACTACATTTTAGTCCTCATCAGATTCTTGCTTCTGCTACCAGGTAAAGCCCATATTCCTTAGCCTGATATTGAAGGCTCTCCCCAGTCTGGCTGGCTAATTTCCATCTTTTATTTCCCATTTTATTCTTTCATGGTTCAACTCAGCTCCCATTATTTAGCGCTAATTGGCGAAGTCATTATATTTGTTCCTGGGGGTGGGATGGGAAATGGGAAAGTGAAATTTTAAAAAGCACCAGTTCTCAAGGAGGTTCTGGCGAGAATTCAAAGGAAGCAACGATCAACTTCTAAACTAAGACTTCTGATTGTCCTGATTATAGAGAAGTAGGAATAGGAACCCAGTGCCTCTCTCTTTTGGTAACACAGCCCAGTGCCTTAGGTAGGGCATGCGGCGTGATGCCACAAAGCCCTTGGCAGTGGTTTTCTTCCAACTTGATGTACATATCTCTGAAGTTCTTCCTTTCCTTCCAAGTCTCAGCTCTAGGTCGCCTCGCTCGGAAAGCCTTCCCTGCTTCTCCCTAGCACATGAGGCATCCTCTGTCCCGTTCCCACTGCAGCCTTCCTTTGACAATTACAATACGATATCACACCACGGTGTGATTTCGTGTTTACCTGGCTGTCTCCCCACTAAACTGTGAGCACCTTGAGGTTAGAAAAAGGATTTTCTCCCCTTTATGTCTCTCATGCCTAGAAGAGTGCTGGCACCTTATTGGCACTAGTTGCTCCTTGCAAGCAGCCAGACAGTGTCAGACCTGCTAACAAAGTCAGACAGTGCCTTCAGAGAGGAAATTAACAATTCAAAGCAGGGGCCAGTGAAAAGGAACCTGGAGGAGTAGCTGGGGAAAAGCTACCTCCAGGCTGGCCAGGGCAAGTGATCTCCAAACCTCCAGCTGATTACTGAGGGCTGGGAATGGGAGTGGCTGCAAAAGAAAGGCTTAGCAAAATGACTTTATAAACTGCTCCATTCCAGGACTTTCTGAAACAAAATACCCCAGGAACTGCCCTTTGAATCTCTGAATATGGCAACTTTGGGCAGGTTCCTTGGGAAGAGTAGGTGTAATATTTATTCTACTCTTTTAAGAGATGGTGAAATAATGGTGCCACTAGAAGGCAATTGCCTCGATACTGCCACAGTAGCCATTAGAAGTCTGTAAAACTTGACCTCAGTGGATGTTCAAAGGGATACACACCATCAGCCCAAGAGCTGTGAGGCCTCTTTCTGGCACCGTCTGTGGCTCCATCATGCAGGGCCAGAGATAGTCAAGGCAGGAGGCAAAAGAAGGAATGATGAGAAGAAGAAAAGCATCCCCGGGTTTTCAATGTACCTTCAACCTCCCACTCTTCCCCTTATAAGACCCTCTGCCATCAGTCACAGAAGAGCACCACAGCATCAGTTATTCTCAAAGGATGGGAGAGAGTCCCCCAAACACACACCATCGGGGTATAGACTGAAAATTCCTGAGTTATTCTGCTGGCACTAATACTACAACGTCTCTAACCTCCCAGGGCTGACCCAGACATGTCTGTTGTCCCATTTTCCGTACATCCACTCCAGCTCTTTCTAAAGCCTTGGTGCAGGGTGCCAGGTCTAACAGGGCGGGAACCGAGGAGGAGCACAGGCTCTTTGGAAGCAGGCATCTATGGATCAGCTCCTGCCATCCAGCGAGAACAATGGGAATTCCCCACCCTCCCCATTCTCTTCATCCTGAACAGGGCCACTTTTATTATTTTATTTTTTGGTACTCCACATGGAAGGTTCTAAAAAGAGGGAGGCTTGGGCTTCCCTGGTGGCGCAGTGATTGAGAGTCCGCCTGCCGATGCAGGGGACACGGGTTCGTACCTCGGTCCGGGAAGATCCCACATACCGCGGAGCGGCTGGGCCCGTGAGCCATGGCCGCTGAGCCTGCGCGTCCGGAGCCTGTGCTCCGCAGCGGGAGAGGCCACAACAGTGAGAGGCCCGCGTACTGCAAAAAAAAAAAAAAAAAAAAAAAAGTTCCAAAGCACCATCAAATATTATTCTAAAAATCTGTCATTCTTCTCTCAAATTACAGTATGCTGTTTCTCCATTACAACCCGTTGTATGTTTTATTACGAGTTTCACTCGAAGTTGATGAAGAAAAGGGGTGCTGACATGAAAACTGAAGTGCTCTTCTGAAGACTTTGAAAACCCGTGGACTTTGTGGGGCCACAGAAGGGATGCTCATCACTGCCGCCCCTCACCTGGGAAAGAAGCCAGTCTGTGGAACAGCACACTCAAGATTCATTACTGTCAGTTCAGTGAAATTACATGTATTAGCATTCAGATTAGATTGTTTACATAATGACAATTACTACAAGAGGGAAGATGGCACTGAAATGTGCCTGTGTGGTTGACACACGTGACTGGTGAAGAGCCCACACCACACACGGGGCACAGGCTGAGCCTCTCACCTGGCATCCACGAAGATGCTGAGGCAAGGTGCAAACCATGGCTGGTGGTGTGGCAAGCTTTAATGAACACGGGGCTAATGGAAGTCCCCGTCAGACAATCTCAGGTTACTTAGGCCCAGCAAAGAACCCAATCTCCAGTCTTCTCTTGTCACGAGCTAACTTGACCTGTGGGATTAAGGTAATGACTTACTCCAAGAAACCCTCAGATCATTTTTGAAACTCACACAGTTCTGCTCTGAGAGACGTGGGATGTTGGTCTTTCCTCTAAGGTATGGAACCTATGCCTAGCAGGACTTCAACGTATCGTAGACCCACTTAGCTCTTTAGAACAAAAAGCTACCTTCCTACCTGACACAATGTTGGCTTACCAGCTCCAAGGAAGGATTAGTGGTCCAAGTGGTTTATTCTCTGAACTCAGTGAGACGTTGTTTAGCATTTAAGCCTGGTCTAAACAGTTCTGACCTAGATTTCTTCCACATTTAGAGATTATCAGCCCTTTTTTAAAAAACAGATTCCAGTTATGTGCCCTGGAAGCCATTCTATTTGCTACCTGATGGCTTTCCAGCCTCTCTCTGAACCTCTTTCCATCTGCTCTGACTTGTGTCTAACACCTTTTGAACATTCATTCTTTCATTCAGTAAACTATCATTGTGCACCTATTGGGGGGCGTCCATTATGCATGCATTATGCCCTGCGTTGAAAAATACAGCCCCTGGGGCTTCCCTGGTGGTGCAGTGGTTGGGAGTCCGCCTGCCAATGCAGGGGACACGGGTTCGTGCCCCGGTCCAGAAGGATCCCACATGCCGCAGAGCGGCTGGGCCCGTGAGCCATGGCCGCTGAGCCTGCGCGTCCGGAGCCTGTGCTCCGCAATGGGAGGGGCCACAACAGTGAGAGGCCCGCGTACCAGGAAAAAATAAAAAATAAAAATAAAAAATACAGGGCCTCCCTGGTGGCGCAGTGGTTGGGAGTCCGCCTGCCGATGCAGGGGATGCGGGTTCGTGCCCCGGTCTGGGAGGATCCCATGTGCCGCGGAGCGGCTGGGCCCGTGAGCCATGGCCGCTGGGCCTGCGCGTCCGGAGCCTGTGCTCCGCAACGGGGGAGGCCGCAGCAGTGAAAGGCCCGCATACCGCAAAAAAAAAAAAATAAAAAATAAAAATAAAAATAAAAATAAAAATAAAAATAAAAAATACAGCCCCTGATGTCTCTCTGGTGGCCACTATCTCTGCTGCTGCTTCTTCCCTCACCTCAATCCATCTTGACATTAGTAGTCCAACCTTTACTTTATCTCCTCATTATTTTTATTATGTTAATAATATGTATTCACCACAAAACATATAAGAAATACAGATAAGAAGAAGGAAAAAAAGATAATTGAAACTTGAATTCATTTGATCATTACTTTTCCTTTCCAGGTAAGCAGATATCATAATACCAGATACAACATAAAAGGGGCAAATGTATTTTTGTTTCTTCATTTAACTTTTTATTTGAAAATAATTATAAACTCACAGGAAGTTGCAAAAATAGTACCCTTCACCTAGTTTCCCCCAGTCATCATCTTACATAGCTATAGTGTAATGAAACACACGTAAACAATTTACCAAAGAGTTCAGAACACTGGTAACTACAGTGTGATATCAAAACCAGGAAGTTGCACTGTGTGTGTGTGTGTGTGTGTGTGTGTGTGTGTAGTTCTATGAAATTTTATCACCTGTGTAGATTCATATAATCTCTACCACAAGACACAAGATACAAAACTGTTCCATCACCATCAAGGAACTCCCTCATGCTACTTCTTTTTAGTTGCACTCACCCCTGTCTCTAACCCTTGACTACCGTCAATATGTTCTACATAACTATAATTTTGTCCTTTTGAGAATATTACGGAAATAGAATCATGCTGTATGTGACCTATTGAGATTAGCTTTTTAAACTCAACATAATGCTCTTGAGATCCATCCAAGTTGTTACATGGATCAATATTTCATTCCTTTCTCTTGTGAGTACTATTCCATGGTAAGGATGTACCACAGCTTGTTTAACCATTGAAGGACACTGGGGTTGTTTCTGATTTTTATCTTTTGCAAATAAGGCTTCTATAAACATCCATGCACATGTCTTTGTTTGACCATAAGTTTTTATTTCTCTGGGATAAATGCCCAAGTACAATTGCTTTTATGGTAAATGCATTTTTAGTTTGATAAGAAACTGCTAAACTATTTTCCAGAATGGCTGTATCAGAAATCTAGTTTCTCCACATCCTCACCAGCACTTGGTACTGTCACTATTTTTATTTTAGCAGTTCTAAGTACAAGGCATTTTTAATAGTAACAGTATCTCAGAAAGCATGGAGATAAACACAATGAAACTTAACTTCCTAACTACTTTATAAAAAAAAACTAATAATTTTCACTTCTAATATGCAAGTTTTACTTGATGTTTATAACAGATTCTACCTCATTAAATATTACTTTAGCTTTTTTTAACATAAAAAAATAATAATAAAGGTCAGCCTGGCATGGAAAGTTAATTCATAAGGTCTCACATTATAATAACACTAATTGAGGATATTTTGACAAGTGTACAGGGTTTATGGGTAAATCCTAGAATACTGAAGAGCAGAGCTTACATTCTTCATCAGCGGGATGTCTCTATGTCTCATTTTGTTTGGGACAATCCTGGTTTATGCCTGTTGTCCAGTATCTCATGTGGTTTAGAATTTTTTCTCGATTTTTCATTTTTAAACAAAGTATAATTAGCAACTGTTGCATTAAGATAAGCTGGAGTATATTTAAGAGAACTCCATCAGAGCCAGAGAGATGCTGGGATCAATGAGAAACATGAGACATAGAGACACGCTACTGTAACATATGTGAGAGTCTAGAGATTAAGTTCTTACATGGTAGTTTAGCCATTTATTGTAAATCTACAACTGTTTATTTTGTTGATAACATGTTTATACTGCAATAAATCCTTTTGACCACAATGAATTCAATAAAAATGAAGGAGTATATTTAGTGGAAAATTAAGTACTAAACATCCAAGAAAGTTGATGATGAACATGTTTCTTGGACAAAACGTTTGTTGACGTTTATCATTCTCTATATGGGGGTCACAGTGATATCACTGACCACATGAGAGCCAGAAGACTAAATCTACTAAGGAAGCACCAATATCGATGCTTAATAGTTATTTTAAGAAGAATGCACTGGGAAAAATATTAACCACTAAAGCTTCGGAAGGTGCATTTATACTCACTGTGTGAAGCATGTGTTTAGATCGTGTTTAAATCAAATGACTGTTCTCCTAAACACATTCCAATATATTTTCAATTTCAAGTTTTCTTGTGTACATAGAAAAAGTAAAACAAGAAATGTTATGTGTTATCTCCATTAATATTAGAATCACAATTAAATGCCACCAGTTTTATGTTAGTGTCATCATTTACTTCAAAGAGAAAAATCTTTTAATTGCAATATTGGTTCATTGTTTTTCATCCAGTTCATGGAATCAAAGTAGAGGTTTTAGACGTTGATTCTTCCACATCTGATATTATTGTGAATGCTACTGAAAATTCCATTTAAAAGTTTGACACTTAAAATAAAAATTTTTTGTGATAATAATTCAAGTTTTGGTAGAGCAGACCGTCATGGTAAAGACAGTTTTCTCCAGTTATGTAACAGAAGTGTATAACAATTAGTGTAGTGCTCATATAATTTATACAGTAGTTATATCCACAGAAGATTCAAAATTAGGAAAATGGATAAATATAATTACCTACACATAGCATTACTGAATTACAAACCTGATATTAAAGACTTTAAATTATACCAGCATGGCACTACATGCTTTCTCTCCTTCCTGTCTGATATAAGATTTTAGAAATGCTTGAGTCTTGAAGAACTATTTACTATTTCAACTTAAGTGCCCGTCAATGGCACTGAACATTTTTATAAACAAGTTTTCTAAATTTGGCTCCATTTCATTCAAAATTAGCTGGAAATACTTAAAGTATTTATTGAATGGAATGCCAAACAGTTCAGCTTCTGAAGTTTAATGAAATCACAATTACTAAAAACAAAGCTTACAAATAAAAAGATATTGAAATGTATCCCTATACAAGCAAGAGAGAAAGTGAACCCAGAAAGGAGAGTTCGAATAATCCCCAAGTATGATTTGAAATTCTATGATTGTACCTGGGAATATCTCATCTTGTAGGAAGTATCTTTTGATAAAATTCCTGTATTTAACTGGATAAATTTATATTTTGTTTCAGAAAGAAATCTGAGAAGGTCTACAGTTTGGGGGCATTTAAATTTGGCAAAACAGTCAAAAGATTCATAAATGGTGAAAACTTTATTTAATGAGCTTTTGCTTATAAAAGTATTTGTTGAAATAGTTATCAAAAATAGAGACAAAAAGACAGTCTTTGTGAAATTATTTGGCTGAAATATTCAATTTGAAAATTCAAATTAAAAATTTAAATTGAAAATATATTTTACTTAGCAGAATTTGCTTGCTCTGAGCTTAACAAGTATCTCAGCATCTATAGAGAGTATTTTCTCAGACAAGAACCAATTTAAGGTGTTAACAATTTTAAAATTTACAGACCTTAAAATGTAATCTTTAAGATGATTGTGAGCATTTATATGTGAACATTTAACTTAATAACAACATATTGAAAAAATATCAGAAAAATACAATCGGCTTGATTATCAGACAGAACACTGTGCAACTGATTAAAGCACATTAATATATACTGAGACTAATTATTCAGATGATATCATTTCAAAGTTCAGATAATAGATATAAATAACTTAAAATTTTTTCTTCATGTACACTGTTCTATTATTTTTATTCTTGAAAAATAATTTCTTTTTTGAAAATAGTTTTTGAACAGAATTTATAGGTCCACCATTCTAATAAAACTAATTTGTTGGTTAATAAATGTACATTTTTTAAAACTATATAATTAAGTTTTTA
The DNA here is from genome assembly GCF_964341445.2 of Mesoplodon mirus. Taxonomy (NCBI): domain Eukaryota; kingdom Metazoa; phylum Chordata; class Mammalia; order Artiodactyla; family Ziphiidae; genus Mesoplodon; species Mesoplodon mirus. Next base: position 145,989,929 of record NC_138979.1, on the reverse strand, counting down.
GTACCCTTTCATTCTTAAAACCATCCAGATTTGGATGATAAGTTATATAATCACTCTGTTCATAAGGAGGCATTTTCATATTGAAATTTGGTCCAAAAAGTGGACTGCAGCATGTTCACATGTACCCAGCTTAAATACATAGATGGTTTGATGGCTCGGGTGGTTTTGAATTAGGTTATCCTAAGACTGAATAATGGACTGACCACAGTACATGGACCACACCAACAATACACAAAATATCTCCAAGGATGTCTGCCAAATATTGGAGGATTCTTCCTCCCTTGTGGAGACAGAGAAATTCAGTAACAGGAGTGGCTCTGACAGTCCCAAGAGGATAGCTATGTTTTTCACTGTACATAGAGCATAAAGGTAATAATGATGGTCTCCAATTCCATAAAGAGTTGAAGAAAGGGATCTTAACCAGTCCTTAAATCCCATATTGCCTAGGAAAGGAAGAGGGACATAGTCTAACCTTCCTCCATGACAGCCCTCTGGCTAACCTTGCTTCACATGATAATCCGACACCAATAGTCCAAACTGTTGGGTTCTAGTGGAACCACTGAAAGATTTATACCAGGCTGCACCTCCATAGAGATAGTCTTGGCACATTTGGGGGCTAATTTGTGATTTCTCAAAAACCTTTCCAGATTTAGAGAGCAGCAAGCTTAGTGGAAAGAATATAAAAGTTGAAGCTAGATATCATTTCTCCAGCTATGTTCTCTTGAGCATCAGAACACCTTACCTGTAAAATGAGAATGATAATAATAATATCTTGCACAAAAGAGAATAATATGAGCAGTGAGAATAAGAATAATTTGCTATTTAAAATACAACTATTCCTACTTCCATCCCTAGGGAAGGAGACAGTTTCTCTTAGGAGTAGGTCAAGTTTTTGCCCAGTAGAATGCTTTGATGAGCACCCACACTCAAACCCTGGGCATGGGCCATAGTTTAGAAAGATATTAGGAGAAAAAAGAGGAAGTTATAGGTAAACTAAATTTCAGTAGATATGGACAGAAATTTGAGGGAACCATTTAATCTGAAGTTCTCTGCTGTGAGCTGCTGTGATCCCTAGACCCAGTGCTCTCTACTATTACCCTAGGCACTTTAATAAATATGTAGTCCATCTGATTGCCTTGTAAGGAGTGGTATTTGGGGAAATTCTAGGACAGGGCTACCTTTGTGGGCACGTGACCTGTGCAGTCACACCCCCAAGCTTAGAAAGGCCACATTCTTGGTTTAATGTTCTCCTGTCACCATCTTGAAATTTTTAATTATTTTTGACAGAGGGTCTCCTTATTTTCCTCTTGCACTGGGCTCTACAAATTATGTAGCCAGTCCTGTTCCAGGAGCACAACCTGTATTCTTTTATGGGGTCCATGGGTCTGTGGGACAGACAAGGGAAAAGCTCCAAAGGCCAGATATTAATGAGAGTGAGAATGCAGTAGGAACATGAAATCAGAGCTAGCAGTGACCACCAGAATCTATCCCAATCTTGGTGAGAAACTTGGATTTCCACAGAAAGTTAGGACATTCAAACCAATTTTGTGTAAATTTCAAAGGTAGGGCAAGTCCAACATTATCTGTATTACATTAGCAATGTTGATAGATAGATGATAGATATATAGATAGACAGATAAGCAATATTATATGTAACACGGCTGAAACATGGTTATCCTCAATAAATGATTAGTATTGTTGTTATTTTAGGGTCATACCTGAGTAGCAATGAGAAAGTGTGAGAGGTGTGACTATACATGCATACATGTGCACACGTGTGATGTGGGTGTTCCTCTAATTCTCTCTTCCAAATAGTACATCTCCAAATGTACAAATTTTAGAATCTTAAATTCTACAAAATCTACTTACACACGTCACTTGTGCTGTGAATGATACTTTTTAGTCTGCTTGTAGCTTTACCAGGATTTCCAGGGCTAGACCTACAATGAAAAGAAGGTGTTAATGGGAAAGCAGAAGGGTACAGGTAATGAAAATTATACTACTTTAAAGTGTTTATGGAGAAACATTTTTAACACTAATAGAGCCATGGCCCAACCTTACTACGAATGTCATGACTGGAGCCATTTTCCCTTTGAGGACACTAGGGAACAGGAAGAACTCACTTTATTCCAAACACAGGAGAGGCTGAATACTTCCCTTGGACCTGTGGCCCTTACTGATCTTATCCTGAAACACCTTTGCTTTTCCACCTGAGGCAGAAGAAAATTTCTATAATAGATTCAGCTTTCTTTGTTCCTTGATATCCTCTGGAAAAGAACAATTAAACATCCAAAATGACCACACACACTTTTCACCTCCACTGGATCTATAGTCCTGTTAATGTCAAAGTTGCCCAATAAAGGAAAACCCTTAAACTCTCGAAACAGGGGTCTTTGACTTTAGGATATGATTCAATGATGTAAATAGGTGACATAAGACATTTTCTTGAGCATTAATCTACATTAAAGTGTGAATGCATGAGGGAGTGGCTACTGGGTGCTCACTAGCCTCATTTCTGTTCTTATTCAGAAAGAGAATGTGGTAGGAAGAATTTAAGATGATCCCCCCCAGTGACACCCCTGAGTGTCAGTGGGACCTGTAACTTGCTTCTAACCAGTGGAATATGGCAAAGGCAATGGGACATCACTCCCATGATTGTTATGTTACATGGCAAAAATGAAGAGATTTTTCAGATGTGATTAAGGTCTATAATCAGTTGACTTCGAATTAAAAGGAAATTATCCTGGGTGGGCCTGACCAAACCAGGTGAGCCCTTTAAAAGAGAGTCTAGAGTCCAGAGATGCTGGCTTTGAAGAAGCAAGCTGTCATGAATTCTACAGCTGCAAGAAAATGAACTGCCAACAACTATGTGAATTTGGAAGAGGACCCCAAGCCTCAGATGAGACCTTAACCCCAGATGGCACCTTAGTCTCAGCTTTGTGTGACTCTGAGCGGAGAAGCCAGCTAAGCAGTGCCCGTAAAATCCTAAATGTATGCTGTTTTAAGGCACTGAGTTTCTGGTAATTTGCTACACAACAATAGAAAACTTAATAGAGAGGGGTAGAAAATTAGGGGTGAGGGCCAAATAGGGAACCCAGCCTACCAAGGAAGTCATGAGCTAGATGATAATTAAAGCTAACTGAAGATGCTCAGCTGCTAAGAGCCCAGCATGGGACTGCCTACTTGACAGGGAAACGTAAGTGAGAAAGGCAGTAATAAATTGCTTTTTAGATCTGAAATAAAAGCCACCACTCACTTGATTATCATCTGAAGCACATCCATAATCATAGCTGGTTTAAACAAAACAAAAAAACCCAAAAAACAACAACAAAAAACCCAGAAACATACTCTTGAGGTTACTGATTATCCTCCAAAGTGCTTGTGTGAATTAGTCAGCGACTCTGGCTCTTTGCTATGTCTTTGAAAGAAAATAGTATTTAGACCCTACTGTGCTCTCATCCAGCTCTCCAATCAGCTAGAAAATCTGAAGGTATTTTTTCAAAGAGTAATAAAAGAAAGCAGTGTGTGATTTCTAGAATCACTAAAAAGTATTATCTGATGACTGATTTTCTATCATTCTGATACTCAATTTAGAAATGGAATGAAAGAGAACGGGAAGAGAATTGGGCTCCACTGATGTGTGAAAGCCTTGAAAAACCTTTAGTCATGTTTAGCACTGGAGCTTCTAGGTTAAAGGAAGCATATGAATATATATGAAAGAATTTACTTAAAGAGTGTTGCTTTCTTTATGCCTTCTTTCTTAAATGAATCAATTTTGTCATCAAATCTCACTTTAAATGCTCCAGGGAGCTCAGTATTTGAAGGGTTTCTATAGTAAGTCAAAGTAAAGCTTTTAGCGGTGTATATAATTAGGCAACCTAAGACTTCTGTTCTACTGATACATACTTTTGTATATCAAGACTTTTCATAGTGAAGAACTGATTTTACAAAACTACATTCAATTAACGTCCGTGAAGTGCAGTGCCCACTGAAACTGCAAACTAAAGAATGTTGCTCTCCATTTGGTCCTAAAAGGATGAGGTCACTAGCCACTGCAGTCCAGCCGCTGACTTTTAACACACTTTGAAAGGAGATCAGGAATGAGGCACTCTGTGCTTTGGGAAAAACTGACAGAACAGGCCTTCAGATAGGTATTTTCAGGAGGAAATTTTATGAACCCAATTTCTTGTACCTTCTTATGCCTAGAAAAGCACTAAAATCCTTAACGGAAACATCTGCTCCTCGTGACTAGCAGCAGCCTTCTACCAAGACGTGTGCTTGACTGCACTTTCCCCTTCACCAAAATCATACATAATACTGACCTTACCCCCTACCTCTGTGAAGCAGTCCCTCAGAGTTATCTGAGGGGTTGTCTCCTGGGCTATAGTCCTCAGTGACCCCAAATAAAACTGAACTCACAGCTCTTGGTTTGGGCGGGGTTTTTTTGTTTTTGTTTTGCCAGTTAACAAAACCTTGGCTGATGTGATGTGGTCCCAGATGGGCCTTGTTAAAAGATAGTAGAATGGGGCTTCCCTGGTGGCGCAGTGGTTGAGAGTCCGCCTGCTGATGCAGGGGAAACGGGTTCGTGCCCCAGTCCGGGAAGACCCCACATACCGCGGAGCGGCTGGGCCCGTGGGCCATGGCCGCTGAGCCTGTGCATCTGGAGTCTGTGCTCCGCGATGGGAGAGGCCGCAACAGTGAGAGGCCCGCGTACCGCAAAAAAAAAAAAAAAAGATAGTAGAATGAACACATTGACCTGGAACACTGACAAAGAGAAGGCTGATGGGGCCATTTAAAAGTGATGTCCAGGGCTTCCCTGGTGGCGCAGTGGTTGAGAGTCCGCCTGCCGATTCAGAGGACATGGGTTCATGCCCCGGTCCGGGAGGATACCACATGCCGCAGAGCAGCTGGGCCCGTGAGCCATGGCCGCTGAGCCTGTGCGTCTGGAGCCTGTGCGCGGCAACGGGAGAGGTCACGACGGTGAGAGGCCCGCGTACCGCAAAAAAAAAAAAAAAAAAAAAAAAAAAAGTGATGTCCATCAGGAAGGCTATAGACCTCAGAGGCTTCTAGATGAGACATGGCCAGACCTCCAAGCCAGGTGTTAAGGGAAGAAAGCTCAAGGTCTTAGGAGACAATGTCTTATATTTTGCAGTCTGACTCCGTGGATTCAAGTCCTGAAACCTCGGCATACTAGCTGTGTCACCAGTGGAAGCACTTAGCCACTCTGTGCCATCCCTTACCTATACAACGGAAATAATAAAATCCCAATCGCACAGGGCTACTGTGAGGTTTAAGTACAACACAATAAAGTACCCGGTGCTTAGTCAGTTTTTAGTCGTTGTTAACTCTTTCTATTTGGCACGAGAGAGTTGTGGAGGCTCCAATTACTTAAAAGACCAACTAAACCTGGGATGAAGAAAAAAAAAAAGATAGTGCCAAAGGAATTAACACGCCATAGGAAAAAATGCTAGTTTCTCCAGCAAGAGAATGCCTTGGGCATTTACAGTTCAATGACTAGGTACTATTTCTAATCATTATCTCATTTAGAATTATAATGAAGAATGTTGGGAATAATTAACCCCATGCTATAGTCCCAGGAGCCTGTCATTGCAGGTAGGAAGGATTAGGTACCAGCTCTGCCAGTCCTGGCATGTGAGCACATTTATTTCCCCCAGTGATACCAAGTCATCCTGCCCCTCTTTTCGGGGGCTCAGTAAATCCTCCCCACCTCCCCCCGCATAGTGGCAAGGAGCATTCGTCTCATGCTTGATAACACTTTTCTAGTCATAGAATAGCAGCAGCTCCTGAAACCTCCAGCCCCTTTAAAAGCTTAGGAATGACACTAGCCACAAGTGAGCATCTCTTTAGAGCCCGATGTGGTAAATCCTCTTTAGGCTGAGCTGCCAGCCTGGAAGCCCACTCCCTCCTTTGTCAGAAATTCTAGTCACAAAAACCTACAATAAAATGCTGCAGGCACATCAATAAAGCATATAATGAAATCAAATGAGTCTTGTTCCTTACATTTACATGCAAAGCATACCAAAGGAGCATCCAGTTTGTCCCTGAGACCAACACAATGGATTCTTTTGTGTGGGAGGAGAGGAGATATATGAAGCTGAATTAGGAAGCAATTCCAATTAAAAGGGCTGTGTTTAAGGCTCCAAAGACAATGCAGCCTTTGCTAGACACTTAGCTATTAGACGTGTCTGGCTACCCAGGTGGTTTTGTGGCAATTGAATGAGAGCTGGGTGGAGAGGAACACGGCAATACCACCACAGGGTCCCAGGCTCCAGGTCACACTGCCTCCCTTCCAACTCACTCCTGTGTGACCTCAGGGCCCAATAGGGTTGCTATGAGGATAAAATGATATAAACCATCTTGGGCAGTGCCAGGTGCATGCTAAGCCCATGTTTGCTATTATTTTTATGATTTCCCACTAGGCCCCACACAAGAGCTGGCAGGGGGGCTTCCCTGGTGGCACAGTGGTTAAGAATCCTCCTGCCAATGCAGGGGACACGGGTTCGAGCTCTGGTCCGGGAAGATCCCACATGCCGCGGAGCATCTGGGCCTGTGTGCCACAACTACTGAGCCTGCACTCTAGAGCCCGCAAGCCACAACTACTGAGCCCATGTGCCACAACTACTGAGCCCACGTGCCTAGAGCTGGTGCTCCACAACAAGAGAAGTCACTGCAATGAGAAGCCCGCGCACCGGAGCGAAGAGTGGCCCCCGCTCGCCGCACCTAGTGAAAGCCCGTGCAGCAACGAAGACCCAGCACAGCCAAAAAAAAAAAAAAAAAAGAGAGCTGGCAGGGGCCGGAATCACCCAGATGACAATGAATGGGACCTTGGAAGGGCCTGCCCTTGAAGGCCACCTGCTATGTGGTAAAGGGATAGTTGTCTGCTGGTACAAAGGCCTCTTAAACTCAGTACAATTTTCTTTCCTAGAGAAAGAGAGTCCGTTTTACAAATATTTGATAGCTCAGACATATGCTATTTGAATTAGCTCGACTGTTTTCCCACACACTTTTCATATATTGTAGCTTTAGAATCAGATACTTGGGAGTTGGCAACTTGGAGATAGATTATTCCCTGTGGCAGGTTGTCTGCAATTTTTCTCCAGAATCTCCATTCGTCTTAAATGGAAGTCACCTTCTTGAAAGCGAGTATGCAGGCTGCCTTGTGCAGCTCATATCTGAGGCTGAAACATTACAACCTATTCGTGTATGTGGAGGATCACACACGTAAGGGAATCAGGGGATTTAGCCTTTGGCTGTTTCCCCCTTGCTTGTTCACCAAAGTGCCTCTGGAGTTTCCTTTAGCGCAGAGGTCCCAGACATTCTTGGTTTTGTAACTTTAAGTGCCATTCTTCATCGACCTTATAAAAAGGGTAACGATTTTCAATGGGGAACGTGGGTTGGGGGAACTTTGAAGCATAAACAGAAAACTGGTGAAACTATGGAATATAAGAGAAATTAAAAACTGAAAGAAACCATGGGAGGTTCTGACAGACATGAGGTGCCTGAAGACCCTCATGTGCCCTGGAAACAAGAGACTAGCACAGCCCCCACTACAATGAGTCACACTACAAAGTGTAGATGCAGTTGTCACATACAAAGCACAGAATATGTATCTGGATGCTCATTTCAAATATGGGCTTTATTATTTTGAAGATATAAATGGGCTTAAATCACAGTGCCTCTCACATGAGAAAGCCCCGAGGAATAACACATGAAGCTGTCACTCTTGTAATGACATTTTTAAACCAGTCATGAGGAAGGGAGAGGCATTGGAAAGAGGAGGCTACAAAAGGAGCTTTCTTTCCATTTGTAATATTGAATTTCTGTAAGAAAAAGGACCTAAAGCAATTATGGCAACATGTAAATATTTGTTAAATCCATGTGGTGAGGCAGGTATTTGTTATGTCACTCTCTATACTTGGTTGTGTGTTTGGGGGAGGTGGGATGAACTGGGAGACTGGGATTGATGTGTGTGCGCTGCCATGTGTAAAACAGACAGCTAGTGGGAACCTGCTGTATAGCACAGGGAGCTCAGCTCGGTGCTCTGTGGTGACCTAGATGGATGGGATGGAGGGGGAGAGGTACAAGAGGGGGGGATATATGTATATGTACAGCTGATTCACTGCGTTGTACAACAGAAACTAACACAACATTGTAAAGCAACTATACCCCAATTAAAACAAAAGTACTGGGCATCCCTGGTGGCGCAGTGGTTGGGAATCCGCCTGCCAATGCAGGCGACACGGGTTCAATCCCTGGTCTGGGAAGATCTTACATGCTGCAGAGCAACTAAGCCTTGCGCTACAACTACTGAGCCTGAGTGCCAAAACTACTGAGCCTGAGTGCCAAAACTACTGAGCCTGTGTGCCACAACTACTGAGCCTGAGTGCCACAACTACTGAAGCCCGCGTACCTAGAGCCCATGTTCCACAACAAGAGAAGCCACCGCAACGAGAAACCTGTGCACCGCAACTAAGAGCAGCCCCCACTCATCACAAATAGAGAAACCCGCGTGCAGCAACAAAGACCCAATGCAGCCAAAAAATAAATTAATTAATTTTAAAAAAGGGCTTCCCTGGTGGCGCAGTGGTTGAGAGTCCGCCTGCCGATGCAGGGGACACGGGTTCGTGCCCCGGTCTGGGAAGATGCCACATGCCACAGAGCGGCTAGGCCCGTGAGCCATGGCCGCTGAGACTGCACGTCCGGAGCCTGTGCTCCGCAACGGGAGAGGCCACAACAGTGAGAGGCCCGCATACCACAAAAAAAAAAAAGTATTTTGAAATATTTTTAAATAATTGTGTAGATTTCGAAGGAAAAGCAGCAGAGTTTTTGGCAACTAAAAAGAGAGGAGTCTTGACTCATTAACAGCACAAGGAAAAGAAAATAAAGAAAGTGAGGAGTAGCTCAAAGCTTCCTTCCAGGTGGGTTTCAGAATGATGCTGGAAGGTGCAGCTTGTGCGAAGAAAAATCCACTCCCTTTGTTGCAGCCAAATCTGTTTTAAGTCAAAGGAGAAAAAAAGGGCTGGGCAGGTGGCCTGGGCAAAGGGGTGCTGCCCCTGAACTCACCAGCAGCGGCTCAACTCAAAGTGCTCTTCTTGTTTCTCTGACTTCAGTGAGGTATGAAATATAAATTTAAATAATCTAACAAAGAGGCAACAACAACAAGACAATAGTTTGGATACTAGTCAGTTTAGACAAAATGGTGATGAAATGCGAAGTAGTTTTGAAAACCCTCCTATCGAAAACATAGGCTGGCATAACCAAGAAAAGGTATCACCAGAATACAAATTCAGAATTGATCTGTTTTGTTTCCTCATGAAGAAAAAAAAAAAACCATCAAAACAAAGAGGAAAAACCCAGATAGGGTGAGTGAATTCAGTATTCAACCTAATCATGAAAGTGTCTCCCAAAGTGGGCTTACTTGCAAACGTCGAGACTAACCACTCTCTATGGTCAAGTGGAAGGCCCGATTGCAAATGCGTTCCCTGCACAGAAGAAGGTTGTTGTGAGGAAAATGAAATCTGAAAAGCCATAACGTGTTGATTGTGGGGAATATGAGTCATAGAAGATCTTTAGTTCATTTACCTGTGATAAAAATTTCAGGGTAAGTGTCAAGATAAACATCATGAATCCTCTTTGTTCATGAAAGAGTCCTTTGACCAGGATTTCTCTGACATAGTAAGAGAGACTGTCTCAAATCAGACTTTCCTTCTCCCCAAAACTGACCATATAATAAGAAATAGTTAAGTGAAACTCCCTCTAGTGTGGACCTGCACACGCATCAATTCCTAGTGTCTTTTCCACAGTCATGGCCCTAAGACACATTGTAAGCTGATGAAACATGTTGCTATTTCAACCCACAATTATATTTTAACCTAATTTTCAACATATTGTGACTCTGAGAAGACGAGACAAATTGCTGGGAGCCAAACCTCACATGCGTGTTTTCAGATTGTATAGACTAAACATGACTCATCCTTCCAAAATGACCAAAGGGAACCACAGAGGCCCGCTGCTGTTTTCTTTTTTTCCCCCCGATGATAAGTATTTTAAAAGATTATATTAAAACAAACATGGAGGTTGTGTTTGTTAGGACATTTGGGGTTACAAGTAACAGAAATCAAGGATACAGGGAGACTCCAAGGTCGAGAATACGTGAGGCCTCAGGAGTGGCTGACACTCATAACTGGATCACTCTGAGAAATGGCTTCATCTTCTTGGAAGAAGAGCTTTCTTTGCTACTCAGTCCCCATGATGAACAGGAAGTGGACACCAACAGCTTGCAAGCTTGCAAGTTTCAAAGTACCAGCCACTCCAGTTGCTGGCTTGTGCTGTCACTCCCTCCTCGTCACACACCCACTGTCATCTTGGGTTCCCTCACTTAACTCCAAATGTGTAGTTTAGGGATGCTTACTGGTTCAGCTTGAACCATGTATCTGTGGCCAGCACGGCAAAGTCTCACAGCTGCTGAGGGTGAAGCCAGTAGTCCAGAGAAGAGGATGTGGCAAATGACCTATGAATTTCACTACACATATGTTACAGAGCAGAATGCTTTCATGCAAAAATATTTCTTGCACACCTCCTCTGTGCTTGATACTTTCCTAGGTTCTGGGGAGACGACAGTGAACAAAAAAGACAAAGCTCCTCCTCTCAGGATGCTTACATTCCACTGACGGGGAAAACGATAAGGAAATACTCAATAAATACCTAATGTATCAGCTGGTTATAAGTGCAGTGACCAGTGGTAATGGTGTGTGGTAACATATTTAATGACCAGCTTTCCGGAAGGCATTCGATGATTTCCATAGTGTAAGTATCTTCACCACAGTCACTTTCAAGCTCCCAGTGTGATATCCCTGACCACGAAGCTGGGAGGAGATGAGCTGTAATGCACTCTTGCAGAGTAGCCCCACCACCTACAGACACAAGGGACATAAACAACCGCAAAGCACAGATGAGAGTAACACATAGTAAAAGAACTAGGAAGTTATGAGTTTTGAGGATATATTACTCTTGTTTTTAATATAATTCATTTCATTGTAAGTTGAATTATTTAATTTTTAATGATGGCTTTGTTCAATAACTGGCTCACAGAATTCCTGAAAATTTAACCACCTGCTCTCACGAGCCAGTATGAGCCAGATCCAGGACACCACTGGCGGTGAAGAAAATAAAGCCAGTTGAGGGTTGGTGTTCCAGTTATCTATTGCTGTGTAACAAACCACCTCAAGATTTAGTGGTTTGGGGGACTTCCCTGGTGGTCCAGTGGTAAAGAATCTGCCTTACAATGCAGGAGACATGGGTTCAATCCCCAGTCAGGGAACTAAGATCCCACATGCCACGGGGCAACTAGGCCAGCGGTGCCTCAACTACCGAGCTCACATGCCTCAATGAGAGAGCCCACGTGCCGCAAACTACAGAGCTCATGTGCCCTGGAGCCCCTGCACTACAACTACAGAGCCCACACGCCCTGGAGCCCGTGCGCCACAACTAGAGAGAGAAAACCCACAAGCCACAACGCAGAGAAACATCCCACATGCCTCAACAAAGATCCCGCGTGCCGCAGCTAAGACCTGACTCAGCCAAAAATAAATAATAAATATATCTTTTTTTAAAGAAAGACTTAGTGGTTTGGAATAAGAACTGTTCTATAATATTGCGTAATTCTGTGGGCCCGACATTCCCACAGGGCTCAGATAGGGAGTCCTTCTAGTCAGTGACAGCGACTGGCAGATGGACTAGTCTTGAGGGTCCAAGATGGCCTCGCTCATGTGTCTGGGGCCTCCAGGGGCATGACCAGAAGCCTGGGCTCAGCTGGAACTGTTGATTGAAGTGCCTATACATCACCACTGCAGCAGGGCGGTCTCAGGTAATCAAATCCAGGACTCCCAGAGAAACTGTTCTAAGAGGTAGGAAGTGGAAACTGCCAGTCTCCTAAGGCCTGGGCCTGGAAACTGTCCCAGCACCACATCTGCCATATTCTGTTGCTCAAAGCAACCGCTGAACCCGCCTACATGTAAGTGGACAGAGACCCTGTCTCTCCACAGGAGGAGGATCAAAGAACTTGTGGCCATCTCTAATCCACTACAGAGAGAGAATGGCAGGGGTGAAGGAGCTGTGTTATTTTAAATATGGTGGTTGGGGAAGACTTTTCTACTCAGGTGACTTTTTTTTCTCCCTGAAAACTGAGGCTTACGAATAAATAAAATGTGCATACAGTTTTTGAGTCCAGCTTTTGGCAGCCAATTCTGACTGCCACACCCTCAGACCCCACGCTGCCATAAGGATATCTCAGTGGGAATGTTTGACCTTCACCAATTAGAGCAACTTCTTACTCTCCAGGTGGAAGACACCAGAGTTCAAAGAACCCAGGCACCAAGCAAGGCCATGCCAGTAGGCAGCAGAACATGGCTCGCACCCAGCTCTTCTACCCAGAGCTCCTATTTAAAAGTTCAGTGCTTTTTCTACAACTCCATGTTTTTTCTTATTTTTACAAAACTCTTTCTAAAATCAGTGTTAGCACATGATTTAGCATTTGACACTTTCCTATTATAAAGTACACATATTTTGCATCAATAAGAATGTAAATTCCTTAAGGAGAGACTTACTTTTACACTTCTCCAGGGCTGCTGTGTACAACTGTGCAGTTTGTAAGCTGCCGAAGATATCTGACCAGGTTCAGGAAGGGGATGAAAGGAGCCTGCACTTCGCCTGCGAGGCTGTGTGCTGTGGGGCAGGATTGCACTGTCCCAGAGGAATGGGCATCTTTCTCCAGTACCTACAAAGGAGGGGCAAGTGGTAGCCCTGTACTTCTCTTACAAAGTGCACATTGTATAATACAGTGCTGGGCACACCTAGAAGGATCCTGGGGTGGGGTGGGGGATGGAAGTAGAGAGAATGGGATGTGCTGATTAACAGCATTCAGATTCCTCCAAAAGTGTCTCTTACGGACATGCTTTGATTATCTTTGCTGTGTAACAAACCACCCCAAACCTAGCAGACTAAAACAGCCATTTTAATGTGCTCACAGACGCTGTGGGTCAGGAATCCGGGTGGGGCAGAGCAGGGATGACTTGTCTCCGTTTCGTGATGCCTGGGGCCTCAGCTACAAAACCTGTGTGGGAGCTGGACTCATCTGGAGGCTTCATTACTCACAGGTCTGGTACCAAGCCTGAAATGACTCAAAGGCCAGCCTCCACTGGGACTGTCAACAGGAGCACACGTGTGCGGCCTTTCCATGTGACTTGGGTTTCCCACAGCATGGCGGCCAGCTCTGAGATAGAGCACCTCAGGAGGGATGTCCAGAAAGTAAGTCTTGTGAGAAAACCTGGAGGAAGCTGCATGGCCTTCCTGGCCTAACCTTGGAAGTCACCACCTCCATGCCACATTATTGGATGCAAGCGTGTCACTGTGGCCGGTTACGTTCAACGGCAGGGACAGAAGCCTCTGCCTCTTGACAGGAGCACTGCAGACGAGCATGTGGGATGAGGGATGTCGTCACAACCATCTTTGGAAAATGCAACCTGCCACAGGGCACATCTCTTCAACAACCCAGTACCACAAAAGAAAGAGAGCAGTAATTGAGGGGTTAAGCCTCCTAGACGCCCCCCAAGATGCTCATGGTGAAGGGCCCTCTGGGGCAGGGTGCAGATGTACTGCTTTCTGAGGCCAGCACCTGAGTCTTCAAAAGCCCCTCTCTTTTAAATCCACGGTCAGGAAGTAAGCTCAGCACAGGAAATGTGGGCAGCTGCACAAATGCCCCAGCTGCTTTTCACCCTTGAGCTTAGTAGTAATGCCACCAGGAAATTCCACAGACGAGGCTGACAGGTTGAGGGTTTGCCTTTTTTTCAATTTGTGGGCCACCAACTAACTGTCAAAGTTACCAGGGCTCAGGCCAGAGCCAGATGTTCTTAACAGATGTGCAAAGTAGGCAGTTCCCTTATTACATCTTTTTAAGCTGTCTGATGCTGTAAGATGCCTTTTTAGTCTAATGCAGGGTTGGACATCCCTGGCAAAGCAATTGTAGCCATTTCCTCTATTTTAGTCCACATGAAGTAACCCAGCCATGATCTCAAACCTTTTTTCTTTTTAACTAATTGGGTGGCCTTCTGCAGCTGGGCTATGGTAACCAAGGGAAGTTTCAAATTGAAGACATATATATATATATATATATACACACACACACACATATATACATATACATATATATATATATATATATATATATATATATATATATATATATATATAAAGTTGTGAAATGCATTCCTCCATCCCACCCCTTGCCACTATCCCTCTCCATTAATAAAGAAGAACTTATCTGGCTTATGTAAGAATGCAAGGAGAAGTCACCAGACATAATTGCAAGTACATCATAGTGATCTCTTTCTACCTCTATCCCATCGACTCTACCTGGACTTCATACCTGGAGGATTTGGGGGAAAGCATAGTAAAGCTACCATTTAGCTACAGAGTATCACCAAATAATAAATACCAAGTCCCCCCTCCCCCCTCCTTTCCTCTGACCTGGCTTTTCTCCAGTCGTGTTGTCTGCAAAATGAGCTGTCACCAGATCGGCCTCATTGGATCAGAAGTGGGGGGAGCTGCACACCCACAAAAGAAATGCCCCCGTGAACACAGGATTTCTTTCCTCTATCAAGAGTTATTTAAGTGCATATAAGCAAACTGCTTTTATTATTCAACTTAAACATAAAATGCCACTGTTTAAAGTCTGCATTTAGCTACATTGTGCAACAACATCTGTTACAATGAGAAAATGCGCTAATCCATCCCATTTCCCATGCCCCCAGCACCACCACCCCGCACCTGCCAACACGACAATGTACATTTAGGGTTACAAAGTGCTAAGACTGAAACCAGGTATGTGTAGGAGAAGAAATACTTATGAGAAGACATGAGAGTGACAATCAAATATTTGTAAGGAATGAGAATGAGGTCTTTGTAGAGCTTTGTTGAGCCCTGGCCTGTGCTGAGCCCCATGCTGGGAGAGTTCTGGGTGAGAGAGCTGACAGAACCCACTCGTGGGCCCCGACTAGGCCTATAGTGCTGAAAGTGAGCTTAGGCCTTAGGACTCAGTAAGAAATAAAACATGGAAGTAACTACGTTTTGTGACTAACACAGAGGCTCCAATCCCTGGTGACAAGGTGACCCCAGAGTGTCAAAGCATTCTTCCTACCCCTGAGCCTGAAAAGATGCAAAAGGCAACGAGCCAAGGCTCTGGGCTCTTCTGACCTGGCAAGTTCCTCCAGGGCTGGCAAATCCACTGAACTTCACATCCACTTCAATCCATTAGAAACAGAGGCACAGAGCAGCCATATCTGCTTGTATCTGTGATCATGTGTAATGGCTGACTTTGTGTATCAATCTTGCTGGGTCATGGTGCTCAGTCACACACCAGTCTAGAGGTTGCTGTCAAGGCATTTTTTAGATGTGATTAACATTTAACCCAGTAGACCTTGAGTAAAGCAGACTAGCCTCCATAATGTGGGTGGGTCCCATCCAATTAGATGAAGCCTTAGGAGAAGAGACTGAGGTCCCCCAAGAAAAAAGGATTCTTTCAGCAAACCAAAGAAATCCCTACATGATGATTTTTATTAGAGAGAAGTTAAGGAGGCAACTTTGGGTGTTGTACCCAAAGGGAGCAACAGCCAGTGCCCATTCACTATTCTCCCTTCTCTGGGGCGAGGTTGGAGACTTTGTGGTCTGGGCACTCCTCCTTCTGGGAGGGCGTGATGAAAGCATATCATTTAGGGCTCCCGGACCATGACTAACTGAGCTGGCCACCGGCCTCTCACCTGTTCCTGGGCAGTTTGGAGCAGTAGAGCTGGGTCTCAGGGCACTACCTGAAGAATATGAACGTGATGGTAACAGAGGCAGCCTGGGTCTGTGTCCAGAGTTCATATCTTTTTAGCGTCCCTATCTTCTCTCCACCCCTGTTATAGCCCCCTCTTCTAACTTTTCACTCATTCTTCTTCTCTGAGACTTCACCTTTAAAGCAGAAAGCTTATTTCTCATTGACTTCTTTTTTTTTAAGTTTTTTTTTTCTGGTTTGGTTTTTTATAAATTTATTTTATTTTTGGCTGCGTTGGGTCTTTGTTGCTGCACGCGGGCTTTCTCTATTGTGGTGAGCGAGGGCTACTCTTCATTGCAGTGCGCAGGCTTCGCAGTGGCTTCTCTTGTTGTGGAGCTTGGCTCTAGGTGCACAGGCTTCAGTAGTTGTGGCATGTTGGCTCAGTAGTTGTGGCTCACGGGCTCTAGAGCACAGGCTTAGTAGTTGTGGTGCATGGGCTTAGTTGCTCCATGGCACGTGGGATCTTCCCGGACCAGGGATTGAACCCGTGTCCCCTCATTGGCAGGCGGATTCTTAACCACTGCACCACCAGGGAAGCCCAACTTATTTCTTTTTAAAATTCAGTCAGAGTTGTGAGGGAGTCTGAACTGATGTTCGATTGCTGCATCTTATTCTGGGAACATGGGAAAAATTAATAAAGCAAGACACTCTTCTGGCCAGATGGATTTGACCAAAACAAGGTTTTTTGAGTTTTTTTTTTTTACATTCTGAGACAAAATATACTTTATACTTGAACACCAAAAATGTCAGAATGGCTTCTCTTTTAATTTTCCAAGGTGAGGAAAACTCAACAACACTAAATGGAAAAAATTCCTACAGACAGGCTGATACCTTCAGAGACTTTGCATTCCAGTCCTTTGGTTAGATAACACAAAAAGAATATTAGGAAAGGTCCTATAAAAAGACAGATTGCTGAGTTGGGAAGGAAGCTGCACATATGATCTTCTCTCACTGATATCCCAAGAAGGTTTTTCTGTTGAATTAGTGAGAGTTCTTGATTACGAACTATAGAAACTGACCTCAGAAAAGGAACTTATTGGAAAGGTATCTGGTGACTCACAGGATAATTTATAAGGCTGGAGAATCAGCCTAGGAAAATGGCCAGAACTCAAGGTGGCCAGTAGGACCCAAAGTCAAAGCCACATCATCACTGGAACAGATTCTGAGGATACCCCTGCTGGCTCTGCAGCCCCAGTCACCAGCCTCTAGACTCTGGATGCCACCAGCATGAACTTTAAATGGTTCTGTATGTTCACATCACCAGTTCAGGATTTAACGACTTGAGAAGGTGCATCTGATTGCTAAGTGACCAAGTGTCTGCACTCTAGTCTCAAGGCGCTTGGCAGAGAGAAATTTGACCCTTTGTCTTATTATCATTGAGTTATAAGAATTTTTTATATATACTGAGTATAAGTACTTTGTATACGTATTAGAATATCCAAGATGTCTGTTCACCATGTCATGTCTGCTAATGCTGGAATATCTAAGATGGCTTCTTCATTCACATGTCTGGAACCCAAGCTGGGAAGGCTGGAACAGCTGGGACTGGACAGGCGTCTCTCTCTTCATGCCCTCTCCATTGTGGCTAATAGCTTAGGCTTCCTCACAGCATGGTGATTTCAGATTACTTGGTTCTTCTTTTACATGCTGGTTGGATTCACCTAGAGTAAATGTTCCAGGAGACCAAGGTATAAGCTATAAGGCTTCTTATGATCTAGCCTTGGAAGTCAAAGAACACTACTTCTGCTGCATTCTATGGGTCAAAATTCAAGGTGAAGAGAATTAGACATCACCTCTCAATAGAAGATATAGCAAAGAATTTGTGGCCATCAAATCTCCCAGACCTGGTATAATTAGAGATCTCTACATTAGTGTAAGCTACTAACTTATTCTCAATTGCTCAAACTCACCGAAATCATTACATAGCACTTATTAGCAAAAATGATAGATTTTAAAGTGCTTGCATATATTTTCTCTTATGAACCCTCACAAGAACCTTTTGAGTTAAGCAGGTAGATATTAATATCCTCATCTTAATGACACTGCTGAAGCCCAGTGACACTGGTGCTTTGTTCAACAGAAAAAAGTCAGAACTAAAACCAAAGATCTTTGGCTTGTAGCGCAGTGTTTTCTCTTCTATGTCATGCTGTTTCTGCTTAGGTATACAAATCCTCCTAATTCAATAAGCCCCCTCTTTCCTAGGAAATCTAGGTTTGTGGTAGTCCCCAGTTACTAATGAATTATTTATTCATAAGTTATCAGGGAGGAAAAGCTGTCTATTTAAATAATTAGGTACTATTCAGTTAAATCTTAGAAGAACCAGAAGTTCTGTGGTTGTAAGGAATGTGAATGATGAGTTGACTTAAAACTGTACCTCTGTTTAATAGCATTATTATACATATGATTAAAAAATGAAGAAGCCAAAATTTTATTTACAGACACAGAAAGAAATAACAGTCCATTGTAAGTGAGAAAAGCAGGTTGCAAAGCATTATGTGAATACACACACACACAAGCACGTATACATACACATACACATATATTTTTTCACAAATACATTTGTTAGTACACATACAAAAAGTCATCTAAAAGCTTATGCTAATAGTGTTATATCTTAAGGATTCTAGACTGAATTTGAGTATATATTATTCTTCAAATAATAATTTAAAAGATTTTTAATCTTTTCAATCTTTTCAGAAATACATGATAATTATCTGATTTAAGCATCTTCACAATTTTCTAGTCCTAAGTAGGGTACAAGTATAAACAAATGTACAAACAAGCAAAACTACAGATGATATCATATTTAGGGCAGAAATTCTATATTTGTAAATTCATCCCCCAAACAGAAGTTACTGAGAAAGTGTCTTTTCAGTACTCAGCATTGGGAAATGTGTTTTTAAACAAAACAATACAAAAATATTCTTTGAGCTAAACGTAATTAGCTTTCAGAAACTCACTGGTTTGGAGCTCAAAAGAGATAGGTATTTCTTTCCAAACCAAGAAGTGATCGTCTTTCACAGATCTCAAAGGACAAATAAACAATCAAAGAAACAGCCAGCCAACTTGGACAAATATAGACCTGCACACATATTAAACCTCACCTAAAAAGCATTCCAGTTTACATTAAATTATTTAGAAATTCCAAACCAAAATGTGGCCCAACTATGTCATAAACCAGGCAAAGGAGAACCTAGGAAATTGGCAAAGCTAGCTGGGCTAAAATAGAGTGAAAACTTCTTTCCTATATGTCTTCAATTTGGGAATAAAGTAGAGGTCAAAGAGACAAAGGCCAGGGTCTGGATAGGAATGCCATCTGTGGGACAGGTGCTCCAGATAGAAGCAAAGTGGATCAAGCCAGGAGGAGTGTTATCCAAATTGGTTGGGATGTGAGTGGCCAGGATTGAGAGAGTCTGTGGGGAAACACCAAACACAAACCTGGTTAGAAGGACAGTGATAATGACCTGTCATTTGTTGAGGGACAGCCATGCTAGACCCTTTTCATACGTTATTCACAGCTCACAGTCTCCTTACCAACGGGGTCTTAGCTTTTTCAGATAACAACACAGACTTAGAAGGGTTACAGAGCATGCCCAAAGCCACAGTGCTAGTAAGTGACAGAACCAGAATTCAAGTCCAGATCTTTCTCATCTCAAAGTCTATATTCTTTCCAACAGGCTAAACTGTGGAAATCTAAAGGACTCAAGAGAAGTATATGAGAATAGTAAAGTCAGGGATCATAAGACTCAGAGGGGTGGGTCAAGGGGCCATTTCCATCAGGTCTCCCTGTTCTGGATTTCTCCTAGAAACACAGGCTATTCTGGTGTATTCCTTTCATATACCATCTGGATACATGCTGTCTAGTGGGTGCATCATCTTCACAGAGTCATGGGGCAGATAAAGTGAAATAAATGTGATGGTTCCACAGGCAGCCAGGTAGCTCTGCCAAGTGTCAGGTTTGATGTAAACAGTAGAGAGAAATGGAAGAGAGAGGATGCCAGAGTCAATGACTGAATAATCAAGCATTAGCCCCAGGCTCTGTCCAGATGCTCATGAGGCTCCCTTTCCCAAGAGGAGGATCACTCAGAAAGATGTAATGAGAAACCGTGGAGCCTGACAAAGCAGGAAAACCAAGTGAGAAATGCATTTTGAGAATATTGTTAGAGTATCAAGTGCAAAACAAGGATAAACTAGAGAACAACTGAGATAAAGCGGGGACTTGACCTTGAGAGGGGAGATTTGGGTACTTTGGGGGTGCAAGTCAAATGACAGTGACCTAAGGCAGGAGTGGAAGTGCTGAAATAAGTCTGACTTTGTCAAGAAGCATGATCATCAGGGACTTCCCTGGTAGCACAGTGGTTAAGAATCTGCCTGCCAATGCAGGGGACACGAGTTCGAGCCCTGGTCTGGGAAGATCCCACATGCTGCGGAGCAATTAAGCCTGTGTGCCACAACTACTGAGCCTGTGCTCTAGAGCCCAGGAGCCACAACTACTGAGCCTACGCACCACAACTGCTGAGGCCTGCGCACCTGGAGCCCGTGCTCCGCAAGAGGAGAAGCCACCGCAGTGAGAAGCCCTTGCACCACAAAGAAGAGTAGCCCCCGCTCAACACAACTAGAGAAAGCTCGCATGCAGCAACGAAGACCCAATGCAGCCAAAAATAAATAAATGAATTTATTTTAAAAAAAAAAGAAGCATGATCATCAGAAGTAGATGGTGAGCAAGTCAGAGGCAGGGCATCAGTCTTGGTTTAGAGAAATTGCAAAAGGAGTTATAGGTGAGGGAAGAAGAGGGAGGAAGAGATGATTCAAAGATGTAAGACAGAGGAATCAGTTGGTGGAGTGTGGTTCCAGATGAGTGGGGAGGGGTAGGATTCTGTACACTGAGAGAATTTTTCCTTAAAGGGGGTGGTGAGGGAGGGAAGTAAGACTGATGATAAAGCAGACATTTGAAGGGATTTTTAAGTATTTCTCACAGGTGGTAAATAGACTCAGTTTTTTACTATTCCAACACCATGAAGGACAGACTTGATTCAGCAAGAAAAAGGAACAGAATAGCAGACGTGAGTTCAAGTTCCTAGCTTTGCTTCTTACTATCTCTGTGACCCTGGACAAAATTTCTGAGCTTTGCTTTGCTCACCTTTAAATTAGGGTGATTATATGTGTCTTGACTCCAGTGGTGTCCTGGAACCAGACTGCATCAACTCTCCCAAGCTGATTGTTAAATATCCAAAAACTCAGACTTGTTAAGTCACTGGTAGTTTGGAACTGGCCATGGTGTCAGCATTTACACCATGGAAATAGGTAAATGTTACAAAGCAAGTCTTCCCTCTTCCTTCCCAGGGCTTGCCACTGCCTGCTTCCCTTATAATATTGTCAGGCTGAAATGAGACACTGGCTGTGGAAACCCTTTGCAAATAACCAAGCCCTATATAATGGAAAGAGCTTTTATTATTAATATTAACAGGTGTGGTAGCATGACTTTTTCACATATTAGAGTTTTATTTTCCATCACCTGCCCACCATTCCTAACAGGTGGCCTTTTGTATTTCCTTTTCTTAGCAATATTTGCAGGGCAGAAGGCAAAGATGATTGAAAGCAATGGCTCTTCCAATCTTACTTAAAGGACTATACTTGCCAAAGAGATAGCGTTAAGAGTAGGAAGGAAAATGGGAATATCAAAAAGGCTTCAAGAGGATATTCAGAATAAGAGGTTCCCAATGGTCTGAGAAGGGGAGAGGTCAGTGGATTTTACAGGAAGTTGAAGTGGCCCTGGCCTGGATGCCTAACAGCCCCCTGAGAGGCATGAGACCTCAGGAAATGGCTGCAGAGTGGATCTGAAAAACCTACCCGGGCAGGCAGCTTCTTAGACTCAACTCAGTATCCACATGCATAAGACCACAGTCAGCCACACTTGGATTCCGGATATAAGACAGGAAATCCTGCCAGCAGGGCAGCAGCAGTGTTCCTTTTCCCTGGGAGTGATCCATACAGCAATCCACATAGCCATCACGGGCTCTTTTCTTTGGCTTCCCAGGGTTCCAGTACAAGAAAATGAGACCACATGAGGTAGGTGTGGGATCCCCGCCCCCGTCTAGACCCTCGTGCTGTACAGGAGCCAATATCTTCAACAGGCATAGCTGCCCAGTGCCCTCAAGGGACTTGCCCAGTTTCAAGAGTCACTGCTTTCAGGTAAGCCCAAAGCTATGCTTCCCCTCAGGTTCTTAGTTCTGCCAGGGCAGATACAATTCACCACGAAGGGTCATTTTTGCCATAAGTTACTATACCTAGAAATAACACAGCTGCCACAGTACCTTTCTCAGGTTTTCAGAGGAAACAGAGAAAGTTAACAGAAAGTAAAAATCTCAAGTTGAAAGGGAAAGGGTGTTTTAAAACACTTTACCAATGGTGGGCCCAAGAAGGCAGGACCCCAGGCACAGGGACTCCCAGCCTCACCAGCGACGCCTGTGTCCCAAGTGTGGCCCAGAGGCAGAGACCCTGGACATAAAACATAAAGGTCATCCTGCTGGTGATTAAACAGAAGTCTTGTCTCCCAGACCATGACTATTCCATCCACTGTTAAATCAACCCCCATAAAAATTATAGTGAAAAAATCCCCTTGACCTCTCCCTATACCTCAGGTTACAACTGCAGTAAGAATTTATTCATATCACTCCTGAGAGTGAACCAGTTAACATTTGCAGAGTGCACAAAAGATGAAAGATACATTAATAACAGTACCAAGCATGCACTGGGGACTGCTCATCCTCTGGGCACTTAGCAATCACAAATCATTCAACCGCTGTTTGCAAAGTATTATCCGTCCATTCCCAGGGCAAACAACCTCCACTTTATAAGGGAATTCTAATCCTAAACTATCTTGTCATTTAAAAACATTACTTTTCAAGACCTGGCATTATGCTGAGTTGTTCTTTTAAAGGATTAATGAGAATCCTCGTAGTTTGAAATAACTAAATGCAAGAACCACTCTTAATAAGTATTATGTAAAGAATTTTTTCTTTTTAGAAAAAAATATTTTAATTTTAGAAGTAACACATTAGTACAGACTCATTATAAGAAAAATCCAAACAATACATTTAAAGTAAAAGTCTTCCTGGCCCTCTCCCCACCAAGCTTCCCTCGTTGGAGATGACCAGGATATCAGTTTGTGGTACATCCTTCCTTCCCTTTTGCTCTACATTTATAGTTAAGTTTTTGAATTATAAATGGCTCTCAGTAAAACTATTACAGTGTATGGTTTAGTCAGAGATTCCTTGTCTCCTCCTCTTTCTATAAGGGCTCTAATCCCATCACAAGGGCCCCACTTCATGCCCTGATCTAACCCTAATCATCTCCCCCAAACCCCACCATTTCCTAATACCATCCCCAGGGGGGTTAGGATTCAACATATGAATTATGCAGTCCATAACAGTATGGAACAGTATGGAACAGTAGGTTCCATATTTCCCTGGAAGACATTAGATATACAGAGAGCCCTTCAGAAAGTTTATCATCCCTTTCCACCATGTGAGGATACGAGAACTCTGCAACCAGGAGAGGGACCTCACTTGACTATGCTAGCACCCTGATCTTAGACTTCCAGCCTCCAAAACTAGAAGAAATAAATTTCTGCCGGCTATTAAAAAAAAAAAAAGCTTATCAACAGGAAATGTTAATAGTTTCAAAATTAGCTACACGCATGTTAGGGGAACCAAGAACTTGTTACTTTTCCCTTAAGAAACAAAAGATGTCTACAGAATAGGAAAGGAACGTGATCCAGCAGCTTCACTCTATAAACATTCCTAGCATCCAGCATCCCTGAGCAGTTCCAGCGCCCCAGAACCCTCCTGTGACAAGTCTGAAGAGAGCTAGCATTTCCAAGCCATGCAGTTCAAGCTCCAGAGCGTACAGAATGATGCACTCAGCTAAGTAGAAGCTGCGGGCACTGCTCCTGGGGCCCACCCTTTCCCCCTCTGAAGTTTCCATTACCCACGGGCTTTGATCTGGTAAACAGATCCGAGTCCAATCACATGGCAAAGGTTGCCTTTCTCTCACTCTCCTCTCTGTGCTTGGGAGAAATGAACAATTAACAAATAGAAAGTGTTCTGTGAAAGTTCATTATTTTGTACCTGATTTGAGAAGACTGAAAAACGGCCCTTTCAAACAGTCTCTTTTGCCAATTTCCTCCCTTCCTTTCCCCCAGAACCTAAGCCCTGGGATTCTCCCTAGGGATTTTATAGAAACCAGCCCATCTGGAATATTCTGCTGACAGAAAGTCAGTAATTGATGCCAGCCGGAGAAAGCACAACTTCTGCAACTGCTTTAATTCCAGAAAAGTCTTGCCTCCCTTGCAGTGTTCACTTCAGCCAGGCTTTGCCTCATCTGGCTGTGTAGCCTCAAGCACCTGAGAAAGTCTCCAGAACCCAGTGCCCAGTGGATGCTTGTCAAACTGAATTAATTGCATTGAAGTCATTTGATCTCTCTGAATCTCGTTTGAAAATGGGAATAACCGGGTTGCCCTGGTGGCGCAGTGGTTGAAAGTCCGCCTGTCAATGCAGGGGACACGGGTTCGTGCCCTGGTCTGGGAAGATCCCACATGACACGGAGCGGCTGGGCCCATGAGCCATGGCCGCTGAGCCTGTGCATCCGGAGCCTGTGCTCCGCAACGGGAGAGGCCACAACAGTTAGAGGCCTGCGTACCACAAAAAAAAAAAAAAGAAAAAAAGAAAAAAAAGAAAATGGGAATAACCATACATATTTCACAGTGTAAAGATTTATTTAATCATATTGTTTGGCTTCTCAAAAAATTCTGTGGGGTCCCTATTCCCTAAAGGATAAATGGGGTGCAGTTTCTTGCAGTTAAATGTCAGAGAGGCTTGGAGCTTACTAGATGAGTGCTGTTGAGTGGGTTATTTCATCTCTCTGAGTTTGTTTCTTCATTTGTAAAAATAGCAAAATAATATCTACTTTAGAGTGTTATTGTGAATACTAAATGAGAAGACACGTGAAGGTCATGACACAAGCATTGTCCATAGTAAGTGTTCTGTAAATGCTAACTGTTATTCTTATGTGCATAATCTGTACATTGTGGACACATGACCAGAAATCAATAAATGGTAAGTGAGTAAACAAATGAGAGAACACAGCTGTATCAGTTAGGAAAGTGTTGGGCTACACGTGATAGAAACCCTGCTATAGCGACTAAACCAAGTAGCTGGTTATTTCTCTCATGTAATACGAAGTCCAGAGGTAGGCACCCCAGAGCTGACAGAACTGCTCAAAGAAGTCATAAGGGACACAGGCCCTTTCTTAGCACATGGTCCTCATCCTCAGATTTGCTGTGTTCCATTCAGGAAAAAGTGGGGAAGGGTTTCAGTTGCCTCATCTGTAAAATGGGAATACGCTCACTGTCTTCCCAGTGAGCCATTCTATGATCCACCAACCAACTCAGTATCAAATAAACACTGCTCATCTGGGATAAAGGCTTTTGTGGCTAGATTGTTTCATGACCCAGAAATAAGCCATGTAGATCTCAATTCCACTCGCACTCATTGTTCATAATGATAATTCTGAAAATATTTGGCAATGTGAAGAAAAGTTTATAAAAATGTTAAATACAAGAGGGCTGTAACAGTTGGTCTAGGTACCAACAAGGAAAATTCTAAGCTATATTAAGTGAATAAAAGGAAGTCACAGACAACACTTGTAGATGATGTCATTTTTGAAAAAAAAACCCAAATTATAACAAAACAAAAACTGGTTGGAGAGAGGTAATAAAGACTTTCCCTGCTAGCTCTATAGAATTCTAGTTTTACATTTTTACAGCACATATATATTTATATATTATTTATCTAATAAAATTAATCTAAATTAATGATTGTAATTATGCAATAATGTAATTATATAAAATTATGTATGCATAGGGTAAAGCTTGGAGAGGATTCTAGGAAAATGAAAGTGGTAGCTGTGTCAGGCAGGTGAAATTATAGAAAAATTCCTTATTTGTGTTATTACTGATATGTTTCATGTACAATGAGTATGATTTCCCCCCACAAGTTGTTCACATGAGGCATAGGTAGATTTCTATAACAACCCAAGTGGGGCATTTTTTAAAAGGTAACTGTGGGTTTTGCTGATTGTGAGATCAGACCAGTGCAGCCTCAGCTGGGAGCAAAGTTTAGCAGAGATTATCTGAGATGCTTGAAGCCAAATTATTTTACCTGAACTTGGTGAAAAAAGCTGTCTCTCCAGTTTCATTTTTTTCTTTTACCTCTAGCACCAAAAGCCAAAACACAGGACAAGAACTAGGATGGCCACTACTTCCTCTCTTCCTGAGATCCTGTCCACGCCATGCTCAGATCGCAGAGCTAAGCTGGTCACTACTGCCTGGCAAGGAGGGTAGTCTGGGGAGGATGGAGCCTGCTGGACAGGGTGCTCAGCACCGCCCTGCAACTCGGCCATACCATTCCCAAATGGAAGGCCATCACCTGGATCATTAACCTTGACTCCTATACAAACCTAGTCACTCAAAGCAGCTCAAAATAAAGCAGTTGTTGTGGGAAGGCTCCAAGTAGGGTGTAGAAATGCTGGTCAGGAGGTCCCTGCTAGAACATTCAAAACTAGCTACCGCTCAATGACTAGGTGCCCAGCACTGGACTGTCCACTTACACTCAGGATCTCAGCTCATCCTCTTGATGACATTGCAAGGTAGACAGCACACACACACACACACGCACACGCACACGCACACACACTCCCCATTTCATAGAAAGTCTAAATGACTTACTCACTCAAGACCACGTAGCCCATCGAATGAAACAGCTGTAATTCAAACCCACCAATTTTGAGGACTACAGAATCCATACTTTTAACTGGTTCAACATTTTTCACATGCATCTGCACTTGAGCAGAGTTTTGGTCCTTTGAAACAAAGAACCAATGCAAATTTGAGGAGCGTGTCTTCAATGTCGGGCATGGGGGGCAGGAAACAAAAGTTCTCTGAACACACTCAACGCTGCAAACAGATTCCATGAAAAGGTAGCCGGGCTTAATTCTACCCAAGTGTGTACAACACAGCCTTTAGGCAGTTGGGTGTGTTTTCCCCCCAAGCAATATATCACCTGAGCCACAGTAGCCTGTAATGTATGGCTTTAATATATTACCAAAGGAAAATGTTCCAATGATTTACTGGGGTACAATATTATTGGAATTATGAGGCAGCATTAATCAAAGCTATGGAGTTGGCTTCTGAAAACCATTAGGTAAATCCCAAGCTCTAAACTTAATGTATTCATCTTGGACCACATTCTGGAAGGAATGAGAAGATCTCACTACTTTTGCTTTAAATCTGCCTTCCCATTGGTAAAATTAATGTGTGTATGTGTATGTGTGTGTGTGTGTGTGTGTGTGTGTGTGTGTGTGTGTACAAGTTACTCGAAATTTTTAAGGTGGATTTTAAGATGAACAACTGTTAAAAGGTCTCTCTACCATGAGTCTCCCTGAAGGAAGAAAGCCCAGTCCCCTAGTTATACATTCTGAGGAGGGAGGCCTGCCCTGAATTTCCCGTTTAGTTGCCAAACACAACAACCAAAATATAAAACCAGAAGTCATTCACTTTTTAAAAACAGTTTAACATCGCTTGTTGGAGGGATAGTTTATAAATACAAAGATCCTAAAAAGCAAACTCTGATGAAGGAAGTTATAGAATGGGGACCCACGGACACCAGATGAAGAACAGGGTTAAGGGTACATGCTCTGTTTCTCCTCTGTGAACAATATCCCCTACTATCTCCTTATGGACTATACCCTGCTTAACACACACACACACACACACACACACACACACACACACACACACACACACACACACACACTCCACAGTCTGTTTACTATTCTTGAAATGGAGAGTAGCCTGACAGAGTTGTCAGTGCTGACACGAAGAAGGGGCCCCAGGATAAGGAGTAAACCCTGGCGCTTTTCTGCATTTTATTTTCTCACTGTACCAAGCCGCCCTGATACAGTGTAAGAAGGCTTACATTTCTCTGCAACTTGAAGTATATTCTACCAGAAAAACTGACCAACCAAAATAAAAGGGATATTCACTAGAGGTCAGTTACCACTTCTGGATTTGCCACAAAGGGCCAGTGTCTCCTGAGTGTGTCCAAGCTGCCGCAGGCCTGTGTGTGCAGGAGCCCCTCGCCTGCACACCCCTCCACTACCCCCACCTGCAAGCCCTGAGAGAGACACGCGAAGGTGGGCAGCGTGTGTGGCCTAGTAGAGGGAGTTGTTGATGAGAGAGACAGTAGATGATGTCCTTCCCAGGAAAATACCCTTGACAATGAAAGAAAAAGAAAGTAAAGAGGCCAAATGATTGTAGGCCTGGGCAGCATTTTAAATCTGAGAGACATGGAGTTCTTGCTCTCAGGAAGCTAAGTGGATGAGCAGACATTCATCAAATAAGAACCTAAATAAAACGTTAATTATCAGACACTCTGCAGCCTTTGTACTAGTCACCATTTCCTTCCAAAGACTCCATAGACTGCATTGAGAAATGATGCTTTTCAAGAGTTTAGCAGTTTTGTTAGTCTCCTTCCTCCTCCTGCATGAACAAGTTTATCTTTATCTACAATTTATTTCACCAGTTTACATTCTTCAAGAGCCGATGTTGCACCTGACCTCAGAGAGCTGCGCTAGCCAGCAGAGTTTTGCTATTCTGAACTGATTACCTTGTCGTGCTCTGAAGAGCCCTACTTCAGAAACAGATTACCAACTGGATGTTTTAGAACTTAACACACCATTAAAAAAAACCTACAAGTGATCTCATCAAGTGTTGGTGGATGTTTAAAGTGAGACTTTATTAAAGTGGCCATGTGCCTGCCATCAATAGCTCTACACACAGTGTCTCTCCTACTGCATAAAAATGGTCCTATTAATTTTTATTTCCGGATTCTTACCCACTGGGAGGATGATCGCTATGAAACATGCCTGCATCCTGGACAAAGTAACATTTAACATAGTCTGTGAACCTTGAAGAGGCTGTGTATTCCCCTTCATTTTCATGGACACTAAATTCTTTAATGATGTTTTTAGCTGCTCCAGAAACCATTTATTTGATTGTCTATTTACCCAAAATGTACTTCAGGAGCATAAAATATCTATGTCAGGGTGAGGAAGAGGGTTGTGAAACATCTTCTTTTATAAAGTAATTTCTTTTTTTTTTTTGGCGGTATGCGGGCCTCTCACTGTTGTGGCCCCTCCCGCTGCGGAGCACAGGCTCTGGACCATGGCTCACGGGCCCAGCCGCTCCGCGGCATGTGGGATCTTCCCGGACCGGGGCACAAACCTGTGTCCCCTGCATCGGCAGGCGGACTCTCAACCACTGTGCCATCAGGGAAGCCCCATATAAAGTAATTTCCTAATTCTGCCTGGCATGCTGATTGAGCAGAACTGACTCATGCGCTGGTCAACCAGAACACACCTCTTTTCCTGTTCAAGTCCCATTCAAGTCCACTGTCTGAGGCTCATTGTTCCTTGACCCCCAGATGACACCTCATGTGGGTCCACAGCTTATCCACTCACTCTTATATGATAATAGCATAAAAGCATGATTAATTATTATATTACTATTAATTCTTAGATAATAAGTAAAATCACAAGTAATATAAGCAGGACTCACAGTTATCCACTCATTCCTAGTTAACAAAAAATCCTCTGATCACTGATAATGACAAAAAAAATACAAAAATCGAAATGCCCAGTGTTACTGTGAGAATTCTGAACTGCATTTAAAATCGAACCTTCTCCCCTCTCACAGACCAGGGCTCTGCAGCAGGAAGACCTGAGGTGGGGAAGATTCCTCTCTATTTGTTTTTCTGTTTCTCACACTTCTGCTCTCCCCAACTCACTAGGCTGCCCAG
The DNA here is from genome assembly GCF_964341445.2 of Mesoplodon mirus. Lineage (NCBI taxonomy): Eukaryota > Metazoa > Chordata > Mammalia > Artiodactyla > Ziphiidae > Mesoplodon > Mesoplodon mirus. The sequence continues at coordinate 145,960,124 of NC_138979.1, read as the reverse complement.
CCTCCTGAAAGGTTGTAGAATGGGGGAGGGGGAAGGGACATCGGCATAAAAGATCTTACTTGACTGACACCAGTATCACGTGGGGTGGATCTCCTCTTGCTGTATAGCTATCTTAAGCTGATGCTCCCTAAATTGGGTGAATGGTTCAAGCTGAACACCTTTCTCGTGGTGCATTTCTGAGTTCTTCAGAGATCACAGTGGGAACATTAGATTATAATTCTCTTCACGTGTGTAATGCATTTCCCTCTGGCTGTTTTTTTTATTTCTTCCTCTCAGCCCCAGGGAATTTCATTGTCCAATCCTGGTTGGGGTCACATCACCCCTCTAGTTTGTCCTTCTGGGAAGATGCAAAATGTCTCCAGCAGGGCTCTCTCCCTCATTGCCCACTTCTGGTCCAAGAAAAAACCACTCACATATCCCTGGACTTTCCCCCTCCCCCTTGGTGGGAAGTGTAGCTAGTTCCTGATACATCACAGTTGCTCTTGCTCTCTCTCCTCTGCTGCATCAGGGTAATAGCCACAGCATCTCACTTTTACATACCTGAGACGATAGTCCAGGGGGTTCCTCAAACTCCCAGGACACAATAAGGTCTCCTTGAAGCTTCCTGTGCTGGGCCCCATCAAACTCACCCCCACCCCCACTGGAACATTTTCACTTGCTAATATATTAAAGCCATACATTACAGGCTACTGTGGCTCAGGTGATATATTGCTTGGGGGGAAAACACACCCAACTGCCTAAGTTCTCTCTAATATCTAGCATCAGCCTTTTCTATCTCTGAGGTGGGTGTTGGGGTCAGGTTATCACCACTCCCTTTGCCGGTCCTCCATGAGGGTCTAGTACCTCACTGTAGAATGGAGGCATACTTACCACCCATTATCTAGCCTTGGATTGGGAAAAAGAGTTCATTTTATCTGCTTGTTACAGGGGATTCATTTATTCCACACAAAGCACCTTGGCTCTCCTAGATGCTATCAGTGCAGCTACCACACCAAACCTGAGTCCCAGAATGCCTTGCTCCACTGCCTGCTCCCTATTGGTTGAAAGTTGGGAATCACTTGGACCAAAGCAAACAAGATAAAAGGCATAACCTCCCAGCCTTCAGACAATACTACAAAGCTACAGTAACCAAAACAGTGTGGTATTGGCACAAAATCAGACATATGAATCAATGGAACAGAATACAGAGGCCAGAAATAAACCCACACACCTACAGTCAATTGATCTTCGACAAACAAGGCAAGAATATACAACGGAGAAAAGACAATCTCTTCAGCAAGTGGTGTTGGGAAAGTTAGACAGCCACATGTAAACCAATGAAGTTAAAATACACCCTCACACCAAACACAAAAATAAACTCAAAGTGGCTTAAAGACAAATATAAGACATGACACCATAAAACTCCTAGAAGAGAACAAAGGCAAAACATTCTCTGACATAAATCGTACCAATGTTTTCTTAGGTCAGTCTCCCAAGGCAATAGAAATAAAAGCAAAATTAAACAAATGGTACCTAGTCAAACTTATAAGCTTTTGCACAGCAAAGGAAACCATAAACAAAATGAAAAGACAACTTACAGATTGGGAGAAAATATTTACAAATGATGCAACCAACAAGGGCTTAATTTCCAAAATATACAAACAGCTCATACAACTCAATAACAAAAAAACAAGCAGCCCAATCAAAAAATGGGCAGAAGACCTAAACAGACATTTCTCTAAAGAAGACATACAGATGGCCAAGAGGCACATGAAAAGATGCTCAACATCACTAATTATTAGAGAAATGTAAATCAAAACTACAATGAGGTATTACCTCACATGAGTCAGAACGACCATCATTAAAAAGTCCACAAACAATAGATATTGGAGAGGGTGTGGAGAAAAGGGAACCCTCCTACACTGTTGGTGGCAATGTAAAGTGGTGCAGCCACTATGGAAAACATTACGGAGGTTCCTCAAAAAACTATAAATAGAGTTGCCATATGATCCAGCAATCCCACTCCTGGGCTTATATCCAGATAAAACTATAATTCAAAAAGATACATGCACCCCCATGTTCATAGTAGCACTATTTACAATAGCCAAGACATGGAACCAACCTAAATGTCGATTGACAGATGAATGGATAAGGAAGATGTGGTAGATATATACAATGGAATACTACTCAGCCTTAAAAAAGAATGAAATAATGCCCATTTGCAGCAACATGGATGGACCTAGAGATTATCATACTAAGTGAAGTAAGTCAGAAACAGAAAGACAAATACCATATGATATCTCTTATATGTGGAATCTAAAATATGACACAAATGAACTTATCTATGAAACAGAAACAGACTCATAGACATAGGGAACAGACTTATGGTTGCCAAGGGGGAGGGGTGGGGGAGGGGAGATGGGGAGTTGGGGATTAGCAGATGCAAACTATTATATATAGGATGGATAAACAACAAGGCCCTACTGTATAGCACAGGGAACAATATTTAATATCCTGTAATAAACCATAATGGAAAAGAATGTATAGAAGAACATATATGTATAACTGAGTCACTTTGCTGTACACCAGAAACTAACACAACATTGTAAATCAACTATACTTCAATAAAATAAATTTTTAAAAAATCACAGCACAACCCATTTTCTTTGGGAACAAGATTCACGTTGTTGATCTTTCTAAAGCAGCCTCCTAAAGATACCCCTGGATTGCCTTGAGAGGCTCACAAACCAAACATTCACACCAGCAGACCCCATCCACAGGGCTCACCCCTAAAAAAAACATGTAAAGAGGATCTCCCTGCTGTTCCTCTCTTAGGCTTCCTCCAGTTGGTTTAATGACTTTTATTTTGGTAGAACTGCTCTGTATCAATTAAATATGCCGCCAATATCCTGAGCCAATCTTGGCCACTGAGTGCCAATCATTAAGAGTTTAACTTTTATGGAAAGAAGACCTCTGAGGCCAGGTGAGTTTTAACTGCACTCTTTTGTTAGTTCAGAGCTTCATGTTATGCCAAGAAAGCATTAGCCTCATAACTTGTTTATACTAGAGAAGAATGAATGGGGGAAAATTGTTCCTTTCCCCCATTTCTAAATCACCCTTTTCTTAATAGGTTAAAGCTAACTTCTTATAAAACCTTAACAATGAAACATCATGCTTGAAAGAAAGTCTCAGGTTCTTGGCGCTGAGCATTGCCAGCCCTTCACGGTTAGATTTTCTTAGCTAGCTGTTCTTTTCCTTTCTGCAGGAATGCTTTCTGGTTTTTATAGCCAAATGGGATGAGAGAAGCAAAACAGCAAGAGGTATTCGTGTAGTCATGTTACATTAAATTTCTCTAACATACTGTTCCATTAGAGTTTCCTTTCTTACTTACAGAATACCATTGTGTATACATTAGGATTTCAGTCCTCCAAAGTAGGCCTGCTCACAAGAAATAGGAGATTAAAGAGCTGATGTCTCTATAGAAAGAGAAATAACATGTCAGTTGTGTTTATTTGTTGGGTTACATGATTTATGCTTTCTCATGTGAAGATGGAGCAGAGAAAAGAGGACACGTGACATTGTTTAGATAATCCCCAAAGAAAGTTGGAGTTCCTCCTTCAGGAAAAGGGTTGCCTTTCATTTAAAATATAAATGGTACTGACAGCTTATGGGGAAGAGAAAGACTTCTTATGTTCTAAGAAATGAATTCAAGATGCACCTAATTTAGTCTCCATAGAAGGAGGATATTTAGCATTCTAAGGGAGAAAGGAAAAAAGGGGAGAAGATTAAGGAAGAATCCCATAAAAACAAGGAATTTAGGGGCCCCTTCATAAACTTTATGTCCAAATAGATATGAAAAGGATCAATGCAATTTGAGTTTAAAGTATACATTTTAAATTCTTTGGTTGCCCAAAACACATTTTAATTCTTTTCCACTTCTCTTCCTCCTAATTAATTCTCTATTCCATGTGGATGATTAAATCAAATAAAACAATAATGTTGGGCAAAAACTTTAGAAAACTCTAACATGAGAAAGAAAATATGTTATATAAAATAAACAACAAGAACCTACTGTACAGCACATGGAACTATACTTAATATCTTGTAATAATTTATAATGGAAAAGAATCTGGAAAAGAATATATATATATATATATAACTGAATCACTTTGCTGTACACCTGAAACACTGTAAATCAATTATACTTCAATTAAAAAAAAAGAAAATATGTTGATAAAGTTTCTAAATAGATACTCTTTTACCTAGTTGTTTTTTCTATTGGAAAAATAGGTGGCAAAGAAGTACAATTTGAGCTCTGCTTACATAGTCCATGATTTCACAAGGCCCCAAATGGTGCATAAGATTATCATTAATAAGTATCAAAAAACTTTTGTATATTAAAGGACTACGGCTTTATGCTAGGTGTTATATTCATTTTTTCTTTAAAATCATCATTGCTGCTTCACAGGAAGTTACACTCCAAAAGAGAAAATCCAGATGTGAATGTGTAGCAAGAAAAAAGAGAACCAACTAAAAACAAAACTGGTTTATTGATTGTGTTTCAGAAGAGAAAAATCACAACACAAATACACACACACATTGATTAGTGTTACTGCAATAAACTTGCAGTAAAAGTGAAGATATAACAATGTACCTTCTAGGAATCTATTAGGGGACAACTTATACCATCTTTAGCACTTGGAGAATGGGAACCACATCTTTTTACCCCCAAGTAAGCCCTTTGGTGGATGGTCTCCCTGCCCTAAACCAAAGTCCTCCAATGTGGTCACAGAATGAGGCTATTAATTCATTGCAAATTGTCCCTTTTCTTATTGGGAAGCTTAAAGTCCCTGAAACTTGACGTATGTTCATCTTACAAGCAAGAGCTTTGTTTACAACAATTAATAGCAAGAGGGTCTTAGGTTGATGCCAAGAACCAGATTATTACCTCTCAAAAAATTATCCTCCCGAAGGAGAAAGATTCGTATTAAAAGGGGAGGATTTCAAAGTCGCTTTAGAGCTGTGCCTCTGGGTGTTATTTTTCAGGCATCATCAAGCATTTGTATTCAGCTGCTTTTTGATCCAAGTAAAACACTCCTAAAGATAAGTGAGGTTTGTTTCCTGAGTTAAGGATATCTTTAAGTGACAGACGCAGGACAATAAAAGGCCTTTTTCAGGAGCATATAAACTGGGACAAGGACAAACAAATTTCAAGACTGTTGAGAGACTGAGAAACCTAACAGGACACCTCACATTTAACACATTCTCAGTGGACTTCAGACTTCCTGGCTGTTCCTGAACTATTTCCCGTGAAGCGAGGCATCATATATCACTGTCAAAACACACTCTGGCTGCTACTTTCCACAGCACTCGGACAAACCCTCAAAAACTCAGTATACTGGAGACCAGGGCTTGGAAGAGCAGGCAGTTTTAACTTGTGGGAATGACCTCACCATCGCCCGTTGTGCATATGCATTCATTCACTCGTTCATTCAAGACACATCTGAGTCGTGCCTCTTCTAGTACTGGTTCCCAATCCTGACTAACCATCAGAATCACCTGGCCCTTCCACCCGCTGTTGATTTGGTGGGTGTGGAGTGGGGCCTGTGCATCTTGGTTTTTAAACTGTGCAGAGCCAGATTTGGAACCACTCTAGTGTTTTCAGGATAGCATTGATGAGAGGAGACTTACATGCAGAGGGAGATCATCTTTCTTCCCCAAATTCTTGAGCCACCCCTTCATGCCAATAGCCTATTCTGTTCTTTTCTTCTTACTGAGGTCCAGGGCCTTTCTAGGTGAGGGCCAGTGGTGGAAAGGCTGATGGCAGAGCGGGGAGACAGAAGGAAGGAGAAGGTGAAAACATGAAGGTCTGGCTACCTCTCACTCACCATTTTACTGCTGCTCCTATTCCAGTTTCTAGTAATGGTAAAGTATTTATAACAGACTAAGCCTCCTGTCAGTAACAATTACAAACTCTGGACAAAGTATAAAAACCAGTCATTTGAAGGCACTGGGGTGGAACCAAAAACAGGCAGGAACAAGGGAACATTCATACCTTGAAAGAAGGGAAACACACTTGTTGAGATCCACATTTATCCGGGGTACTTCCCAACGCGTGGAGGATACACTCAAGCAAAGGGGCAGTTTTGCTGGGCTTGGAAGTCAGGACCAGTGTTCAGGGCTCTCAGAAAGGCTGAATATTGGTCAGGGCAAGTCCATAAAGAAGAGAGCCACAGATGGGGGTTGTAATATTTTCATACAAACTCTCAAATCCTTAGCTGACTCCTGACATGTGCTGGGTGAAAATCCAAGGATCCAGTGGAGAGCAACAGCTGGAAGCATGAAAGAGCTGAGTAGAGACGTCAACAGTTGCCTAACACTGGAAAGACAGATTCCCTCCAATTGAGAGGAGCCCGGTAAACAATTTGAACATTCCACTGAAATCCTAGAAGGGCCATAGCTTAGGAATAAGAACCATATCCAAAGGCTAAGGGCTATGCTTATTAATACTGACCCTATTAAGATTCAGATCTATCCTTATAAACACCTGCCTAAATTACCCAAGACTTACTCAAACCTGAAGGATCTCGTATTCAAAGCCATTTTTTAAGAACATGGGCTAATTCTGCTGTACCAGTCCTTGCAATGCTCACATTGCTAATTGATAAACCTAATGGGAAATGCTACTGATTTAAGACCTCAGAGAAATCAAAAGAATTATGATTCTTAGATTCATCATATTCCTACCCAAATACTACCTTTTTCTCCATTCCCTCCACAAGTAATTATTTTATGGCAGTGGATATATGTGCAGCATTCTTTAGCAACCAGTAGTTAAGAAGAATTGGTTGCTTTCTTGCTTGAGGACTTGAGGGGCTTGAGGACTTGTGCAAATATCATGGGGCTTGAGGACTTATGGAATCACCCTCATATTTTTCTCAGTGTCCAAGTAAATTACCTTAATGATTCCATTTTCCCATGAGAATCCACTCTAATACAACAGGTAGATAATTTATTGCTGTATTCTCCTGATCCGAGTTGTTCACAGGAAGGTTTCAAATATCTCTTAATAAAATTGACTGAACAAAGACATAAAGCATCTAGAATAAAGTTAAAACTCTATGTAATTTTGGTCTACATAATTGAAAACTTGTAACTACATGATTACAAACTATAAAATATGAAACTACTTAATTTTGGTCATGATCTGTCTATAGGCAGACACTCTCTGTCCTCCTCCAAAATAAAAACTATTCCATTATATCCAAGCCCCTAAACTCAAAAACAACTGAGAGGATATTCAGGATTGCCCAAACAAGAGTATTAAAACATGAATCCAGAACCCTTCCCAAGGTAGAAGCTCCCCACAGCAACTCTATACTTTGCATGTCCCTAACTGTGCCAAACACTTCTAATCGTTCAGGGAAGACAAGGTTGCCTAATAGGTGTGTTAATTTAGTAGAGAGGTTCACACCAGGAGCCTGTTGCCTATCTGAACAACTCTTTTGATCTGGAGTCACAAACCACCCTCCCTGCCCGCATATGAGGGCAGCAGCATCTAATTGATCAAAAAGCTTATGCTCTAGGCTGATGAGCACTTAACTTCTGCACTAACTCTGCATTCCATGTGCTGTGCAATCCCTGATACTTATAGGCAACACTCAGCTTTTCTCTGTCAGCTGCTGTACAGCTTAGGAAATTCTTCACTGTGCACTTCACGTATCGCAGCTTAACATCATTCAAATTTTAATTCCACCACTCACTTCCCCTTCTAGATGAAGAGGAATCCATGACTGTTTAATGATATCTTGGGGATTAAGAATGCCTAAATCCTACTAAATATAAACATCTGCTTACCCTATTACCCAGAAAAATACCCAAGAGAAATTAGTGCATCTGTCCACGAGAATACAATAATATTCATAGCAGCTTTATTCAGAATTAAGAGTAGCAACAGCTCAAGTGTCCATCAATAGGAGAATAAATAAATTAATTGTGGAATATATATACAATGGAATGCCACATGACAATAAAAATAACAAACTATTGTTGTACTCAGAGACATTATACTGCACAAAAGCAGCCAAAAGGAAATGACTATCCACTGTATGATTCCACTTACACGAAATTCAAGAACAAGCAAAACTAACTGATGGTGGTAGAAGTCAGAATGGTGGTTACCTCTGGACAAGAAGGGGTATGTTTTGACTGGGAAGGGGGCACAAAGGAACCTTCTGAAGTGCTAGGAAATGTTCTATTTCCAGCTGGGAGGTAGTTACACAGGTATGTATACACGTGTGAAAATTCCCTGAGCTCTCCAGGATGAGCACTTTTCTGTGTAAATTATATACTTCAGGAAAAAGCAAAAACTATACACATAAGAATGCCCAGGTCAAATCTTAGTCAATTCTAATTTAAGTCTGTTTATAGATGGCTCTTATCTTAAAAAGGATAAAGGCACTTCCTGAGCAGGATACACTGTCACCACTGAACATGCAGCTACCAAAGCTGCTCCATTTTGCTAATGTTCAATCTGCCCATGTGAATGAACTGATTTCTCTGACTTGCACTCTGGCAAATGGAGAAATGGTAAACATTAAACAGATATATATGAATTTGGAATTGCTCATAACTTTGGGATGCTATGGAAAAGAAGGGGATTTTTGGTTTCTTAAGATACCTTAATGAAAATGGTAAAGACATTAATGATTCACTAAAAGCTATTCAATATTGAAAAACACCTGTCAGTTAAGGGAGATACTCATGGACAATACCTCCTTCCAGAAACCAATGAATACCCTTGCTAACTCACATTCTAACAAGCAGCTTTTATTACCCCAACTATGAGTTCTACCAAATTGACATGTATCCCCCCCCCAGACTTGGAAGGAAAACTGGCTCAATTTAGACTTGCTATAATTGGCTCATAACAGTCAACCCAAACTTCTGAAAAACAATATTGGCAATTACAGGGACATTTTCTCCATAAAGATGGGTTCTGAGAATCTCCTGACAACTGTTCAGGAGTACCACGATCCAATCAGTGGATGCTAATTAAATTTCCCATGATTTTCTAAATCAGGAACAAATCAAGTTCCACAGTAGATAAATAATGAAAAAATTTTCAAAATTTGACTAGGAAGTGGTAAAATTACATCTTACCTGTGCTAACATAACCCAGGTAAACCTGAGAGGGTCAAGACAAAATACAGAAACTCCTTCTCAAGGCCCTTTGAACATTTAGTAATGGATTTTATACAACCACCCAGGTCTCTAGGCTACATTTACTATCAATAGTCTGTAAGTTTTCAGGATGGAAAAAACCCATTCCTTGATGAAAAGCTACAGATGTTACAGCTGCTAGACTTTGTGTTCCTAGCATGGGGAATGCCTACTTTCCTACCCAGTGACTGTGGAACTCATTTCACTGTAACAATCATATAGGAACTCTGCAGGGTTTCTCTCCTAACATAAAAACTGTACTCCCCATGCAGGAAAGGTAGAAAGAATAAATGAGACACTGAAGATAAAACTGTCCCAATCAGGGGTTGGCAAACTACAGCCCATGGGACAAATCCGGCCTACAGACTCTTCATATGGTCCACAAGCTAAAAAATGTTTCTTACATATTTTAAAATTTTGTTTAAAAAAAAAGGAGGAAGAGAATATGGAATACATGACAGAGATTATATTTGGCCTTCAAAGCCTATATAAAATTTACTATCTGGCCCTTCACTGAGAAAAATTGCTGACTCCTAAACTATCAAAAATCCTTAATCTGCCTTAGTCTAATGTTTTGTCAGTATTGTTAATGGCCACATGATCACCTCCTCAGAGCTCATACAGATATTTTTCCATAGGACATTATTACAGGATGTCCTATGTGATTGGGAATAACGCCACCAATCACTCTATTTTGTTGCATGCAGATCTAGCTGAATACTGTAAGAAGTGAATCTAGTGTACTGTCTTATGCTCAACATGCACAAGCCACCTTTCCAAAAGAGACATCATCCACATCTTTGTATGGCTCCTAGGTCAGTGACCAGGTTCACCAGAAAAGGTATCAGTGTGTGTTTAATTGCAAAAATGGCCACAAATTCTTCCCATCCCATATGCATGCTCCTTTGTATGTGACTGCAGATCTTTCCATAAGGAGATGGAGACTATTTCTCTATTCTTTGAGTCTGGGCTTGGAAATGACTTGCTTTGGCCAACAAGGCATTAACAACATGACCCAAGCAGAGGTTTGAAAACTGCTCACACGTTGGAGTTTGCCCTCTCCTGCTGCTCTTAGGAACCCTCCACCAATATCACATGAATGAGCTCAGGCTAGCCTGCTAGGTGATGGGCCCAGTTACCTCCGTTGCCCCGCCAACAGCCAGCAACTGCCAGATGTGTGAATGAGGCCATCAACCATCAGCGGACTATAAATGCGTGTATACGGCCAGACAACACCATGAGGAGCAGAGCAGAGCGAAGCTATCCCAGCCGATCCCAGCCAAATTGCTCACCCACAGAATCATGAATAAATAAATGGTTGTTTTGAGCCACCTAGTTTTGGGGTGGCTTGTTTTGCAGAAAATACTAAGTGATATAGATGCAAAAATGCTTTAAATTACTGAAAGGAGCCATTTCAGGTCCTCTTGACAACAGCTAGAAGTCTACCCAGGGTGTAATATGTCATAATGAAAAGGAACTTCCAACTCAGACCAATGGACAGACTGCAAGTTGAGGCTAACCAAAGAAGCCTCCAGAAGCAGATGGCTTCAAGGCACAAACAGGTTATCGGAGACCTTTCTGATCAAGCAGACAACTTCAGAAGTGCAAATTCCACCCAAGACAATGAAACAAAACTAGAACTTTATTATATCCAATCAAACCTACTGCCTTCCTTGTAAGATTGTTAATATGTCACTATGGACTACTGATTTCCTTCTCTGTGTTTTCTATGACTCTACTTTTCTTCATTTTCCCCTCCCTTTTCTGAAACAAAATATATTACTTCCTCACCTTGTTTCTAAGAACGTTTCCTCACCTACTAACCTGACCTCTTGCTGGGGCTGTTACCCATTTCCAACTCCAGGGGTCACTCAAATCATAGGAATACCTCTGCTTAACACTAGCAAACAGCCCGTCAAGAATATGATCTGAACATCTCCTTTATACTTACAATGATTATCTCCCAACCCAGACATTCAGGCTGGTTGTTATAATTATATAGAATTACACACAGCTAATATTTTATCCAGAGAGAAAAATCAATCCAATCACCTTTTAAACTAATCCTGAGTGTCTATGGTACTTTCATAACCCATGCAATGAGGAAATAAAAATACTTACCAAGCTTACCAAGAAATCCCATTAAACTATCCCCATGGTAGAAATACCTCCTCACTTGATACTTATTCCTAATGTAACATCTCATGAAAAATAGAAAAGAAAAATATATCTTCATTCAGGAAAAGCAGGCTACAAAGTGTCAACTGAAATCGTTATCACTGTTTGTCATAATGATTCAGGGAAAAAGACATACACTTTCAACTCTTTACATATAGATCATATCAATTGTACAGCACCAGGCCTGTTCTTTATCTGTGACCTCTACGCATAACAAGGACTATTCCTGGGACTTCTTACCAGTTCCCTTCAAGATTTTAAATCCTGTTCAGTCTCACTATCTGGGTCTCTTCAGAGGTCTCATAGAAGCGACCTCCCAGAAGTTAGAGGAGTCTATTGATTTGCCTGAGGGTTTTTACCTAGGTTAGGGGTCCCTGAATTTAAGAGATGAGTCAGTAATTTATCCCTTACTTTGGTTGAAACTATTAAATGAGACCATTCACACTATAATAATCCAGCACAAGAGGTTTGATTTGTTTGCTTTCCATCACATAACTTTACAATATTTATTGGCCTCACCAGGGGGACATCTGCACTCTAGCTAATATTTCCGATTGTTTATAGGTAAACACTTCAGTACAAGAAGAAATAATACCTTTAAAAAGTATAGACACAGGAACTTCCCTGGTGGTCCAGTGGTAAAGAATCTGCCTTCTAATGCAGGAGACACAGGTTCGATCCCTGGTCGGGGAACTAAGATCCCACATGGCCGTGGGACAACTAAGCCTGCAGGCCACAACTAGAGAGCCCACATGCCACAAAACTACAGATCCCATGTGCTCTGGAGCCTGTGCACCACAACTAGAGAGAAGTCCGCACACCACAATGAAGAGCTCACACGCTGCCAACGAAAGATCCTGCATGCTGCAACAAAGATCTCGCATGCCGCAACTAAGACCCAACACAGCCCAAAATAAATAAAATTAATTAATTAATTTAAAAAAAAGTACGATTACTCTCAAAGGTTTGACAGTCTGAGACTTGGAATCTATTCTCCTGGCATGGGCTAGGTCAAGTAAAAAACTGGCCTCCTGAAATTTTCTGAACTGTAATGATGGGATTTCTCATTATAATATTCATTTTTTCCAATGCATCTGTAAGAGAGTTTTTAAAACTACTGTGTGATGTTAGGTGACCAAATGGTGATTCCATACTAGGAAGAGACAACTCCTTGGTCAACTTTCCTTCTCCAGGAGAGGCAGATGACCAAAGGGAGAGAATGATGAATCCTGAGATGGCTACTCAGCCTGGGCCATAAGTATCCACACCGCACTGTGTGCCCAACAGCCTTCAGAGTTAATTTTTGTTAAACAGATACATATATGGATGTATAGTAGAAAAGAATATTTCAGTGGGTTTCTTCTTAGCAACATCACAGAAGTTCAAGTTACTCATCTATAAGGAAATGATGGCTTCAGGACATTTTTTAAGGTTGTTTCAAAAAATGTTTCAACTACAGAATTATTCTTGGATCGGGGGCAGTAATCCACTACAAACTAAGAAATGCTATTTTATTTACTTTTTAGAAAAATGTTGAGCTTTTAACAGAAAAACTAAAAAACTTTTAAATATATGTATAATTTAAAAAAATTAATCAATTAATTAATTTATGGCTGTGTTGGGTCTTCGTTTCTGTGCGAGGGCTTTCTCTAGTTGCGGCGAGTGGGGGCCACTCTTCATCGCGGTGTGCGGGCCTCTCACTGTCGTGGCCTCTCCTGTTGAGGAGCACAGGCTCCAGACGCGCAGGCTCAGTAATTGTGGCTCACGGGCCTAGCCGCTCCGCAGCATGCGGGATCTTCCCAGACCAGGGCGCAAACCCTCGTCCCCTTTATTGGCAGGCAGACTCCCAACCACTGCGCCACCAGGGAAGCCCCTATATTTAATATTTTAAAAGAAAAATTAAGAGATCAGAAATATGCAAGTGATAAGAAATATACTGATGTAATCATCTTTTGAAAATAAAAACATTTTTTCAAGATTCTATTAAAATGCACAAAAAGCAAATTTATTTTAGGATTTAAACCAATGAAACATTTAAAATACCTGTTACCCTGGCATGTAAGCCCAACAATAGTAACAGCCTTGATCTTGATAGAGTCTACTTATTAACAGCATGTCTTTTAAATAGTTCATTCTGAAAGATAGAAATTATAAAATTAAAAATAAAATGAATGTTTTAAAGCTTGTAACATCAAAATTACCATTTACTTAAAAAAAAATTTTTTTTAAACCATTTACTTTTACATACATAATTTTATTCCAAAAAGTTTGAGGTGCTTGGCAGAATATATACAGATGGAAACTTGGCCAGAAATAATCCTATAAACAAACAAAATACTGATGAAAAGATACTAAACTTTTTTTTTTAAGAAAAGCTCAAGTACATACAGAGTGGAATAAATCAAAGATTATACTTCTACCTTAAACTAGAAAAGGCAGGTTTTCTGATTAGGGTGAAAAAACTACCAACACCTTTAAATAAAAAAATGCTTTTGCTAAAAAGCAGTTCTAAGAAGGAAGTTTATAGCGATATAAGATTACCTCAGGAAACAAGAAAAATATCAACCTAACCTTACACTAAAGGAACTAGAGAACGAACAACAAACAAACCTCAAAATTAGTAGAATGAAAGAAATAATAAAGATCAGAGAAGAAATAAATGAAATAGAGACTAAAAAACCCATAGAAAAGATCAATGAAACTAAAAGCTGGTTCTTTGAAAACATAAACAAAATTGCTAAATCTTTAGACAGACTCATCAAGAAAAAAAGGGAGAGGGCCCAAATCAATAAAGTTAGAAATGAAAAAGAAGTTACAGCCGACACCACAGAAACACAAAGGACCGTAAGAGACTGCTACAAGCAACTATACACCAATAAAATGGACAACCTAGAAGAAATGAACAAATTCTTAGAAAAGTACAATCTCCCAAAACTGAACCAGGAAGAAACAGAAAATATGAACAGACCAATTACCAGTACTGAAATTGAATCACTAATTTAAAAACTCCCAACAAACAAAAGTCCAGGACAAGATGGCTTCAAGGGTAATTTCTACCAAACATTTAGAAAAGAGTAAACACCTATCCTTCTGAAACTGTTCCAAATAATTATAGAGAAAGGAATACTTCTGAACTCATTCTATGAGATCACCAACACCCTGACATCAAAACCAGACAAAGGTATCACAAAAAAAGAAAATTACAGGCCAACATCACTGATGAACATGGATACAAAAATCCTCAACAAAATACTAGCAAACTGAATCCAACAATACATTAAAAGGATCATGTGCCATGATCAAATGGGATTTAATCCCAGGGATGCAAGTATTTTTCAATATCTGAAAATCAATCAATGTGATACATCAATTAACAAACTGAAGGATAAAAGTCATATGATCATCTCAATAGATGCAGAAAAAGCTTTTGATAAAATTCAACATCCATTTATGATAAAAACTCAAGAAAGTGGGCATAGAGGGAATATAACTCAACATAATAAAGGCCATATATGACAAACCCACAGTTAACATCATACTCAATGGTAAAAAGCTGAAAGCATTCCTTCTAAGATCAGGAACAAGACAAGAATGCTCACTCTTGTCATTTTCATTCAACATAGTTTTGGAAGTCCTAGCCACAGCAATCAGAGAAGAAAAAGAAATAAAAGAAATCCAAATTGGAAAGGAAGAAATAAAACTGTCACTGTTTGCAGATGACATGACATTATACATAGAAAATCCTAAAGATGCCACCAGAAAACTACTAGAGCTCATCAATGAATTTGGTAAAGTTTCAGGATACAAAATTAACATATAGAAATCTGCTGCATTCCTATACACTAACAACAAAATATCAGAAAGAGAAATTAAGGAAACAATCTCATTTACCATCACATCAAAAAGAATAAAATACCTAGTTCTTTTCTTTAGTTCTTAGCAGAACTAAAAGAAAAAAATTTTAATTTGTATGGAAACACAAAAGACCCCGAATAGCCAAAACAATCTGAAGAAAGAAGAATGGAGCTGGAGGAATCATACTCCTTGTCTTCAGACTATACTACAAAGCTGCAGTAATCAAAACAGTATGGTACTAGCACAAAAACAGACATATAAATCAATGGAACAGGAAAGAAAGCCTATGCACCTATGGTCAATTAATCTATGACAAAGGAGGCAAGAATATACAATGGAGAAAAGATAGTCTCTCCAATAAGTGGTGCTGAGGAAAACTGGACAGCTGCATGTAAATGAGTGAAATTAAAACATTCTCTAACACCATACACAAAAATAAACTCAAAATGGATTAATGACCTAAATGTAAGACTGGATACTATAAAACTCCTAGCGGAAAACATAGGCAGAACATTCTTTGACACAAATTGCAGCAACATCTTTTTGAATCCATCTCCTAAAATAATGGAAATAGAAACAAAAATAAACAAATGGGACCTAATTATACTTAAAAGACTTTGCACAGCAAAGTAAACCATAAACAAAACGAAAAGACAACCTACAGAATGGGAGAAAATATTTGCAAACAATGCGACCAACAAGGGATTAATTTCCAAAATATACAAACAACTCATGCAGCTCAATATCAAAAAAACAAACAACCCAATCAAAAAATAGGCAGGAGACCTAAATAGACATTTCTCCAAAGACATACAGATGGCCAATAGGCACATGAAAAAATGCTCAACATCGCTAATTACTAGAGAAATGCAAATCAAAACTACAATGAGGTATCATCTCACACCAGTCAGAATGGCCATCATCAAAATGTCTACAAATAATAAATGCTGGAGAGGGTGTGGAGAAAAGGGAAACATCCTACATTGTTAGTGGGAATGAAAATTGTTGCAGCCACTATGGAGAACAGCATGGAGGTTCCTTAAAAAACTAAAAATAGAGTTACCATATGATTCAGCAATCCAACTCCCAGACATGTATCTGGAAAAGATGAAAACTCTAATTCGAAAGATACAGGCATCCAAATGTTCATAGCAGCACTATTTGCAATAGCCAAGACAAGGAAGTAACCTAAATGTCCATCGACAGATGAATGGATAAAGAAGGTGTGGTATATACAATGGAATGTTACTCAGCCATAAAAAAGGATGAAATATTGACATTTGCAGCAACATGGATGGACCTAGAGATTATCATACTAAGTGAAGTAAGTCAGACAAAGACAAAATGATACCATTTATATGTGGAATCTAAAAAATGATATAAAATGAACTTATTTACAAAACAGAAATAGACTCAAAGACATAGAAAACAAACTTATGGTTACTAACAGGGAAAGTGAGTGGGGGAAGGGATAAATTAGGAGTTTGGGATTAACAGATACACACTACTATATATAAAATAGATAAGCAACAAGGACCTACTGTATAGCACACAGAACTATATTCAATATCTTATAATAACCTATAATGGAAAATAATTTGAAAAAGAATATAAAGTATATATATAAACTACATATATAGTATAACTGAATCACTTTGCTCTACACTTGAAACTAACACAACTTTGTAAATCAACTATACTTCAATTAAACAAAAAAGCAGGTGGAATAAAAATATTTTAATCACAATAATTAAAATCATTTAAAACGCTTTTGCTAAAATTAAGAAACATCTTTCCCAAACAGAAAAAGTCCTGAAAACCAGAAACTGGGGTGGGGGGTGGGTAATGTTTAAAACGAAGCAGCACTTAGAAACATTTCGGCAGCTTTCGTATATCAGAGACTTGTAAGTGAACATCAAAACCAAATTATGATCCACAGAACAGTATTTTTCTTCTTCTTGTTTAATGGGAACTATTACAAGCACACATGTGTAAAAGGCCACCGCAAAAAAAAAATAGGTTCTAAAGTGAAACCTAGAGCATTTCAGTAACCAAATATCTGAGTGAAGCTTGAGGAGCCGTGACATAAGAAGAAACATGTGTGGACACATTTCTGAGTTTCCACAGGTTCTTGAATCTTCTATCTTCAGTGAGAAAAAACACTCAGACTCTCTCTAAGTTTCCCCGACAATGGGACCTACTAGAAGTTTAAGGAATTCTAAATTGCTCTTCAGTAATTCTCAACCTTGAGTGCACATTAAAATCATCTGGGAAGATCTTTTTTCTTTTTTCATACCAATGCCTGGGTCCCACTCAGATCAATTAAATCAGAATCCCTGGATATGGAAACCAGGAATTTTTAAAGCTCCAAGAGGTTCTACTGTGCAGCCAGGGCTGAGACTCACCAGAAAAATGCTGAGAAAAGTCAAGGATGACTATAGTTACTGTGTTTGAATTTTAGTTGTCACAGAAAAAATTTTTCAGAGAGATAAATGTCTTTGCTAATGCTAGGCTGCCCTTCTTCTTATTTGCTTACTGTACAGTGTAGGATGCTTATTAAACCCCTCAAGATAATGACATCCACCATTAATTGAGCACTTATGTGGTGCCAGGCACCATGGTGGGTGCTACCCCCAACATAATTGATAATCCCCAGTATCCTGCAAACCAGGTATTAAACCCATTTACCTAGGCAGCTGTGAAGGAGGGGTTTATTTGCCCCATCACAGACCAAGGTGAAGAAACTGGAATTAGAACATACATGTGTCTGATTACAAAGCCATGTTTTATTTTCTTTTAATTTTATGTATTTACACTTTTAAAGTTAATCCAATCACATTTCAGAGGTTTATACACTATAAAGATTTATAAGGTGTACATGTAAGGTATATAAAAATCCACAGTAAATATAGTCATACCTAACTCCTATCACTCAACCTATCACCTAGCCACTCAATCTCCCTCCTTGGAGACCAAGTTAGCTGTTTTTTGTCTATCCTTCCAAAGATAGTTAATGGATACATAAGCAAATATGTGTATGTAAGCATATGTGTATGTACATGCCATATATTTGGATTCCTCCCCACCTCATTTTAAATGATGGTAGCATAAGTCATACACTATATTGCACATGGCCTTTTTTACTTTAACAATATATCTCAGATATGTGGTATATATATATATATATATAATGGAATATTACTCCACCATAAAAAAAAATGAAACACTGCCATTTGCAGTAACATGGACAGACCTAGAGATTATTATGCTTAATGAAATAAGTGAGACAAGACAAATACTGTATGACACCACTTATATGTGGAATCTAAAAAATAATACAAATGAATGTCTATATAAAAGAGAAACAGACTCACAGACATAGAAAACAAACTTGTGGTAACCAAAGGGGAGAGGGAAGGGAGGAGGGACAAATTAGGGGTTTGGGATTAACGGATACAAACTACTATATATAAAATAAATAAGCAACAAGGATTTACTGTATAGCACAGGGAATTATACCCAGTATCTTATAATAACCGATAATGGAATATAATCTGCAAAAATACTGAATCACTATCCTATGGACCTGAAACTGACATAATATTGTAAATCAACTATACTTCAATTTCAAAAAATCAATGAAAAAAGCCCCAATAGATCTCAGAGATAATTCTATATCAATACATAAACATTTTAAAATTCTTTTTTGTGCCACCTAATATTCAGTTGTACTATCACTTTTTTAATCAGTTCCTTACTGAGAGACATTAGATTGCTTCCAATTATTTGCTCTTATAAAAAATTTGGAATGAATAACCTTGAGCAACTTAATTTCATAACTAAGTACAGATAATTATATCCGTAGAATAAATTTTTGGATGCCAAAAGTTATGCCCTTTCCACTATTGTACACTGCCTCAGGATTCTAAGAAATAACACAGACTCATGATGATATCCATTTAAATTATTTTATTTAAAAATGTTACCTAAATACCCAAATTACACTTTTCATTTTAATAAAAAATTAAAAACTGTTTTTCTGAATATGTTGAAGGACAAAAATAGTCTGAGAGATAGTTTTATGCCAGAGAAAAATGACCTCAAAACCAGTAGCACAAATACTGTACTGGCTCTCACTTCACATTCAGAAGGTATCTGTTCCTGAGGACTCTGTGTCCCCCTGGACAGTGCTGATGCTCAGAGACTGAGAGCAGTCCTCCAGGTTCACTGAGGGTGGTGTCACAGAGATCTTGGCAGGTGATGTCTGCGAAGTGAAGAGTGGAACTGCTTTACCACCTGTAAAAAGGAGAAACTCCTTCAGCTAAACAAGTGTACCTGAGTATTTATGTGCCTTAAACTTTCCTACATAATACTGGGGATCAAAAAAGGATTGCATTTGCGATAATTTCTTTTCTCAAGGTGCTCAGAACTTGTCACAGAGGTAAAATACACCCTTCTTTCCACTCCCACCCCTGAACAATTAAGAGACAACATTTTCAAAGTATATGTTATGATCTGAATGTTTATGTCTCCCCAAAATTCATATGTTAAAATCCTAATGCCTAGTGTGGTGGTATTAAGAAGTGTGGCCTTTGGGAGGTGCTTAGGTCATTAGGATGCAGCCCTCATGAATGAGACTAGTGCCTTTATGAAAGAGGCCCCAGAGAGTTTGCTAGCCCCTTCGACCATGCTAGTCCTTCGACCATGTGAGGACACAGGAATCAGGAAGAGGTGCCTTGATCCTGGATGTCCAGCCTCCAGAACTGTGAGAAATAAATTTCTGTTGTTTAAAAGCCACTCAGTCTATAGCATTTTGTTATAGTAGCCTGAACAGACTAAGATGGTGGTATACAAGTGCCCAAAACTGTGGTACAGATGATAAATGCTAGGTAAGACCAAGTCAGGGAGGCAGTTTGAAATGAAGAATTCATTAATATGTTTTTAAAAACCCAGAGTTGACTACATATATATATCTATCTATCTGTATATACCCTAATTCACTCCTCTAAGTTTAAAAAGCACATTGCCTAAGAGCATAAAGAATGCCAACTTGGTACTATTTAAGACCACAAAAATCCTCATTTCAAATTTCATGTACTTACCATATATACATAATAATAAGCATCTTAAAAGTAAATTATCCTAAATAATCTTAAAGACAACTCTGAGTCAAGAGTCATAGTAATTTTTCTAAAACTCCTTTATACTTTTAAAATAGTTTCCACAGTAATAAAGTGAAATTTTCCATCAAGTTTTTATAGGGACCACAGTAAAAGTAGTCAGTTTTGGAGATTCAATGATGACTCAATCACAGCTGTTCAAGATGATCAAAATACTTGTAAAAGAAAAATTCGTTTCATATTAGGAAGTCTAACAAAGACTATTTTAATATACCATTCCTTTTTGTTACTTGTATCAATTTATTTTTAATAAAAGAGGAAAGGGAAATAAGATTTCATATAATTATAGCAGTACTACAAACTGTAATACAACAGCATAATCCTTAAGAAGAAAGCAATTATTTTATCAATTTAAATAGAACAAATATTTTAAATAGGAAAAGACTTGTTGAAATTTAGCTCTGTCAGGATATGATAAAAACTAAAATTAAGAAACTTATTGTTTATAAACTTATGGTTTATTCAGTACTTGTAGTCTCTGTGTCTGGAATGATGCCAAACACATTTTAAATGCTGAAAAAATATATATTAAATAAACATTCAAGGGACTTCCTTGGTGGGGCAGTGGTTAAGAATCTGCCTGCCAATTCAGGGGATGCAGGTTCGAGCCCTGGTCCGGGAAGATCCCACGTGCAGTGGAGCTACTAAGCCCGTGTGCCACCACTACTGAGCCTGTGCTCTAGAGCCCGCAAGCCACAACTGCTGAAGCCCGCGCACCTAGAGCCCGTGCTCTGCAACAAGAGAAGCCACCACACTGAGAATCCCGCACACCGCAACGAAGAGTAGCCCCCACTTGCTGCAACTAGAGAAAGCCTGAGCGCAGCAACAAAGACCCAACGCAGCCAAAAATAAAAATAAATTAAAAAAAGAAATAAATTTAAAAAAAGAAACAATAAGAACTTCTTTTAAAAAATCTTCATAGGACATTAGCATCATTTAAATATTCTGACATTTTACAAAACCGTGATGCAGAATATACAAAATAACCAAGAGAAGTATCCAAGATCAGAGCTTACCTCGTCAATAAAGTAAAAACCAACACAGGATATAACTAAGGCTTGAGAGCAAAATTAATTTTCAACCTGTAAAATTAAATGTTATTTTCCCCCGATTAAGAAGAATTCCATTCCTTGCATTACTTACATATCTGTCAAAAACTACACTGATGCCAGATATTCTTCTTTTCTTTGTTATCCAGTTTCACAAAACTGCTTTACATGTGCCTTTATTTTCTACTCTGCACATTAAATTACTGATTAAATTGTTCAGTGATGTAACAAGAGCTATAACTTTTTTTTGGACCTTGAAGAAGTTTCCAAGTCTCAAGGAACATATTAAATTCAATTATTGTAAAGTTATGCTATTTCTTATAGTTACTGCCTTAGATTTATACAGCAATTAAAATTTTGCAAAGATCTTTTGCCCATCATCTTATCTCATCCTAACAGTAATTCTGGGAGGCAGACAAGGTAAAGGTAACTGAGGCACAGAGATGTCAGAGTGGGCTTTTCCGAAAGCATATGGTCACTCACTAAACATCTATATAAGCCTACTGTATGTGTGGAGCTAAGATGGTGTTGAGAAGATGACACACAGGTGAAAAAGAAATAGTCCTCATCTTCAAGAAGCTTAAAACCTAGTAGTGTAGATAAACATGTAGAGGAATACTTGGTTTAAATTACGTGGAAGTAGCAGTTGAGCTAGGACTTAAAAGATGTGGAAGGCAATGAAGAAAAAGAGGACAACAAAATAAATGATGACAGAAATAAGAGAAGGACAAAGAAAGCTGAATAAAGAGAAAATAGAGGAACACAAAAGGGAAGTGTCAGATAAGTAGGAAGAGACCCAAGAATGAAGAGTCACACAAGGTAAGAGTCACACAAGGTTTTCAAAAGAGTCTAGTATAATTCATCTAATTCGTAATTGGTAGAGCTGAGACTACAACTCACTGCTTTTTGCCTGATACCAAATACCTTAATTATCCACATAAAAAATTAGTACTTTTAAAGGTTGTTGAGGGAAATTCCATTTTAGTAGTGGTATGTAATGGTAGGGGCAGCTAAGGAGAGGAGCAGTGATGAAGTTTCAAGCACAAGTCCCTTTATGATCAGTCAAGTCTGGGGTCCAAATGAGGTCTATTGTTCAGTCACCTGGGAATGGTCCCATCAAGACTGTCAGTGCGAGGTTTTCGTGTGGGAAGGAGTAAAAGAGGAAGGGGGAGGAACAGAGCATGGATTCCGTAATAGGGCAGTGCTAGGCTCATCCATTTGCTAACTCAATAAATATCAACTAAGCACCTATGTGCCAGGCACTGTTCTAGACTCTGGAGATCTCGGCAGTAAAGAAAACAAAGGCTCTAATCTCACTGACATCATATCCCAGCTGGATGTGAAAGGCAAATGACAAGTAAGGAAACAAACGTATATTATGTCAGGTGGTGATGAGTGCTATAATGAAAAATAGGTAAGGGGTACGAGGGAGAATGAGTGATAAGGGACTTTTGGAAAGTTACATAACTTCTCTAAACCCTCATTTCCTCTTCTACAAAATAAAGGTAAGAGTACCTACCTCAGAGGGTTTTATGCGGATTAAATGGGATAATGCATATAAAGTGTTTTGAATAGTGCTGGCAAATAAAAAGCACTTAAAACAGATTAGCACTTACTTTTATGGAACTGGAAATAAATTATCCTAAGAGGCAATGACTCTCAGAATGGGCTGCAAAAGGCAGTCGACTCAGGAGAGAGGGATAAGAATGTGTCACTGAAATACACTAAGAAAAAACCCCACAGCTTTAGAAGGCCTCCAAGTAATTATGCTACTTTTAACTCTAGTAACTTAGTTTTAATCAATGAGTTATATCAATAAAATGCATCACCTTATCTAAAGGTGTTTGTTAATGTACATTTTGGAAAGGTTTTTTGAAGCACTCATTTACACAAGCTAAACAGTCACAGTTTTAGAGCTTTAAAAGAGAACTTTTTAGACTGGAAACTTTTTTCAAAAGCATCACTGTTAACAGGCAAAAAGAGTGACATTCATATCCAGTTATGGTCCTCACAGAGTTTAATTTGTTTTTAAAGAAAAGACATAATATCTTAATAAATCATCTCTAAAGCAAACATAAAATTTCTACCTATATTAAATGTAGTTTGATGCTTTCAAAGTTTGACTTTTTAACTTTCCACAGTCATGTCATTACTCTATGATGTAATTGTTTCAACAGCTGTTTTCAGATTTGTTTTTAAAAAAGGGAGATTATTCCTTGATTCCGTGGGTAGGCAGTACGTCATTTAACCTGGCATGCATTTAAGCGGGAGATGTCACTGAGCAAGACCATGTATTTGAAGCATCATAAGTCGTATTTGTAAAACTCTTTAGGCATTTTAAATTCAATTTTTTTGCTTTAAAAATATTTAAAATTCATAAAGAAATTTTGTTTTCTGTTCTTTGATTGTAAGACTAAGGAACAGAAAATCTAAAACTAATTTATTCTAGGTAATAAAGTAATAATACAGGATTTTTTAGGTCCATTTAAGAATTTGCCTGTATATCACGTGTATTTTTAAAAATACATATACAAAACTTTCTAAAAGCTTTTTAGGTTTAGATAATCCATTTCATCAGCAGGTTTTAGATTCTGACTCTAATCTTCAAACAGTTGGTAACCCATTATTATGTCTCTGTTATTTGCAAACTGAGAGGAATCCAAACAAAGTATTCTCTCCTAAAACAACATGAGGCAAGCAGAGAAAAGAAGTAAAAAATTTCTCAGTAACTTCACAGAAGAATGCAGCACCGCACACTCCTCACTCAGATTCAGTAACTGCACATGGCATAAGCCACATAAACTTATGGGATTCTTCTATGAGTTGATGAATAGATAGTATAGTGACTTTAAATTGCCTGGATTTGGGTATTTCTACATGCAGATCAAGATGAGTTTCTTATATACTGCACATTTAAAAATAAAATTAAAAAGGAAACAAAGATAATAATTTTTAATCAAGTACCCGAAGGATCTGAATCCAGAGTCCATGGATGGGTGACCCGGGATCTATCTGTGAATACCCTGAAACCATATGCAAATTATTTTCATATAAGTACAGTTTGGAAGGGAGGCAGGTAGTCATAGCTATCAATGTCTCTAAGGGGTCTGCGGACCCTAAATACTCAAGAACATGTGCAGATGAATTACACTCTCTGAGTTGTTTTCCCAGCCGTAGTGGTGAAATACAGGGGTTCCTCTCCTGTTAACTGCGGATGCCTTATTCTCTGAAGGCAATGCTACTGCAGCACTTAGGAGACTGCACTGTAATTATTTATGTGTCTGTCACTTCCACTGGACAATATATTCCTTAAGAGCATGAACTGCGACTTACACTCATTGTCTTCCGAGTGACTAGCACAGTAGGTACACACTAAGTATCTGTGACCTTATCGTCTTGTATTACTGTTATTTGCTTGTGGGTCTGTTGCTCCTGTTAAATGTGCCCCATGAGGACAATGACTTTGTCTTGTTTACGTCTGCATTCTACAAAGTTGTAGCATAATGCTAGGTACACACTGGGCCTTAAAATGATTGCTGAACCAAACTGATTTGTTTCTACCTAGAGAGTCTGTGGTTCCTTATGGCTACCAGCTTGCTTAGACTCATGCTGACCAGATCCAGTCTTTAAAATCAACCCTGAGTTCCAGCAACACAGTTGCTTCCCAGCTGTCTATGAAAATGTTACAGTATTTCAGCTGTGTTTTACTGAGTTCTTGAAGCATTTTTTCCTGTCCACATTGGGTTCATCTACTCTTGCTTAAATTCCTTGTTTAAGCAGCTGCTAAACTATCCTGCTGTATTCAATTCTCCTCACATACTTAACCCAGCCCTACAGATTTTGCAACATCATAGCTTCAGTGCTTGAGAACAAATACTACAAGCCTTGATGAAGAAGATGCCTGGTCATTTGATGTTAAGTATATAGTATGTAAAATGAGATTTGCCTCCGCTTTACAGAATTAGTCAGTATTAAACATTTCTTTCCTTACTTTCATGTTTAAAAGACTGATTTAAAATGTTAATATAGTCTCATCCCAAAATGTGTTTTAGAAATATACACCCTATTACATTTTTTAAGTTTACTATTGCTTCTGTTTTTTAAGTGAGTTGACAAATGCTTATTTTAAAATTTATAATGTAACATAAAAATACAGCAGTTCCTATAGGAAGAATAAATGTATTGGCACCTGTAGAAACAAGTCCAAATCTTTTTTTCTCCAAAAAGCAATAGTTAATGTGAAAGATTTGTTTCTTCTTATGCCAGGTTCCAGCTGCTTCACTTTGTTTAAAACTGACTTCAAAGTTTAAACAGTGTCCTGTCCCAACAAATAACCTCCCCCAGATGGAATTATCTCGAGTACTAGCCTCAGTGCTCGAATACCACACCTGCAGCCTTTTAATTCAACATTTTATAAACTTTCCAAAAGGAAATGATAGATTTTTTTTTGTCTCCTAACTTTTGGAGAGTTGAGTTTAGTGCATGAAGGGAGTTCTATACCTGGGGTGAGTTTATAGATATTTTAAAAGAATAAAAAATTGGAATTATTTTCTCTACTGTGTTGATTATTATGAGAGAAAGCAAGAAGGAAATGAAAAAAATCTGAAACTTTTAAAGTAAAAAATCTTACCTGTAAATATGGATGCTAGGTACAGATTGGGCTCATTCTGTGTCCGATCCATATCACCTGGTGAAGCTACAGTTAAAAAGTTTTTTTTCATAAGAAAATCAGTTAAACATAGAAATAATCATGATTCATTCCTGCTATTAAAAAAAAAAAACAACCCACAAACCAAATGCACTCCCACAGTTACTTTCATAAAACCAGGCAAACAGAAGCCTGACCTTGTGGCCTTAATATAAAGAAGGAAGTTAAACAGCTGAATTTTAATGACCGCCAATAGAATAATACTTTACCTAATAGATTATTATCTTTATGCATCGAAGATTAGGGAAAGGGAGAAACCAAGGATCATGAAAGAATTTGCATAATTATTTGTATTTAATAAGAGAAACTCATGGGCCATTTCTTCCAAGGCTAAAAGTTTTCACAGATTCTCTTACTTAAGGATTTAATCATTATAAAAAGAAGTTTAGAATTTCCCTTCTCCCTAGGCCAGCCTGGGGCATATTGCCCAACACAATCCATGTGAAAAAACCAGTAAAGTTGTCAGGGAGCAAAGAAGAACACTACCCTGTTAAACCAAAGCCAAATTTTAATATTAAAATGAAATAGGCTGGGGAAAAACTTTTTTTTATAGCTAGAGAATTATAAAGCCAAGAAAAGTTAAATAACTGAAGAGAGAAACCTGTGGTACATATAGTTCTCAGGCCAAAAAGATACCCTGGGTGCCTAAGGCATATGCCCCAGTTGATGGCATGCTGTTAACCTATGCTCTGAAATATACTCAGTTACTGTTAATAACCACTGTTATTCAGAATGATTCAGAAAAAATTTACAGTATGGTATAATCAGTATTTTCTGATTTTCTCTAAGGTAAAAATCAATCATCTCTCAAGCTTCCTTTATTTCACGAAAATTTCAGGTGGATTTAAAAGAAGATAATTAAATGAAAGTGATTTTAAGCATTACATAGTTCACTAAGCCAAGCAATATATTCCCACTGGTGACAAACATTCATGTTAAACTATTGTAGCTACATTGTAGGAAACACATATTTAAATGTTAAAAAATTAAATGCATAACAATTTGTACCTCTTAATCCCCTACACCTATATTGCCCCTCCCCTCTCCCCAATGGTAACCACTAGTTTGTTCTCTGTATCTGTAAGTCTGTTTCTTTTTCGTTATATTCACAAGTTTATTGTATTTTTTAGATTCCACGTATAAGTCATTTCATACAGTATTTGTCTTTCTCTGTCTGACTTATTTCACTTAGCATAATACCCTCCAAGTCCATCCATGGCAAAATTTCATTCTTTTTTATGGCTGAATAGTTTTCCACTCTCTCTGTGTGTGTGTGTGTGTGTGTGTGTGTGTACACACATCTTTTTTATCCATTCATCTGCTGAGGTACAAACTATTATGTATAAAATAAGCTACAAGGGTATATTTTACAACACAAGGAATATAGCCAATATTTAATAATAACTATAAATACAGTATTACCTTTAAAAATTGTAAATCACTATATTGTACACCTGTAACATAATATTGTACATCAACTATACTTCAATAAAAAACTTAAGGCAATACATACAGATCAATGAAGAAAAATTAAAGCTTAAAAAGTATAGTTTTAGAAGAAAATATAATTTTACAAGGGTAAATTTGTAGGTGAATACAAATTACTTATACACCGATAATCTGAAAATTGACCTAAATTGGGCATCTGACTTTGATAGTTTCTAAAAAAAAAAAAATCTTTAAATACATTTTTTAAATCTTTAAAAGCATTAAAAGTGCTTACTATGATGTTACTATTAGACACTATCTACATTCAATTCCCCCTCTGCCTTTAAGTTTCTGAGTGTTAGCAGTGAGAGAAGTTACTGCTAGGCACCGTTCAGATTCTATATGGCACCTACAGTACAAACATGGAAGCAGAGGTATCAGTACCACCGCAGAGGCCCCCTCCACTGAAGAACCATTTGTTTGTAGCAAGCAAATTAAACGGCAGTCTTCTCTGAGGTGGTTGCCTGGAAGCCCAGAATTCAAACTAATCTATTGTATTATAGTAAGAAATAAGCAACATCATCCCTTTCAGACTAAACAAAACTGGGTGGAAACTAAGAAAAAGAAAAAGAAAACCTACCTTAGGTCTAGCTAGGGTTCAATTAAAAAATTTTTTAAAAATACCTTTTATGTGTCCATCATTATTATACTAGGTGCTGTGAAGGCCACAAAGAGTAAGACATTTTGTCTCAATCCTCTTTAACTGGGGGACTTCCCTGGTGGCACAGTGGTTAAGAATCCACCTGCCAATGCAGGGGACACAAGTTCAATCCCAGGTCCAGGAAGATCCCACATGCCATGGAGCAACTAAGCCTGTGTGCCACAACTACTGAGCCTGCACTCTAGAGCCCGCAAGCCACAACTGCTAAGCCCACGCACAGCAACTACTGAAATTCACATGCTCTAGGGCCCGTGTGCCGCAACTACTGAGCCTGAGTGCTGCAACTACTGAATCCCGTGCACTTAGAGCCTGTGCTCTGCAACAAGAGAAGCCACCGCAATGAGAAGCCTGCACACCACAACAAAGAGTAGCTCCCGCTCACCACAACTAGAGAACGTGTGCGTGCAGCAACGAAGACCCAACGCAGCCCCCCAAAAAATAAATAATTAATTAATAAAGAAGGTGCTAAATAGTGTACCTGGATACTTCGGAAAAAAGAGCTGTGATACCTTTTTTAAACCAGTGATTTTCAACAGAGGGTTGGGGTAGGAGAAGGGAAAGTCTGAATCACTTCTGGGGCTTTCTCAAACCAACAAGGGCTCCCTTCTATTCTGACAGGCTCACACTCCAAAGGGGATGTATCCCCCAAAGGGAGTTGCTGCTACAATGGAACACTCCTCTAAATTCATAATAACTAAATGGGAATTTTATACACTCCATTTTTTTTCAATAAAAAATGGAGAATGTTTTCTCTAATATTCAGGTCCTTTGCTTAATAAAAACATTTTCTTGAAACTTTCAAAAGCAGCTTATTTTTGCTTTATTAAAAAATGAATTTTAACTAAAAAAATAACAACTATTTCATTAGTCCAAACCAAGTAAATGTTAGTCATCTCTTTATAGCCAACAAAAAGCTACATTATTAGTAAAATTGTCTAAATTAAAATAACATACAAAATCTGTTATTTTTTAAAAGGAATGTTTCCAATAAGCCACTTCATAGGCTGAAGTAAAATTACTGCAATGCCAGATTTCCTTAAAGGACAAGAAAATAAATGGTTCCCTCCATTATCTTTCTTCATTTTCCCTAAGATGCCTACTTCAGTTCTTTGTATATAGTTGTTCAAGAAATATCCAGCTGACCAATGTTTCTGAAAACTTTATATGGAATGGATATAATACTCTATGATCTTTTATAGATCATTTTCTAGAAAAAATTGCTTTTTTCCCGTTCATTCTATACTGTGGTATGCAAGATAAAAAAATTGGGGGGGCAAGTAAATAACAACCAGACACTCTTATTAGAGAGACAGCTGTTAGCTCGAGGCTAAAAGCACAGACTTAGAAGCTAAGCTACCTGAATGCAAATCACAGTGCCAACCACTGTGAGACCTGGGAGAAATACCACACTCCGTGAAGTATCACCACTTTGTGCTTCTATTTCCTCTTCCAGCTCATAGGTTTCTTATGATCATTAACTGGAACGATATATGTAAATAACTTAGAGCAGTGCCTACAGAGGCACTCAATAAATGGTAGTTGTATTATTATTTAACCTATGATTATTTTCTAACTTTCGCAATTGACAAAAAATTGATCTCATTAAGGAAATCTTTTCAAAATATATTTTGACAGGGAGACTTTTGGTTTAAGATCACATATTACAGCAGTAGAACTATAAGGGATCTCAGAGATGATCTTACCCTTACTAATAAGGAAATCGTGATTCAGGAAGGTTCACTGACAAAGAAATCAATGTCACAAATTAGTAGTAGGAACTAAAAACCCATAGTAAACAGTTCTTTCCCCACCACCCAACATTTTCATACTCTTCTACCAAGATGTATCTTTAGATATTGAGACCTGTAAGAATAATCAGAACTTATCAGTTCTACTTTTTAAAAAAATGTCAAGGAA
This sequence comes from Mesoplodon mirus, assembly GCF_964341445.2. Taxonomy (NCBI): domain Eukaryota; kingdom Metazoa; phylum Chordata; class Mammalia; order Artiodactyla; family Ziphiidae; genus Mesoplodon; species Mesoplodon mirus. The sequence continues at coordinate 145,929,887 of NC_138979.1, read as the reverse complement.
GGAAATATATAGTATGTTGAAGAGCATAGCCTTTGATTTCAGAATTGGACTTGGTTTGACTCCTAGCTCTATCATTTATTAGCTGTGTAACCTTGTGCAAAATATGTAACCTCTCTGAGTCTCAGGTTCCTCAAATATGAAATGAGACAACTATTACCTACCTAATTGGACTGATTAAGGATCTTAGCAGAGTGCATCACATAAAGGAAGTAAACAGATGGCATCTATTACATATTGTCATTGCTGTTATTATAACCATAAACAAAACTCTCCTGTACCAAAACTGGGGGAGAATCTTTATCTCTACAATGATTTCTCCTAATGGTTAAAAAAAAAGGCCACCATGTCAATATCAGAGTTGACTATTCTCATTTTTTCCTGTAGCTGCCTCATAATTGTCACTTGCTGGTGACAGGGTTTAAAGTGTGAATACTGTGCTCTGCAGGTGAGGATTAAGGTAGCAAACACAACTTACACCATGGCCAATGTGCTTTGAAAACTGCTTATCAAGTTTGTTGGTTCTTGCACTTCCTCATCCTGCTGTTCAAAATTGAGCAAACATAATACTCATTGGTATTTAAGTGAAAGAATGAGAAGAGAACATTTCTAAATATTTTATCTATAAATTTCTATTAACATTTCTGTGGAAATTCTGAGTGGATAATATTGACTAAAAATTGAGTCATAAATTACCTATGAATATAATTTATCCTTTTACCTTTACCACAAAAGGCAAACGTGTTAACCTTTATTTAAATGTTTAAAAGTACCACAAAATAAAAACAAACGATCTTAGATTTGGAAATAGAATCCAAGGCTGGGAAAGCAGGGATACTGCTGAAAAAGCTTTAAATGAGGGCACACCAACGGTACAGGGATTGTACCACTTGTACACTATGCTTCTTCCAAACATTCACCGTATTTCAGTACTTTAACTTATTTTAAATGGTCATTCAAAATCTTGTAGCTATATGGTGCCCATTTGAAAGTAACCATGTTGTATTTCAAAAAGTGGTATTTAAAAGGATCAGAACCTGGGCTTTATGTTCTACTCTTGTATTTAAAAAATTTTTATTTTTGATTGAAAATTTATCTTCTGCTCTGTAATACTATCTTTAGTAAGAGTTACTAGTATAGCAATACTTAAATCTGTAAATCATTATGTTATTGTTTTAAACAAATTCTTTATGTATTTAAGAAAACCATATAGTACTACAGGACTGTTAACTGCAAAACAAGGATATAAAGATGAAGGCCTCCAAAACATGAATTTTTTTAACCCTCAAGACAAGAGTTTTTAAATTAGTGTCATCCAGAATTTGAAACAAATCTAATAAGGAGAAATCTAAAATTAGTAACATTCAGAATAGCTGGTGCTTTTATACTAATTTGAGTTCACTGAAGGAACAAAAAAGGGAATATTATTAAAGTAGTTAAATATATATAGAAGAAGTTAACACTTTTGAAACAAATAAGTTACTCATTGGCTGCATATCTAATAGGTATACAACTCTTGTCAATAATAGGATTTTCAGAAATAGTATCTTGGCAGCATAAAAGCTTATATTCAAATGCCAGGAAACTGATTGGTAATTCAGAAAATAGATGACCCACCTAACCTGAATGCAGACCATGATTTATTTGAATAATGTACACTCAATTATTAAGGCTCATTAAAAACCATTTAAGTGCTTGAATGTATTGCTGTGTAGTGTAATGACAAAGAGAGTTCCTGCCTTTCAGGGGCAGGAATGTCTAGAGAGACATTCCAGCATTAAAATGTGGTTGAGAACGGAGAGACGATGTTTTAGTAGACAACTTTATCTACAAGGTGCTTCCTGTTGGTTGAACAGCCTATGACACAGCTACTAAAACAAATTCCTCTCAGATAATTCTTTATAAAAACATGCCATAATGGTTTGAAAACTAAAAGAATCTTAAAAATTACAATAGGTTTGCCTTGTGAAAGAAGCCATACATTCTGTATGATTTCATTTATTTAAAGTACAAAAACAAGAGAACTAATCTATGCTGTTAGAAGTGAGAATAGTGCTTATCCTTTTGGAGGTGAAAGCTGTGTCTGAAAGGGAAAGTGAGGGGCTTTGGGGGTGCTGGCAATATTCTGTTTCTTGAGCTATGTATGGGTTTTACAAGTGTGCTCAGTTTTTGAAAATTCTTTCAGCTGTACACTTATGTGTACTTTTCTGTATGTATATTATACTTCCAGAAAAACTTGAGGTTGAAAAAAACCCAATAGGTTAGTTTCATCAATTAAAAGATGATTCCCTTATAGTTTTAAACTGTTTTTCCAATGAATGAAAATGCCAAATAACTAACAGTACTAGGTAGGCTTTCACATCAAGTTAACATCAGCAGCAGGCCACACTGCTGACTAAAGACAAATTCCTTCCTATTTCTTTTCTTAAAATCTTGAAAAACCTGTAAGCTGAAATTATTCAGAAGCAGAAGGTGAGTTTTTGCTTTTGTTGCTGTTGCTTTAGTTTGACCCTCACAAGTCTAGTTTGACTTACTATTTAGGATGCTTGATGTTCACAACAATCACCCACTCAATTTAATTGAAAGCACAAACCAATCTCAGTTTAACTAATCTTGAAGGCATTTCTAAAAGCATTTCTAAAATATTAATACATTCTGGGACTTCCCTGGTGGTGCAGTGGATAAGACTCTGCGCTCCTAATGCAGGGGGCCCGGGTTCGATCCCTGGTCAGGGAACTAGGTCCCACATGTATGCCGCAGCTAAGAGTTCACATGCCACAACTAAGGAGCTGACAAGCCACAACTAAGGAGCCTGCCTGCTGCAACTAAGACCCGGTGCAACCAAATAAATGTTTTAAAAAATATTAATACATCCTGTAAAAGCCACTTAATTCCTTATTTTGGATACAAAAAAAATGCTTACTGCTTCAGTTTATGTCTATAAAGCAATGGTATCATAACTACATTTAAACTCAACTATAACTCTTACTCAATAGTAATTCATATAACTTTAATTACGTGAGGCCACAGATTGTTATAGAAGGTCACTATTATCACATTCTTATAAATGATATTTGATAGCTAACAAAGCTGAAGGCAAAGGAGGTCCCTAATATAGTTACTTAACAGTTTGAATCTAAGAGCTTCTATAATTTACACACAGAAAATCCATTTTCTGAGATAGAAATTCTAATATGAAAACCTCTCTCAAGTTCTGGCCTGTGACTATCGCTAAAAATACACTGTATTATTTGTGTAGTCTTTACGGTGGATTTTGCCTTATCTAGTCATTCCTAACTAAATTTGGAAACAAAAATTAAATGTGACATAGTGACCAGTTCACTTCCCTTAAGGCCAGACCTGGTAACTTTTGAAAAAGAATGAAAGAATGAAAAATGAGCTTTCAAATACAGGAAGCCACTAGAAAATAAGAACAACACTATTCCATATCCTAAAATTAGAGCTTTAAAGACTTTCTGTTGACTAGTAAGTTTCGGGGTGAGGGGGCAGGCAGGCAAGGGGGAATTTCTGCTCAGTGTACACACGACACCAATGGGAATAAGGGCCAGTCCAAGTTCTATGTTACCATTACTCTGGGTAATAGTTCCAAGCTGTGAGGCACAGCTGTATGGGCCCTGCCAGCAAGGCCATCGCAGCATGCTTTGATAGCATGGGGCCCTGAAGTGTCAGGATATAGAGAAGGCAGCAGTTGTTGGCTGTGAAAACAGTCTGATACAAACCAGATGGGAACTTACTAGATGGGCAACACAAAGGAAAACAATTGGCTCATTCAACAAAGTCAGGCCCCTGCCCCAGAGAATTCACAGAAGACAATAACAGTCACCCAGAGTTGATGCAAACAAGAAACGGCCATGTGGTTACAGTTTAAAGAATTGTTTTTCCTCAGACTAAAAGAAGTTTTGCTTTCTAATTCTTGTATTCATTAACTGTAGTTTGGTGTACAGGCCTTTTTGCCAAAGAAAAACATTTCATTTATACAATATATATTTTTGTGACACGAAGAGAAATATATGGCGACATAGAAATTTTATGCTGCTTCCTGTAAAGTGTTATGAACATAGGTTAAGCTATTTCAAGAAATTGGCAAATTTAGAAAATGATTTATCAGGCTGACACAGTAATTAGAAAATATCCAACACAATATCTCCATGACTTCCTAATTCCGATTTGTTTTAACATAGGCAGAATAACACGAAGGCAGTAATCACAGACTTTCGGAACTACATTTCTACCTATGTGATTTTTTTCTGACTTTATTAGATAGGACAGTATTATTGCAATTATATTCACAGGAAAAAAGTGCCAGTGTTCTCCATAACCTTACTACCTGAGTCTCATCACACTAAAAGGTACCTGTCCATCTTAAGCTGACAATATAACAGAGATTAACAATTAGATTTTAAGATAACTTTTGGCAATAACATTTCACTTAAAGACTTTGTAGGTATATATTCCACAACTGAGCTATTTGTTCTGCTATTTTAAAAGATAGTAAATAGCATTCTAGCTTAAAATGATTCACAGGTAACTGCATCTTTTTCCATTGGAAATCCCAGCACAACTTGGGCCTCTGCATTTACTACTAATTTAAAAACACACCCAAGGGACTTCCCTGGTGGTCCGGCAGTTAAGATTCTGCACTTCCAATGCAGGGGGCCTGGGTTTGATCCCTGGTCAGGGAACTCGATCCTGAATGCCACAACTAAGAGTCCGCATGCTGCAACTAAAACCTGGCATAGCCAAATAAATAAATAAATAAATAAATATTTAGGGGGGAACCCCCCCCCCAAGAAAACCTTATATTTGTAATCACTATTCTTAGGTGATGAATAAGGAGCCCATCAAAGAAACTCTGAAAATAAGAGCATTTTTCATGTACGTATTTGAACATATTTTATAATTAAGTAAACCTGTTTTGTTTCGTACTTTCATAATAAAAACATTGGTTTCTTTTTTTTTTTTTTTTTTTTTTTGCGGTACGCGGGCCTCTCACTGTTGTGGCCTCCCCCGTTGCGGAGCACAGGCTCCGGACGCGCAGGCCCAGCGGCCATGGCTCACGGGCCCAGCCGCTCCGCGGCATATGGGATCCTCCCAGACCGGGGCACGATCCCGTATCCCCTGCATCGGCAGGCGGACTCTCAACCACTGCGCCACCAGGGAGGCCCTAAAAACATTGGTTTCTTAAAAGAGAAGACATGTGTCTGTGGAATTGTGAAAATTACTGTGGTACTTGAGACACAACTCAGGTTTCCCAATTTGCATTTACTGCACTATCCAGATTATTTTCATTGACTCTTCCCACCCTAAAAACTGAGGCTGAACACGTGAACACATCCTTCCTCAGTCTTCCTAATCTTAATAAATGGCACTATCATTTGCCCAGTAAGTTTCAGACCAGAAATCTAGGAGTAATTAATCCTTGACTCTACTTTCAATTACATTCCACATTTAATCTGCTTTAATAAGTAATTTTTGAAATAACATTATTCCTCAGCTTTATCAGGTATATGCCATCAGTACATAGCCTGAACCTGACCACTGTGACACCTCCACTAGGGCACAAGCCACCATCACCTCTCATGTGTAATATTGCAACGGTCTTCCAGTTGATCTCCGTGCTTCCATGACTGTCCCCCTATGGTCTGTTCTCCACCTAGAAGCCAGAGGGAACCTTTTAAAAATGTAAATTAGAGTTTGTCATTCCCCATCTCAAATCCTCCATAGGCTTTTCATCACACTCAGAATGAAATCCAAATTCCTTCCCAGAGTCTGCAGGGCTCGACACGATCTGCCTACATCTCCTATCTCATTTTCTACCACAGCTCCCTTGCACACTCCCCTCCAGCCACACTGGCCTTCTTGCTGTTCCTTGGGCACAACAAGTTCATTCCCACCTTAAAACCTTCATTCTTCCTACTTTTTCTAGATGAAATACTCTTCCCCAAATGTTTGCAAGATTTCTCCTTCCCTTCATTCCATATGGAAATGCCATTCCTACAGAGAGGACTTCCCTAACCACATGATCTAAAGGAACAAACCACTTACTTTGCTTCCTTCACTATTCATCACCCTGCTTTATGTTCTTTTAAATTGATACTAGTAGAAATATTAATACAAATTGACACAGACATTATTTTTAAAATAAATAAAGCAATACCTTTTAAAAATGTTTCGCTTTTTATTTGGAAAGAATTTCATACTGGGAGAAAAATTACAAGAATAGTATAAAGAACACCTATATTTCACTTACCCAGATTCACAATTGTTAACTTCTTCCCCATGTTTTAGATTGGTGTGATATTTCCCCGTGACTACATTCAGGTTATGTGCTCAGATATCCCCTCCGGAGGCACACAGTATTCATTTGTTCCTCTATGGCGATACTAATTTTGATCATCCATTCTGGGTACTGTCCTATGTTTTCCCTTTCTACTTAATGAACCAATCTATGAGGAGATACTTTAAGACCATGCAAATATCCTGCTCTTTATTAAAATTTCCCTCTACACTGAGCATTCATTGATGACCTTTGCCCCATCTAATCTTTACTAGGATGGTTACAAAATGCTGACTTTCCAACATTAGTAGTCGCTCCACATTTGCCCATTGACACTTGGCATTCTTCTGTAAACCTTTTATGTTTTTTCACAACACTTAACATCATCTGAAATTGCTGTAAATTAATTTACTTTTTTCTATGATGTACACAAGTATGTAAGCTCTGTGAAAGCAAGGATTTCAACTGTTATGTTCACCACAGTAACCCCAAGTTTTGGAACAGTACTCAGCACATAGCAACTACTCAAGAATGAATAGAAAAAGGAAGAAAACTGTTAACAAGGCCCTTGCACTAAATGGGAGAATAAGACTACCTAATACACTTGATCCAATAAACATTTACCGGGAACCTACCACTTAGGGTGCTGTGCTAGAGAGCAGGTGGTGCAGAGATGAATGAAACAAGGCCATTGTCTCTAAGAAATTTACTTTCTAGAGAAGGAGAGGCTATAGGAAAATAATCCTACAAGGTATGATGTAAGGGCTAAAAGTGAAGTATATACCAAATAGTACGGGCCCTTCAGGGACACAAAGTGGACCAAGAATGTTTGTTTCTAGGATGGAAAGGTGGTGAAAGAGGGCAAGGGAGGGTACAGTTCCAAGTGAAGGCACTGAGAAAGGCATGGCAGAGGGGAGCTTAGGAGATACTGGTAAGTGTAGTAGGATGAGGGTTGAGAAGAAATAGAATTATGAAATGTGAGTGGCCACAACTGACCTGAAGAATCATCAAGCCCAGCCCTCATTCTGTAGATAAGAATGAATGATCCTGCTTATTCCAACCTCATTCCCCTGGCCCCCTGCTCTTTCCCCTTCTCCCCTTTCCCTTTCTCCTCTACTATCTCATGTAACCCCACCTTTTCCCTTCTTCCTATTCCCTCCCTTCCTTTCTCTGCACTTACTCTTTTCTTCTCTCGGGATTATATCTTTCTCCCTTTCCCTTTGTCAAGAGTAGAAATGAGATGGGATCAAGGCTGCAGGTGGAAGAGTTACCTTTAAGGAGGTTTTAAAAAGCACGGCTCTTTCTTTAACCCAAAAGGGGAAAAAAATGCAAGGATTAATGTAAAGCTGTAAGAAGTTGGAGCTAGAGTAGCTATAAATGAAAGAGTAGAACTTTTGAAACACACTTGAAAGAGTAGAACTTAGAAAAACAAAAGCATATATTAAAAGAGAATTGAGGGCTTCCCTGGTGGCGCAGTGGTTGAGAGTCCGCCTGCCGATGCAGGGGACACGGGTTCGTGCCCTGGTCTGGGAAGATCCCACGTGCTGCGGAGCAACTAAGCCCGTGCACCACAGCTGCTGAGCCTGCACTCTAGAGCCCGCGAGCCACAGCTACTGAAGCCCGCGCACCTAGAGCCCACGCTCCAAAACAAAGAGAAGCCACCACAATGAGAAGCCGGCGCACCGCAACTAGAGAAAGCCCGCGCGCAGCAACGAAGACCCAATGCAGCCAAAAATAAAATAAATAAATTTATATATAAAAAAAAAGAGAATTGAGGGGATAAAATTGGGATTAAGGGCTTGGGAAGAAGGGCTGGAATAGGTGCTATTTGGAAGCTAAAATCAGTATGAAATTAAAAGAATTACTGGGGAACTGGCCAAAGTCCAGTTCAAGCCACACAGCACAGTCTGCTAACAGGTTATAATTGCACATATCACATCATCATCCAGCAGGATTTCATGACCAGGGAAAAAAATCAGAGACCCCTGAAAGCAGGAGGAATCCAGAATGGGGATTAGCACAGATCAAAGAGACACGGAAGTCTTGGATGGTGATAAGACAGTATTTACATGGGTTAACCATATAGGTCAGGCAAAATATAGGGCCCAGGGAATAGCCAGTCAAGAAAAATAGGACTGAGTAAATGGAAGTCCCAGTACAGGTGGGAGAATGAATACATGACTGAAGTAGCTCCATTAACTGATGCACTAACTACCTCACAATATCTGCTTCCTGTGCCATTATCCAAACCAACCAGAATAGTTAGGGGAAGAAAGAGAAAATAAGTAGTAAGTTGTATAATGGATAAGACAACTATCGCTACATACTCCAAGGAGAACTCATTATTCCCCAACATATAGGTTCTTCCACAAATTGAGGTTTCTAAGGAGAAAAGAAAATCTAGAGAAGATGAAAGGCAATATAAAGCCATCTTAGAGGGCTTCCCTGGTGGCGCAGTGGTTGAGAGTCTGCCTGCCGATGCAGGGGACACGGGTTCGTGCCCCAGTCCGGGAAGATCCCACATGCCACGGAGTGGCTGGGCCCGTGAGCCATGGCCGCTGAGCCTGCGCGTCCGGAGCCTGTGCTCCGCAATGGGAGAGGCCACAACAGTGAGAGGCCCGCGTACCGCAAAAAAAAAAAAAAAAAAAAAAAAAAAATCCATCTTAGAAAACTTAGTTCCAGTTAACTAGTACCCTAATACTTCTGAACGACATCATGTAAGTCCAGGTCTTCATCTCTTCTATTCCTTAAAGGAGATGACTCTATGTACGAAAGGGAAATATGAGTCAATAACTTGAATTCTCCCTAGACCAGCAATGAGAACTGTTTAAAGACAATCCCCTTGGAATTTCTGCTTCTTAAAGGCATCATAAACACTGTTCAAAATCAATAAACATGCCTAGAAGACTTCATAGTCCTAAGCTTAAATTTTAATTTGTCCCTCCCATCTCTAAACAGTGTCTATGATTCTCATTTGTACTTGACTTCTAAATCACTACAAGTTTGCTTTGGTAGAACCTGTCTTCAAAAGCTGCCATTAGGCCTGAATTACATGTTTACATACGAATTACATGGTTAAAAATATGGCTTTTACTTCACCAATGTTATTTGTTTTTTTGTAGCCAAGGATGATCTTGGGAGACTTTTCCCACTTAAAAAAATGTTTTAATGATTCTGTAATAAAGCTAGTAGTATTAAGCCTACCCAGATGATGTTAGAACTTTGTTTGGAGTGGGGATAGGGAAAAGGCTGAGCCCAAAGGCAAAAACTGAGGACATTTTATATAAATAAAATCTTATTCTATATAACATCAATAATAGTAGTGATAATAGTGGTAAAAAGCAAAATTATTATGGATAAGAAACTTTAAATAAAGTATTAATTTAATAAAATAAAATATGTAAGTACAATAAAAAGGTGAAAAATGTTTGTCAGGGCTTCCCTGGTGGTGCAGTGGTTGAGAGTCCGCCTGCCGATGCAGGGGACATGGGTTCGTGCCCCGGTCCAGGAAGATCCCACGTGCCGTGGAGCGTCTGGGCCCGTGAGCCATGGCCGCTGAGGCTGCGCGTCCGGAGCCTGTGCTCCGCAACGGGAGAAGCCACAACAGTGAGAGGCCCATGTACCGCAAAAAAAAAAAAAAAAAAAAAAAAAAAAAGTTTGTCAAGAACACATGAGGAAGGTTACTAGGAATGACAATGCAATTATATCGCCTTTTGCCATTAGAGTTACAGGGTTTTTTCCCTAAGAAATTTAATCATTTTAATACCTTTATGTGTACCCAATACTGCCCCTAATTTTAATCCTTACTTTTAATCAGGATGCAACAGCTCATAAATGATTACTGAGCTCTTGAGTTATCAGTTTCTCTCTTGGATTAAAAAATGAGAGAACTGCTGACAGAATGCAATTCACCAAAACAGTCACTTGCCAGTAGATAGGATTATAGATTGGAAATCATCCTGGTTAATAAGCTTCACTATATTTAATTGTCCAACATGCAAATCAATTTAAAAATTCTGTAAAAGAATTCTAGGTTTTGTTTGTTTGTTTGTTTTTTTAACATCTTTATTGGAGTATAATTGCTTTCCATTGTTGTGTCAGTTTCTGCTGTATAACACAGTGAATCAGCTATACATATACTTCTATCCCCATATCCCCTCCCTCTTGCATCTCCCTCCCACCCTCCCTATCCCACTCCTCTAGGTGGTCACAAAGCACCGAGCTGATCTCCCTGTGCTATGCGGCTGCTTCCCACTAGCTATCTATTTTATATTTGGTAGTGTATATATGTCAATGTCACTCTTTCACTTTGTGCCAGCTTACCCTTCTCCCTCCCCATGTCCTTAAGTCCTCAAGGTTTAATAAATATAAATTATCTTAAATATATTCACTGAAGAGTAAAAAAATTTGTTGAAAGTCACTTTATCTCCCTAACACTATATGGAACATGTACCATCTCTAGCATTTTCTCACAAACGTCCTTAAAGCTCAGAACCAACATAGATTAAACGACTACCTGTTAAAGAAGAGCTGATTACAACATGAGTATTCAAAAAAGAGGTGTCCTGGAGACAGTCATGCTAATAATAGCTAATATTTTCACAGCTCTTAATATGTGTCAAGTCCTATTCTAAGTACACTACTACCTGTCTTCCACTAGGATATCAACCTTCTGGAATAGATACTATATTACAGATGAGAAAAGCACAGAAAGGTTAAGTATCTTGCCCAAGGTCACCAGCTAGTGAATAACTAGCAGAGTTAGGATTTGAACCCAGGCAATCTGACCCCAGAGTACAAACTGTATGCTGTAGTGCTTCAAATTCTACAGTAGAACAGACATCAACATGAACATCTGGAGTCATTAAGCAATGCTTCACAAAGGGTGGTCCTTCTTCTTCTGCATCAGAATGACCAGGGGTGCTAGTTTAACATTCAGATTCCCAGGCCCCACCTCAGGCAACCCGATCAGTCTCATGGTAAAGCTGGGGATCTGCATTTTAAATTAGAAATGCAAGAGATTCTTAAGTCAAAGTTTGAGAGACAATGTATTAGAGACTAACAAACAATCCAGGAGTAGTGCATCCTACAAGTATAAAAATATTACTTCTCTGTTCTAATTCATTCTGAATTGAAATAATCCAGCTTCTCTTTTATTTAGGGTAGAGCTGGGTTAGTAGAATAATCCATTGTTATCGTGGTTGAAATAGTCTATCTAATTTGTATTTTATTTATATAAAACTAAAATCACAAAAATTTAAATGATTATTCTGTTGATTGGAAGAAAAGCATCTGTAATACACTAACTTGTCAATGTTGTTAGTTTTACTTGGAGGAAGGCAGTGTAGTATAATAGAAGTACTACTACACTAGGAGTAAGAAGATCAGATGCTACCACTAATCAGAATTATGACCTTTGGTTCTTGGGAGCAGGGGCATCATCCCCAGTTCAACAGAACCAAAAGTCATAATTCTGATTAGTGGTAGCATCTGATCTTCTTACTGCTAGTTCAGTATTTCACTGATATTAAAATATAAAGATATTATCAAATCTACACTTACCTCCGTGATTATTTAGGAAGGTTAAATTTTGCTTAGTGGCTGTTGAATAAAAAGGCTACTAAGTTTAATGAATAGTTTAAATCATGTTTTACATCAATTTGGTTTCTAAAAAAAACACAGCATAAAAACTTTAAAGTCAGGTTTCAGGAGATCTGGCTAAGAACAATGAAAGGGTTGCAGAGGTTTCTGGAATACTGGTGAGTCTTCAGAACAATCCTGGTATATGTATTTGGTGAGATAGGTTTAATATCAAAGACTTGAGAAAAATCTACGTGCTCCATACACAGTGTATAATTAATTCTACAACAATAAGAAAATTAAATAATTTCCACAATTAAAATACTCTTATACAGAAAAAGAAATCACCTTAGCACCAACAAGTGAAAATGTTATGGAAATCCTTGAATAATTTTCAGTGTCTTTTCAAATAGATTTTCCCTATCAATCCTCTTTTCATTTTGCTTATTTTTAGGGAATAGCCTTAGTTAAGCACATTTATCTCCTAGTTTATATATATATATATATATATGTGTGTGTGTGTGTGTGTGTGTGTGTATTTCTATTTTTTAAATCAAAGGTGTAAATCCTTTCTTGTAGGAACAAACAGTTGAAATAACAATCTATGATAAAAATTCATTAATGTGCCAGAAGAGTCTTTTCTCATATGGTTTATGCTCCCACCTCCATCCATTAAGAAAATATAAGAAATGTATATACATAAAGACAATCAGCAAGTTGACCTAACACACTTGCTGCCATGTGTTTATTTTTTCAGCACTATAAGAAAAAAGTGACAATTTGACAGTATGATTACCTAAAGATGTTTGTCTTTTTGAATTTTATAGTATTCTAAGAAATTATTTCTGAGATTCAGTGTTTTAAAGAAATTATTCTTCTCAAACTAGCCCCTTTCTTCTTCTTATCCCTTGAGAGCAGATGTTTTGTCTTATCCATCTCTCTAGCTCCAAAGCACCTTCTACAGTCCTTTACACAAAAAGGATGCTAAAAACACTGACCTAAAAATAAATGTACAATGGAACATTATTGAGCCATAAACAGGAATGAAGTAATGACATCTGCTACATGAATGAACCCTGAAAACATGTTAAGTTGAAGAAGCAAGACACAAAAACCACATATTGTATGATTCCATTTACATAAAATGTGCTGAATAGGTAAATCCATAGACATAGAAAGTAGACTAGCAGTTGACAGGAACTGGGGGGAGGGGAGAATAGAGAATGAATACTAATGAATATGGGATTTCTTTTTAGGGCAAAGAAAATTTTCTGGAATTTCCATAACTTTTTAAAAATATTAAAAACCACTGAATTGTACACTATAAAAGGGAAAATTGGGCTTCCCTGGTGGCGCAGTGGTTGAGAGTCCGCCTGCTGATGCAGGGGACACGGGTTCGTGCCCCGGTCTGGGAAGATCCCACATGCCACAGAGCAGCTGGCCCCATGAGCCATGGCCGCTGAGCCTACGCGTCCGGAGCCTGTGCTCCGCCACGGGAGAGGCCACAACAGTGAGAGGCCCGCGTACCGCAAAAAAAAAAAAAAAAAAAAAAAAAAAGGAAAATTTTCCGATATCTCAATTAAAAAAAAAAGAATGAGTGAATGAATGCTCACACTATTTCTCTTTCATTTAGAGTTAAAAAATACTGCCCACTGACTAACATGTAACCCGATTTAACTTTCTCTACCCTTGAGCATATGCTTGGTTGCCCCTTCCCCTTGCTTAACTAATACGTCCTCAAAGAACAAAAAATTTTTATACTACAAAAGAAATCATAAAAACTTTTACAAAAGTAAAAATGACTTTACATTATTCCACCGTGGCTGTCTGTACCATGTCTACATTCAAAAGTTTCAACTGAAAAATGATTATAAGGAACTATTCTCATTTTTCACCTTTTCTTCTTCCTTGTATCTTTTTACTAAATAACAGCATTAAACGTTGTTTGGTGTCAAAAGCAAATGATGGAATGAATTATCAAATTCAATTCAATGAACACATTGATCACTGACTGTATTTAAGCACAGTGCTATGTTGGGAAACAAGGTCTATTAAATAAATAGGAAAACCTATCTTAATAAATAAACCACAAAACTATCCCATATATCACTTTCTCTGAAATTTTAAATAATCAGTCTGGAGAATACAGCGATGGTAAAGGCAGTTCTTGCCACAAACTGTTAAGTTACACAAATATTTATTAAGTGCTTACTCAATAAAATGGTATAAAACAAGGAAAAGAGAATCAGCTTTGCCCTCAAGTAGATATGGGCTTGAATTCCACACCTTCATTTGCTAAACTGTGTGCATTGGGAAAATTAGTTAACCTTCATGAATCTTACCCTTTCTCATATAAATGCCACACTACCTGCATGGCATGGTATTATGAGGAATAAATGAGATAGCATAGAGTGCCTAGCAAGGCTTCAGTAAATGGAAACTATTGTTAAGATTATGATTATGTTCCTGGCACCAAAGATCTGGAGGGTGGGGTTAAGGATGAATAAGCCATGTTCAATTGGAGGTTCAGTAAGGACTCAGGAAAATGCAGCTGAATGTTCAAGTATAAGAAGTTTCAATTCAATTTGGTAATATTTTGTAGAGGAATTTTCTGTCTATGTTCATGAGAGATATTGGTTTATAATCTTCTTTTCCTGTAATGTCTTTGCCTGGTTTTGGTATCAGGGTTATGCTGGAAAGAATTCAGTCCTTCTGGCAGTGGCGGCCACTCTCCTCTTCCAGGCCTGCACCAGTGAAGAAGAATCTCTCCAGTCTCCTAATCTTTCTTTTTTTAGAGGTCTGTGGAGAAGAGACTGCAAGTGGGAGTGAACCACTTTTGTATCAGTAGCTACCAATGGCTCTATGCTTGGCCTTTAGCAATTCATTAAAGAAAAGTCTAGTCAAATACATCTTATCTGCTTGTATGGTGCCTGGTGTCTCTTCCTGTGACTGTGCTCTGGCACAGTGACAGGGTTCTTGTGTCTCATCTCTCGGGAGGAGTCTGTCTTTCCGTGGACTTCAGGCTACTTAGTTGCTCTACATCATAAGCTGTCTGATGGGTTCAAGAAATGTTATGATTTTAGAGTTTATCTGACATTTTATTACAGTTAGGAGAAGAGACACTCTCTATTTTCCTCCTCCTAGGTGGAAACAGAACGCCCACATTCAGCAACATTTTAAAGTGAATTTCTATTTTATTAATCAATAATAGCGTGGATTTGTGAAAGACACATTTATTCAGATTACACCTTTGGATTCATGGATTTTGGGCAGATTTATTACTCTGTGCCCCATCCTTTCCCTATCAGAGACCTACACACACGCCTTTTAAATCACTGTCATGCTTTATGAGAAAAAAAATCAATTTAAAAAACTTTTAACTGTGATTTTAAAATTACTAAAATCAATTGTAATTTTGAGCTATTATAATTTAGTTATATTTCAAATACAAAGGCAAAACTTTTCATTTGCACATACGGTTAGAAATGGCTTCTAAATATATATAAGCTTTGAATTTCCTAATTCTCACATATCTGAAGTCACAATCACTGTATGTTAAGGTATAAAAGGTGCTACAATGGCTAGGAATTAAACTCAGGACATAATGTCAAAAAAAACCTATTGTGATTTCCCACAAAAATGTAACCTGCTTTTGATAAATTAGTGCAATTACATTAGTAATTACTTTTAGCACTTTGATACATATTTTCTGAGCAACATATTTCATCTACAAATAAGAAAACTGAAGAATGCTGTGATTTTCAAACAACTTTGACAACTAATCTGTCCTAGCATTCAACCATACAACATATGTTCTAATTTTTCCCCATTGATTATAGTATAGGCTTTTTGACTTTCTAATTATTCTTTATTATGCAGTTCTTAAAATTTAAAGAGAAAAACTAAAGAAGAAAAATATTTTTAAAAGTGAACTATTTTAATACATCACTTTACAGAATTTAATTGTTATTGGGTTCATAACAAGTAAATGGATTGAAAACTAGTCTCTCATTTGTATTGAAGAAAGTTAACTGCACAGTGAAAGGGAAAAAAAATTTAATGATTTACTAAATTACTTAAAAAGGTGCTTTCACTATAAAACTGTTAGACACATTAATCAGGACTTAGAATCAGATAAGTGGTATCATGTGCTCAAAAATATACCCAATGAATTAAATACCAAAAGAAACGGATATTATCTTTCAGAATTCAATTCAATTTCTCTCTTTTGTATTAAAATCTGAAAGTAATAATCAAGCGGAGGGGAAGGAGACAAGTACTTTACAGATCTCCCAGAAGCACAGTGCTAGAACCTATGTCCTACCATATCTTCAGTCAATTTTTAATGGATGATCACTAAACTACTGCTACTGCTAGTAAACGGCTTGATTTCTTTATATACATACATTAAACTACTATGCATTTCAAAGTGAAATACATAATACTTCTTCCTGAAACAGCCATAATTTGGGCTTCAAGTATTCTTAGAGGCATTTATCTTCCAGAAAAGATGTGGTTTTGACTCCCTTGTGATAAGGTGAATTTCCTTCATTATCTTCAAGCCCTTTGTGTATGATAGGATTGAATTCCTTCAAGGTCACTCAAAGTTGTGAAAGCCCTAGAGGATTATTTTGGCACTCTGACTCTCTTATTCTTTGAAACATTTGGCAGTGTATCAGAGCTTCATCAGAGAAAAAAATTAAATCCACAAAATTTATAGGGGAGAAAGTCATAACTGACTATATTTGCCAAGGGAATTATATTCATTCAAAAAATATTTAGTATGGAGATATGTATCAATTATAGAGTGAAACACTTGGCTCCTATTTAAAATGTTTTATCTATAGCCCACTGGGTATTTATTTATCTTGGTTAAAACTGACATAGGCTTGCAGCTCTCCTAACTTCTGTATTGCATGTAAAATTAAATGAAAATAATTTTTACACATATTAAATCCAAGTGTTCTAGATTCTTTCTAAATAAAACTTCCTCCTACTAGCTAACACATTGGTTTTTTTTATTTTTCTTATGATTTTTATTGATGTTAAATGTTAACTGCACACTATTATTTAATGACATTGTTGTAAGTCAACAAAAATTTAAATATTGCCATCTTGTGGTCAGACATTCATATATGTGAAACTGTAAACAATGTCACTTTCCTAAAGAGAGGTATTTACCCTTAAAATCTTACCAAAGATATTTTCCTATCAGGTGAGAAAAATGATCATTTTATTATATACAACATTCTCCAAGGAGACAAAATTCATTTATAATTTTAAGGAATTATAATTTTTTAAAAAAACTAAATTAAATATACAGTCATTGACCATGAATAGTAACAGAATTCAGTAGAAGGACATCAAGTCAGTCCTGATATTATCTTAGAAATATTCATTTGCTCATATCTATATACTGTCATGACTAATTTTTAAACACAATGAGGAAAGTGTTATAGGTAATTTTCCATAGGTTTCTAAAATATAATACTAACACTACTGTACCACTGTTAGGTTTTAAAAAGTGCTCAGGAGGGCAAAGTTCTGAAAAGTTGGAGCAAGAACAGAAAACAAGCAGAAAAGTAAAAACCTAAACCTCATATAATATATAATCTTAAGCACTTCCTCATTTAGGTCCTCCCCAGACTGCCAAACAGTTACATTTGTAATTATATTGGCATTCAATATATGAGATAAAAAACACAATTACAAAAGTGAAGAAAAACATTCTACTGCTCAAAATACTCCTAATACTTCTACCTGGACTGTAGACAGAAAGTTTTTAAATAGAAGACATCTTAATTTCTACTGCCAAATTTCAGAATTTAGGTTATATAAAATTTAATGACAAAGAAGCAAGAAGGCAAACTAAGCACAAGGCCAACAGCTTTGCAGAAACATAAAGACAACATCAAAATGCTGTGATGCTGACTGTAGAATCATTTAGCCACACAATTTTGGTAATCAAGCAGTACAGAAAAGTTCATTCATATGATAGCATCTAACATGAGTTCTTTGTTTTTTAAGTTGTACCTGTTGATCAAATCGCCGCACAACATAAATAGCCTTTACAAAGCTCCTTAACAACCATAACCATTGCCTTTATATTATAATTTAAAACAGACAACTATGATACAGATACAGACTTATACATAGATGAAAAGACATTGACATTCAATTGTACAAGAACCAAAAGGTAAGATTAAAATAAAAATACTACCTAAGAGTTTTTAAAATCCATTAGAAATAGTGTTTATTGGTAAAAAGAACTAACAAATATACACTCAAATACAATACCAGATTCTTTATCCCAAAGGGCTAAATCAAAGAAAACAAAAAAACCACTAGAGAATAAGAATAAAACTTACATAAAAGAATTCTCATTATATATGTGTTCAATTCACAACATATATCAAACTCATATTATTACAAGGAAACAAATCTTACCTTGTTGCTGTGAAAGTGAAATATCACATTTATTTCTTACACGTATTAAACGACTTTGAACTGGCTTGTGTTCAACTTGCTTAACATCTTGGTCTTGTTTTTGTTGGTACTGAAGAATTTAAGACATGAAGTCATAATATTATTTTTTAAGTTACTTTAAAAAGATCTGAGCAATTAAATTATTTAGGTGTTTATTATATAAAATTTGAATATCATGCACGCTTTCTAACTACCAAATGGGTGATGGAGTACATATTACTAAAGAAAGATATTGCAAATAAAATCTTTCAAAAGATTTGGGTAATATACACAGATTTCAGATATTCAAATCATTTCTATTTTTCCTAGAGAATTCAGAGCTACTTATAAATCAACTATTCTAGATACATATATGATGGATTTAGACAGGATAAAAACTTAATTTGACTGTAAGCACTTCCATATAACCATTTTTGCATAAAATGAAAATCTGCATAATGTACTGCAATTTTCAAAGAGCTTTTATATATAGTAACATCACTGAATTCTCACAAGTGTTGAGTAGGTATTGTTATCCTCCTTTGCCATTCAAGAAAAGTACACTCTACCATAAGCCCCATCATCTCTCTTCCTTACTACCACCTAACGAAATTTGAAATTTACAGCTGGTCACAAATTCCTTCACAGTCACACATTACAAATTGTGATGACGTTAGCCATTTTCTTTCTTCCCTTTCCTGTTTTATGAGCCTAATTATGAATGAGTCTCTGAAAACAACTGTCAGATATAATTTGACAGGAACCTAAAAAGGTATCTCTGAACTCTTAACAACAGATACAAGCAGAGGAGAATCTGAAACACCTGTCCACATGGACTCAAATGTAACCACTCCAGCTCTGGCAGGTACTTATTTATCTACAGGTAAAAATGAGTAGCTTTAGACTGCAATAACAACAACTAGCCTCACCTCTGGTCTTCTAAGTTTAGAGCCATTAGTCATATAGGTTTCTTCCCTGAAGGAAATATTATTTGGGTGTGTATTTCTAAGATGGGTACTATGACTCTTTTGTGCTGCTTCAATTTAGAACCTTCCTACTGGCTCCCTTCCTTAACCACAGGGATTAAGAGCTGAGTATTGTGGAGCTAAACTGCTTGTGTTCAAGTTTGGCTAAGTCATTATGTAGCTTTGACCTTGCGTAAGTTACTTAACCCCCCAATACCTCAATTTTCTCATTCATCAAATGGGGGTGATAATAATAATAACTACCTCAGTAGGTTGTTAGAAGGATTAAATGAGTTAATACATAATGAACTTAGAACAGCCTCTGGCAGAGTAAGCACTATAAACAAGTGTGTGCTAGTATTAGTACTAGCCATATGTCTCTGTTAATAAAGGAAATCTAACAAATGAATTTACTTGAAGCCATTCTTCTGGTAACACTTTGCAGTTTTATTTTAAAACAGGCCAATAATTAAAGGAGAGCAATCTTTCTTTTATTTTTTAGAATATCTTTATTGAGGTATAACTGATAGACAATAATCTGCATGTATTTAAAGTGTATCATTCATTTTGACATATGTATATACCCATGAAGACATCATCACAGTCAAGATAATATGATGAACATATCCACCAAGCTCAAAATAACCTGAATTCCCTCCTATAACTATATATTAGTTTGCTTTTTCTAGAATGTCATGTAAGTGGAATCATAAGGTATGCACTATTTTGGGGGGGTGGGGGTTCTGGCTTTTCCCCCTCAACACAACTTTTGTGAGAATCGTCCATGTAACTGTACGTATCAGTAGTCCATGGCCTTTTTTTTTTTAAATAAACTTATTTATTTATTTTTGGCTGCGTTGGGTCTTTGCCGCTGTGCGTGGGCTTTCTCTAGTTGCATTGAGCGGGGGCTACTCTTCGTTGCGGTGCATGGGCTTCTCATTGCAGTGGCTTCTCTTGTTGCGGGGCACTGGCTCTAAGCACACGGGCTTCAGTAGTTGTGGCACAAGGGCTCAGTAGTTGTGGCCCGTGGGCTCTAGAGCGCAGGCTCAGTAGTTGTGGTGCACGGGCTTAGTTGCTCCGTGGCACGTGGGATCTTCCCGAACCAGGGCTCAAACCTGTGCCCCCTGCATTGGCAGGCAGATTCTTAACCACTGTGCAACCAGGGAAGTCCGTCCATGGCTTTTTATTGTTAAGTAGTATTCCATCTTATAGATATGCCACAACTTGTACATTCAGCAATTGATGAATATTTATGTTGTTTCCAGTTTGGGGCTACTACCAATAAAGTTGCTATGAACATTCACGTGCAAGCCTTTGCTTAGACATATGTGGTAGTTTCTCTTGGGTAAATAAATACCTAGGAGTGAAATGTCTGGGTCATATGGTAGGTGTACATTTTATCAATACTTTTTTAAGAAATTGCCAAACTGTTTTCCAAAGTGGTTGAATCATTTTACATTCCCAACCAGCAGCATATGAGAGTTTAAGTGCTCCACACCCTTGCTAAAACTTGGCATGTTAGTCTTTTTAATTTGAGATGTTCTAATGCGTGTGTAGTGGTATTTCATTGTGGCTTTAATTAGCATTTTCCTAACGATTACTGATGTTGAGAATCTTTTTATGTGCTCACTTGCCATCAGTAGATCTTCTTTGGGTAAGGTATCTGTCCAAAGATTTTATCCATTTTTTAATTGGATTGTTTGTTTTCTTAATATTGCATTCTGTGAGTTCCTTATATATCCTGCATATAAGCCTTTTACCAGATAAGTGATTTGCAAATATCTTCTCCCAATCTGTAGCTTGTCTTTTCATTCTCTTAACAGTGTGTTTTGAAAAGCAGATGTTCTTGTTTTTGATAAGACCAGTTTATTAATTTTTTTTCTTTCATGGATAGTGTTTTTGGTGTCATTTTTGCCTAACCCAAGGTCACAAACAATTTTTCTTTTATTACAGAATTAATTAACAGGTATTTATTCATTACTAGTTTTTTCCTGATCTTTGCTTGGTCACAGGTTATTAATACTGAACCCTACATAATAGTGTGTTCCATAAGCAATCTTTATTTTATATACTTTTGGCTTTCACCCTCAACACCATGCAATGCAACACAATACCATACCATGATGACTATTTATTGAATAAATTAATCTACAGTGAGATTACACAGATTAAAAAACTGTATTTAATTTAATATGAGCATTTTTTTTAATACCTTGGAGAGTAATTATCCTATTTTTTCAGTACACAAGATTGCATGGGCCATTGGCTTAACTCAGTATGAAATATCTCATGCTTTCACGGTAACACACTTCACAAATTTTAATAGAATAAATATTTATTGAGTATCTATTATGCACAAACTACTAAACTAGATATTGCAGGGGAATATAGAGGTGTAAATGATAATAGCTATCTAACTCGGTAATAGGCATTTTTACATACATTATTTTAATCTTTAATTTAAAGATGAGGAAATAAAGGCTTAGAAAAAGGCTAAGTATGTATTCAAGGTCACAGCTAGAGATTGGATGAGCTAAGATCTATAGCCAGGCTTGAGTTAGTGAAAAAAGGAGGCATGATTTGAGGCTGTCTGACGCCAAAGACTGTGCTCTTGACAGTGTTCTATGCTAAGGCAATATTGTCACCATTCTGATTTAAGTAAAGTACAAGTGCTATTAATCGGGTACCTGAGGAAAATCTTCAGCTGCTACTGATAATTTAACATCATCTTCTTGTGCTGTCAGAAGTTTTGTGGGAAGGGCAAGGTGAGGATCTGGCTGCAACGCCAATTCTCCCAAACTCACTGGACCATGACTAGCACATAAATCTTCATAAATATCATCTGTTATCAAGTATGTAAACAAAAAGTTAAAATAAATTATTTCTTAGAAAAAGAAAAATTGGCTAAAATTACCAATATTTCTTACCTGCTGAATTAGAAGTACTTCAACAGAAAATACGTGTCACCAAGCCTTCACTGCAATTAAAACCAAAGCTCATAGAGAATGCAAAAAGTACCTACGTTTAAACAAATCTATGGACTATTCTAAGGTTCTATTCAGCAAGCTGTTCACGCAGTCCACACCCAACACTCACTCCTACACACCAACTCCTAACACTCCAGATTACTTTTTCTATCAATAAGAGTCAATAGAATACTTTCCATCTAAAATGTAATCTTAAATCAAGGGGCAATTTCCTGACTAGAAAATGTTGGTATTGCTTAGTTCTGTTCTGGTATGTTTCTTCAAAAGATCAAGCTCCTCTTTTCCTCATCCAAATGACATCTCAATCAAATCAATAAAAAGAAGACAATAAGAGCAGAGATAAATATTTATCTAATAATATCACTGTACATTTACATTACATTTTATACTCCAAGCACTTTCACATATATTATCTCATTTAACTTGAATCTCACAATCATTCTGTGAGGCAGGAGGATCCGATAGTTTTATAACTGTCTTTCACTGTAAGGTTCAGGGAAGTTAACTGTCAAAATATCAGAGCTAAGAGGTGAAAAGGAACTAAAATCCTCATCTTTCAACTCCTAGTCACTGTTCCTTATTTCACATTCTTGCTAAATTATTTCTAAGAAAATTGTTTTTCCTAATTAATGGTCACCTTTTAAATACAGCACAATGCAGTCTCATTTTAATCAGTAGAAATAGACCTGAAGCACTATACATAAATTGTTTTAAATTAAATGATATTTTAAAGACCCCACAGGTATTTTCCATTTAAAGGCAGTATGTTGACAATTTTTCTTAGGTTTAGCAAATAATCACTCTCTGATTTTTTTATGTTAATCTATATTTTTAGGTGGGTTTTACATAAAGCAGAATACATACACTGACTTTTAAGTTTTACCTTTCCAGAATTTGATCTACACAAAACAATTTCTCAAAATTATTACCTGTTTCATTCTCATTTTACTTATAAGATTAATTTAAATAACTGTAATAACATGCATCATTTAGAGCAACCATTGTTCCAAGCCTCATATTGGCCTTTTTATATTCTGATATGGCTTTTTCTATTCCTATCTCACTTTTCCTACATTTTCTTAAGACTGGCAAATGAATTAAGATAAAAGAATTCATACATACATAAAAACTTTTTGTACCGATTATATGATTATATACCTAGAAAGCCCTAGAGTCCCTAGTGAGGAAAAAGAATTTTATTAGAATTAATAAGACAATTTGGTACTATGACTGGATACTAAAAAAATATACGAAAGTCATTGGTTTCTTTCTATATTATGCAATATGCACTTAGAAATAGAAAAATAACCTTTTACTATAGTGACCAGAACTGTAAAATAATTAAGAAAGGTATAGAAGAAGAAAATGAAGAAAATTATGAAATCTTATTGAACAGCACAAAACAAGATCTGGACAAATAGTAAAATACATAAAATGTATTTTTATACATACATATAAAAATGTCAATTCTTCCAATATTAATACATAAATTAGCACAATCCCAATCAGGGTGATTTTTAATTGAAAAACATAATTTTAGAGTTTATATGGAAGAATAAATGCCTGAGAATTGTCAAGAAAAGCAGGAAAATTTATTTTAAAAAGTAAACTTGCCCTATCAGATAACAGAATGTACCATAAAGACACAGTAGTCCACTGTGTTTTAGATCCTAAGGAATCTAGAATACTTAGAATAAAGAATCGAGAAAAAAGAAATTCCTACATCTATGAGAATTTAATATACAAATTGGTTGATATTTCAATTCAGTAGGAAAAAGATACATAATAATTGGCACAACTGACTACTTATCTGGAAGAAAATCAAATTGAACTTCTACCTTACACCACTTGCAAAAATAAATTCCAGATAGACTTAAATATAAATATATATTAAATAATGAACTTGCAAAAAGAATCTGAGACTACAGGTATAAGCTTGTATTGGGGGAAACCTAACCACGTGATGAAAACACAGGAAGTCTAAAAGATGTAAATAACTCTACATTTTTTAAATTATATGGAAAAGAATATAAATAATGTCAATGAACAAAGTACAAATTTGGGAAAAGACATTTGCAATACAGATGATAGAAAATATCTAAAATACAGAAATAGGTCTTACAAAGTTACAAGAAAAACTTAGAACCTAACAGACAGGGGAAAAACTTAAGTAGGTAATTCACAGAAGAGCAAATACAAATAGCCAACAAACATAAACTCAGCAGTAGTCAGCCATATCTTTATACTTTAACTGACAAAAATAAAAATAGTAGTAAACACAATTTCTGGAAGGGATATAGGGGGAAGGTTGTAATATATTACTAATAAAAATAAATTAGTTAAAAATTTTAAGACAGCAACTTGGTGTATCTATTTAAAATTTTTAAATATATTTTCCCTTGGGCCCAGTAACTACTTCTGGGAAACTATCCCCTAAATATAAAATGCAGCAATATGTTAGGATACACACATGTGAATATTTACTTTAGCACTGTTTATAGTAGGGGCGAAATGATAATAAAGTAAATATTCATCAACAGAGCAATGACTGAATACATTATTGGAAATCCATACTAAAAGTGGATAAAAAGTCAATAAAGAGATAAATTTAAGCACTACTACTTGACATGGAGTAATTTCTGCAGGGTTTACTGGGTGAAAACAAAATGCAGGCGAGTGTGCATGACACAATCTCAACTTGTAAAATAACAACAAATACACACACATCATATGTACCAATCATGTATACTGTATGTGTGTGTGTATAATTATTATATCTGCATAAGGAAAAAAACCCAGGAAGGTTACATACCAGAATCTTAACACGAGTTAAGGCATAAAGTGGGACAGGAGAAAATGTGAGGAGGAGGGGTAGATGAAGAGCACTCAAAAAAAGAGTCTATAAGTTAAAGTAATATATGATACAATCGTATTTTATTTTTATGTAAAATGATATGTGGCTGATGTATGGGTGTAAAGAAAAAAATTAATTAAAAAAGACACAAGGTAGATTGTGATAAAAGAAGAAAAAAATTAAATATAGAAACAAAGAAAGTGTTTAATCAAACATCTCCCAAAGGCATTCAAAGTGCATAATAGCTTTCAGCTCATATAACACCCTAACACTTAACCTATATTTACTGACTATGCTACATACTCTGCTAGATGACAGGGCTATGACAGTGGACAAGATAAAGTCTCCATTTTCAAGCGAGATTACAAATCAGTGTGATAAGAGCAACATTAGGCAGGCGACATCAGAGGAGGACACAGAGAGCATATTTGACGGTACCTAACCCAGTGATAAGGGATCAGGAAAGGATTCCATGACAGCAATCACAGCAATGTTGAACTTGCTGTGTCACTTCTAAAAAGTATGCTCATTGAGTGTAATGTACGTTAGTTAGCATTCAAGACAAATTTAATTAATCATAATTTAAAATCCCTAATTTTATTTTTCTAGAATCTTACTGCTTTGAAAAAGCAACCATGGTAGACTTTCAGAGAAGACTAAGTCTGCTTGAATTGCCAGTGCCAGCAGCAGCTTTGGTTCTTGCCTGTCTAATAAATTATTCCATTCGTATGGAACCCAAAGGTACCTCAAATTCCACATAAGTGAAACCCCACTCATTCTTATTTCCTCCTAATTCTGTCTTTCCTCCAGAATCCCTCCCTCCCTCAGTGAATGGAAATACCATCTATCCAATCATTCTAGCCAAAAACCTGGAGTCATCTTAGACCCTCCCTTCTTTTGCACCTCTCATATTCAACTAAGTCTTGTCCACTCTCCTCCTCAAATGTCTCTCAAGTCTCCCTTTTCATATTTCTTCGCTGCTGAATAATGTCTCACCAGGTTTACTTTAATAACTGTCTAAGCCAGAGGCTCCTTGCCTCCAGTCTTAATCCTCTGCAATCTATCCATCACACTGCACCTCACATGATCTTGCTAAATAAAAGGCAAATATGATCATGTCACTCATTTACATACAATCTTTAATGGATCTGTGAATATCACAAAACATTCAGAATTGACAGAAATTCAAGACTGAATTTTCCATGGGCATAAATATAAAGTAAGATTGGAACTACTTTCCGTTTTGCACACAAACGAATCTCTACTGTCTTAGAGTAAATCGAAAAACCACTTGATATAATTATCTATATCCACCTGGTTTCTGCTACTGTTCCAATCCCATTGCATCCTAAACTCTAATTCACTGATAAAGTACTTACATTTCCCCATTTAAGTTTCACTGTTTTTTTTTTTTGTTTTGTTTTTTTTTTTTTACTTTATCCCCTTGTCTCATTGCATATTCTGCCTTGGAGGTTTCTTACACTTACTACACAGCAAACATCTACTCATCATTAAGAACTCATTTCAAGTTAGCTCCTCACACATGAAGTCTTTCCTGATTGCCCTCCCCAGTTACAACTGACCTGTACCCCCATCCTATATGGACTGCTTCACAATAACTACAGTAATTTATTGCGTGTTTTTGCCTTCTCTCTACTACCTCTACTAGAGAAAAAATTCATTATGGATAAGGCCTTACCAGGTTTTATATTCCTACCACCTAGAATATGCTTAGAGCAGAGCAAGCACTCAAAAAATATTTTCTGAATAAGTAAATGAATAAACTGGAACGTGCTTATCACACATCATCATCTGGCTAATTCCTCTAAGATTCAGTTTCACATTGGCTCTTGTGGGAAACCTTCTCTGAGCTCTCATGTGTGGGCTGTTCCTCCTCTGCGCTCCCAAAGCAGTCTGTGTTGTTGCATTAATCACACAGTATTAAAATTGCTGTCTCATATTCTTCTACACGAGTTTGTAAACTTCCTTGGGAGCAGATGTCTATTACCTCTGCATCTCAAGACCCTAATATTGTACTAATATATTGGTACCGAGTACACAGTAGGTACTCAATACAAGTTTTCTGAGTAAATGAAGAGCTATAATTGGTAGTAAGTCCCAGAGTCCTCACAGTTTGTTCAAAATACCAGTTTACACTTTAGGGTTCTCGAGACAATTCTTCAAACCTTATTTAGCATCTTTTTATTACTCAACCCAACCTGAAAGCCTCAGAATTAGAAAGAGTGATAGGGGACTATAGGTTGCAAATAGGATGCTTTCTGAAAACGAGCAGGGGTGGGGACAGGCAAGGTAAGAACAGCTGAGCCTCTGTAAACAAAGTTACTAAAAATCAACATGAAAGGCATGAGATTAGCCAGTAGCAGAAATAGTGATACACTGGGACTCATTCTTCTACAGTAAACATAATGTAACAAAATACTTAAAGCAAGAGGAACAAACTAGCTCTCTATAGGCACCTTCCTTTTAAGCAACTGTGGATAGTTTCTGGTTCCATTAAATACATTTGAGAAGGTATTGATATTTTTACATTCTCCAAGCATTATTAAAGATAGTAACAGTTACCTTGTGCCAAGCACAGTGCTAACTACTTTATGTGCATTGTCACCTACTACCCACCCCTAATAACCTTAGGAGGTAGATATTGTTTGTGGTAAGCAGGCTCCACTATGGTCCCCTAACATCTGGGTCCTGGTATTCACACCTTTCTGTAGTCCCCTACAATATTATTCCAGGATTGGTCTGTGTTATCAACAGAATGTGGCAGAAGTAATGGCATGCCACTTCTGAGACTAGGTTATAAAAGACATCGTGGTTTCCATCTTGGTTGTTCACTTTCTCTCAGATCATCCACTCTGGGAAAAGCCAGCTGCCATGTCATGACAGCTCTATAGAAAGGTTCCAGTAATGAGGAACCGAGGCGTCTTGCCAGCAGCCATGTGAGTGAGCTTGGAAAATAGATCCTCCAACCCTAGCTGAAGCCCTCATATGACTGCAGCTCTAGCCAACAGCTTGACTACACCTTCTTGAGAGATCCTGAGAACCATGCAGCTAAGCCATTCCCAGATTCATAACTTTCACAACTGTGTGAGATAATAAATGTTTGCTGTCTTCATTTGCTAAATTTTGGGGTAATCTGTTACATAGCAATAGGTAACTAATACATTAATATTGTCCCCACTTGATAAATGAAGAAACTTGGGCTCAGAAAGATTGTTACTTGCCCAAAATTACAGAGCTGGAATTCAAACTGATTTCTGAAACTCCAAAAGCTCAAACTCTTAGCCACTCTGTCATACTGACCCATCTATATGCTCAATCTTATGCCACATTACTTATTATTTTTTCCAATTAAATTAAATAAATATCTATAGCGTGCCTACAATTAAAAATGAACTGTACTATAGGTAATCTGCTAGATGATACCAGGGTATAAGGAGGGGCTAAACAGGATATATCCTCATGGATTTTATTCTATAACATTTATTATTTATTTATTTTTATTTTCTGTAACAATTTAACAAGTACCTCTTTGTTCACCAAGTACCAAGCAGCTCTCAAGTGATCTGCGAGAGCCATCTAGTGTCAATTCTATTTAATTGCACTCTGCACGGTTAGCTGGATACAAATATAGAAGTCATATTTTAATGCCACTTTGAATACTAATTTTTAAAAATGTAAAAAAATTAATACTCTATGTGCATAAAATAAATAATTAAAATATTAATTTACACTCATTCCCACAGAAAATTCAGGCTTGAATGTCTCTCAGTTCTGAATGATAAGGTGTCCACTCATACTCTGTGCCAATGTTTTTCTAACTTCCAGCATCTCCTCTTCTAACTTCTGGCAAATCTGCATACCTCCAGAACTTCTTTTCATTTAAGAGAATGCAGCAATGGGCATGAGAAAATCAATAAATGAGAATATAGTTGATCCTCATTAATTTGAAGATTCCATTTCTGCAAATTCACCTATCTGATAAAATTTATTTGTAACCCTGAAATCAATACTCACAGCACGTTCGCAGTCATTTGTGGACATGTGTAGAGCAGCAGAAACCTGAATCACCCTACACACACTTCAGCAGATGAGGCTGAACACGGTGCTGCTCTGCTTTCTTATCAGCTCTTACGCCGTGAACAAGTGTTCTTTTTCACTGTCTATTTAGTGACACATTTTTCACATTTTTGAACGCTTTGTTGGTGATTTTGTCGGTGTTTAAAATGGCCCCCAAACATAGTGCAGAAGTGCTCTCTAGTGTACCTAAGTGCAAGAAGGCTGTGATGGGCCTTACAGAAAAAATATATGTGTTAGATAAGTTTCATTCAGGAATGAGTTAAGTGCTGCTGGCCATGAGATTCAATGTTAATGAATCAACAATATATATTAAATAAGTGTCCTTAAATAGAAACACACATAAAACAAAGTTATGTATTGATCAACTATCAAAAATGTTATAATCAGAGGCTCACAGGAACCTAACCTTGTATTTCCCCTAGAAGCAGTGGCTCAGTATTTGCTAATTCAATGTTTCTGGTGA
Source organism: Mesoplodon mirus (assembly GCF_964341445.2). Classification (NCBI taxonomy): domain Eukaryota; kingdom Metazoa; phylum Chordata; class Mammalia; order Artiodactyla; family Ziphiidae; genus Mesoplodon; species Mesoplodon mirus. Next base: position 145,900,180 of record NC_138979.1, on the reverse strand, counting down.
CTCTATAGGACATAAGTACTATAGATAATGAAAATCAACTACATATGCTAGAAATTGGTATTCTCTATTCTACTCTTATTCCCAAAGTGTTACAGCAGAAAGTTTAGTTAATAAAATTCCAAAATAGTCCTGAGTACACTGAGCACTGAGTCAGAAGAGTGAACTTCTACAGTACTACCTAATTTAACATTGTCCTACGCAAGATCTGTTATGTCACAGTTTTGATGTGCTGGTTACATTTTTCCAGTATATATTAAAATAAATACATCACTATTAAAAATTTTTAGGTGGACACATGCATATTACCAGAATTATCTCATGCCCCATCCAGTGATTCACGTACCAACACTTTGGGGAAATACTGCTATAAATACCATAGAAAAAGTGTTCATTATCAAACTTTTCAATTATGAATATCCCTTTTGATAAGGAAATTTTGTAAGCCCCTACGTGAAAATAGTTATGCTTTTCTTAATTCAGATTAGGAACACTACTGTAGATTATAATACAAAACAGAATACAGCATTCAACATGGAAACACTCAAAAAAGTATGATGGGATTCGAAGTGAATATTCTAACAGACAATACATCAAGAAGCAATATTTTGGTGTATACCTGTAACTGTGTCACACTGCTGAGATAATGGCTTAGGAGCACATCTTTGATCTGAAGACTCTGCGTTAGTTACACACTGCTGCATATAGGCGAAATGTCCCATCAAGATGTTCTCTGCTGCTGCTGTCAGCCTGGGCCTTTGTCCTTCACTAAGTTCACCTACACTGTTTTCCAAGTCCTGTAAAAAGCAGAAACCATTGTTACAAACATTACATTAAAATCAAGTCAAAACAAGAAATATTTGTCAAATGTATCATGATGCAGACCACATGACTGCTTGAAAGCTATTTTAGGAAGTCCTTATTATGCCACATACACGCTACAGGAAAGTTAGCTTAATAAGATATCTAAGTGCAGGCTTTGTTTTTCATATCTTATTTCTTATGAAGTTAAATACCCATTATCTGTTTTCTCCAACCTCCAAATTAGACAACAATAAAACACACCGGAAAAATGTTATTATTTAAAACACTAAATGCTGTCACACATTATACATTGTTCATACAGCTTAATTAGAAGAATAGAAAATTCACCTCTTGTTCCTTATGAATGAAAATTGGCTAAAGTTGTTAGTGTGAACTTTATAATAAAACAACTGATGAAAATGTACAAAAAGTATGAATATGTTTCTTTATCAAATATAAGAAATAAATAAAAACTAAAAAAATGATGACTTCTATTTTCTTTTGGTATTAAAAATAATATGCCCTGGGCTTCCCTGGTGGCGCAGTGGTTGAGAGTCCACCTGCCGATGCAGGGGACACGGGTTCATGCCCGGGTCCGGGAAGATCCCACATGCCGCGGAGCGACTGGGCCCGTGAGCCATGGCTGCTGAGCCTGCGCGTTCGGAGCCTGTGCTCCGCAACGGGAGAGGCCACAACAGTGAGAGGCCCGCGTACTGCAAAAAAAAAAAAAAAAAAAAGCCCTAATCACTAGCACATCTTGTGACTTGGAGATATTCTAATAAATGAGTTAACTAATCAAGAACTGAATAAAAATTCCAGCATATGAAAGTTCTCATGTTTTTTATTAAAAGGAGTTTAATTTCAACCAAGTAGAGTTTTTTTTACTAGAATATATGAAGAAATCACTGCTGAAACATCTTTGATGACTCTGTTGATTACAAAATAAAATCTAACTGTTTAGCTCATCATTCAAGATTTTCTACAATTTGCCCTAATTATCCTCTACAGATTTGTAGCTCCCCTTATCCTGTAATCTGACTTTTCTTTAAGAATATCAGTTGCTCAACACCCTTTAAAAAGAAAAAGATTGCTTTGCAATTAATATAAAACCCTTGGAGATTCTCGTGCAAAGTTTAGAATGACAGCAGATATATTTTCCTTAGAAATTAATTAGAAATATTTCACAGTGCCTATATTACTCTGCCACTACCATATAAATGTTGTGCAATATATAGTACCTTCTCTGTTGTGAACCAATTTTTTAAGGTACTTGTAACTGCTGAACTACTTAACACCTTAATACTCTATGACCCTACTGAAGATTTAGCTTCCCTATTCACAAAATGCTCTCGTACTCATAAGCAGTTATCATTTTTATATTATACTCGAAGCTCAGACTCATGTCAATTCTAAGTTAGGCTACCTATGATCTCTAGTAGTACACCTGGCCCATCCACATAAATGTATAAATTGCAGTTTTGTCATCAGACTACTCTCACTGACCTGATGCTCCCTCTGGGCAAAGAGTTTTTTAAGCACAAAGAATGGTTACTATTTTCTTACCAAAGCAATACTTTAACTTACAAAGGTATCATTACTACTAGTTCTTATTACAAACAAAACAAATGTTTGATAGTTCTGTAAATGTAGGATAATGCACTAAATGTTGCTGTTAATCAGACTGGCAAAAATTTAAGATAAAAATATCATATGTGGGCTTCCCTGGTGGCGCAGTGGTCGAGAGTCCGGCTGCCGATGCAGGGGACACGGGTTCGTGCCCCGGTCCAGGAAGATCCCACATGCTGCAGAGCGGCTGGGCCCGTGAGCCGTGGCCGCTGAGCCTGTGCGTCCAGAGCCTGTGCTCCGCAACAGGAGACGCCACAACAGTGAGAGGCCCGCACACCGCAAAATAAATAAATAAATCATATGTGGTGTTGGAAAGGAATCTCATATAGTTGAAAAGCAATTTATTAGTGTCTATTTAAATTATAAATGCTCATGCCTTTTGAGTAATTCCACTCCTCATTATCTTCTATAGAAAGGCAATTCCTCATAATGTAAAAAGGATTTTATTCTTATTACAGCTTGGAGAGAAAAAAAATTGGAACCAATCTAAAAATCCTTCAACAGTAGAATAATTAAACTAGGGTATACTACATGGTAGATAAAAAGGATATGGTGGATCTTTAGGATTTATAGTTAAATTTTAAGAATCAGATGGCAGAAAAACACATACACATACCTCAAAATTATCCACACATGACCACACACAAACACACACAACCACACAAATGCAAATGCTTAGATGCTTCGAAAAAGATCTGGAAAGGATAAACTTCCAACTTTGGGGCTTCTGGTCTAGCCAAGATGGCACACTAACAAAGGCTGCCAGCTCCCTGTCCCCAAAACAATGTTGTAGTAACTACATAAGTGGGAAGAAACCAGGATTCTGAGAACTAAGTAAAAGTTGTGAAAAACCACTAAGAAAGACTGACGACTAGCTTGACTTGGTGTGTGTGGGAAGAAAGGGGCTGCATACTGAGGAGGAGGGTCGCTAGAGGAGGTTTAGTGAGAAGAAAGATTGGTACAAAGTGCTGCTGTCATTCCCTTTTTCCTTCATTAACGTGAGATCATCACTGCTTGTCCCTTAACCATAAAGATCTTGGCAACAATCTGGGCTGCAGATACTAGTACCCCAGAGTAACATCAGGGAGCATGAAGGCCCAGCTGAGGTAAAAAGTTATAGGTGACATCTGACCAGGAACCCATAACCATTCATTCCTTCACTCCCTCCCTTCTTCACTCCAGGACAGGAATACAAAACTTCCCAAAGAAACTTCTTCCTAAGGGTTTTAAAGACACAACAACCATCAGAAACACTGAACGGTAGAGTACCAGCAAACAGCAGTGGCCACGATCAATAGTGGTTCTGTGCTGCCTGAGACACCCATCCCTGGGGCTCATCTCCTCCTCTCTTCTTATATTCACAGGAACAGACTATGGCCTGATTTTAGTCCTTACGCAATACAATTTCTCACAGAATAGCTTAGTCCCACCACTGCCACCGCCCCCCCCCAGCCCTGGAACATGAGTTCGTATACCAAAAGAAACAGATACTCTTATAAAGCAGAAACTAACACATCATTGTAAAGCAATTATACACCAGTAAAGATGTTAAAAAAAGAAAAAAGAAAAAAAGAAACAGATACTCGAGGAATCAATTAGTGTTTAAAAAAAAAGTGAAAAACATTAATCATGCACACATACACACAAGGAATAAAGAAAGATATTAACAGTGTGAAACAAAAAATCATTAAAAAAAAAGAACCAAGTAAGACTATCAGATATGAAAAATATAATAAGTCAGATAAATAGTAGGCTAAAGAACAACTTAGTGGTTGGCAGATCAGACTGAAGAACTCTCCCAGAAGAGAGTAGGAAAGAATGAAGACATAGAAAGTCTAAGAGATAAAACAAACAGAAGCAGAAGTGTTAACATCTGGAAATAACAGTTCTAGCCAGAGGGGGAAAAAAATGAGAGGAAGAAAAAAATTGAAAAAGTAGTGAGAGAAATTTCCCAGCATTAAAAAGATGGAAAAGTCTGAGCATCGAATGAATAAATGAACCAATATTACTGATTTCCAAAATGAAGGAAAGAGGGATTAGTTAGTGGAACTTTTAAACTACACTGACATTTCTACTATTTTCTACCATTTTTTGTGCCATTTGTTTGTCTCATTTTCTCTCTCCTCTTTCTCTCTCAGCCTACTGGTTTCTATACTAAGCAACATGGTTCCTACAGCTAAGAGAGTACTTTCTTGAGTTTAGCAACAGCAATCACAACTAGTATCTTTCCAGTGAAATCAATTTTTGGTCAATAGCTAAGTAAAGTTGCAGAAAACTTAGTCATTTTTCAATAAGAAGGAGTAAGTTAAATTTCCATTTTTTCCATTACTAAGTTCCATATCTTTTTTCTTCTACCTATCTTAAGAATTAAAAATTTTAAGATAAAAATTAATAGAAAATAAAGCCAGCCATCTCCTTGGATTCTGTATAGTCTTCAGATCTTCAGCTCATCTAAAGCCAGTTTCACACCTGTTCAAGCAAAGACAACCAAATACAATGGAAAGAATACTAAATAGAATCAAGAATCCTAGTCCCACCTCTATCATTAACCAGCCTGAGCAACTACACTGTACATTTCCACCTGGAATTTCCTTAAGCACCTTAAACTTAATGTTTCAAATCAAATTTATTACCTTCCCCACAATACTTGGCACTCTTCTCTCTGCTTTTCTAAGTCAACAGCTACACAACCACAACTTCCCTTAACCAGTGACCAATTACTGCCAATCAGTACTCTTAAATTTAAATCTCTCCTCCTTTCTATTTCTACTTAACTGCCTTTGTTCATGTTCTCATTCTGGACTACTCCAGTGGTGTTCTGACAAACCTCTATCTTTCCCTCACTTGTCCACGGCTCCACATGTTTTCCTAAATACCTTAGCCTGTGACTCCCTTACCCAAAAATATCTTAAGGGGCTCCATAGTGTCCAAGCCTTACCATGGCCTACAAGGTTCTTTACTATCATATTGTTCAATCTACTTCTCCAGCTATTTGATCAGTTACTGCATGGTAGAGTAATTGTTTAAGCTCTTTTCTCCCTACAGGACTGTAAAGGTAGGGACCCTGCCTCATTCATCTTTGTACCTTTTTGAAGGTTGTGTCTGGCATATAGTAGATACTCAGTAAATGGTTGCAGAAAGAAAGAAAAGAATGAACGATTCTCACAAATCATTTAAAAGGGCTTCAGCTTTTTTCATCTGTAGAATAAGAGAGTTGGAACAGATGGCCTAAATTCTTTTCAGCTGTAAAACTCATAACTATGGTTCTAGGTTAAAGTTACTGAAAGGATGATCCCTGAGTAAGCTGAAGTATTAGAGTGCTTTAACTAAAAGTAGGAATATTTTTGTTATCTTTTTCCTGTATTTAGATCTAACAGAAAAAAAAAATAAGGTTAAAAAATACCTCTGAATGATAGACCATTTGCTGTGAAACTAACAATTCCTGGTTTTGTTTAGCAAGAAGAGGAAGAATTGCATCAGCATGAATTTCTTTATGGGGCATCCTAATCACTTGTCCTTCGCTGGGAGGATCATCTTCCTAAGTAAAATATAAAGACAATACAATAAAAAAACAAAAATTAATCCATCAATTACATTTTTCATAATTTATGATTAATAAAACTTAACAGTCATCATGAACATGGTCATATTAGCACTTTACAGAAAGAAGATGGACTCTATTATCATTTAGATCTCACTTCCATTCAACTATACTAAAAACCCTTTATTTTTGCCTCAAATGTAAATAACAGTATAAAATAATTGGGTTACATTTAAACTAGAGATTTACTATAAAAGCATATGAAAGTTGGACCCTTTGTCCCATGTGATTGAGTTACAATGATTCATAAACGTTTTATACAGTGTCATCAAGTTTTTGGCTCACACGGTTTCCTGCTTCATGTTGATGCAGCACACAAAGCTACGCCCCCAGTGTGGCAATGGGGGCAAAGCACCGTAGCAGTGGTGCAACCTGGATCACAGGCAGAAATGAAAAACTGCAGAAATATGCTGAGGCACCTATAGACCTTTGATTGTCCATTTGCCTTTGCGCTGACCTCCAGTACTCGCTAGGGAGCAGGTACTGAAAGCCCTAGTTGGAAGACCCAGCTTAGACTTCTTGGTGCCTCAAAATAGACCAGTCCTGAAAATGAAGGACAGTGTGGGCCACAGAGTCAGAAAACTGGATTCCCTTGTAAATACAAGGATTAACATGATTTTAAACTCCACTAATAGTATTTTTTTTTACTTAAGTATCTTACATTTAATGAAATAAAGTTTAACTCTGCAGTACAAGTCTTTATCCCCCAGGTGTACACAGATAAATACCTACTGGTACATAACTGCAAAGTTAGTCTTTTTCAAGATTGTACTTCTGCATGTGACTTTATCATGAATTTGTAGCATATCTGATTTAGGCTTAGTAAAAATATCAAAATTAAAGTTTAGTTTCAAATGTATAAAAAGAAAGATGTTATAATTTAGTCCTGGTTCAGTTCAGCTATTTAAACAAACTTAAATGTGCTTTGGCACCATGATAAAGTTCTAAGAATGGATAAAAATGCCCTAATGACATATTAAGTAAGCCAAATGTTAATGTAATGCTTCTCTGAAAATAAAGACTTCTCCTTTATGCTTCCCCCCCATATTATTTTATAAAAGTGATTTCCACTCTCTTCAGAACAGACTCAATTACTTGTAATAAATAATTACTGTTAAAAAAGTAACTGCCCTATTAAAATCTTATCAAAACTCTCCTTCATTAATTATTTAATACTCCTACATATAGTAAAGCAAATTGTTTTAAAACATTTTATTACTTGAATATATGAATCTCCAGATTTGGCATCTTTACCCTATTGTGTCTTTAATAGTGTAAATATGCTACATGGCATCTTTTGCTTTTTGTTTGTTGGACTTGATAAAACACCGGACACACACACCCAGCTGCTTGCAACTCAAGCTTTAGGATTCAGATAGCTCCTATTAGAACTCAAAATTTACAGTTTTTAGCTTAAGTTGATAGCTTAAGATGAAAGGCAAATTATCCTGTATCCATATAAAAAGAGTTGTGGATCTATCACTATATAGCTATGTGGCACAAACAAGTGATTTAACCTCATTCAACGCAAAGTAAAATGAGTAGTTACTATTTTTAACAAAGGATGAGCATCATCTTTTGGGATGCTTTTTAAAAATATACAGGTTTAGGGCCTCCCTGGTGGCGCAGTGGTTGAGAGTCCGCCTGCCGATGCAGGGGATACAGTTCGTGCCCCGGTCTGGGAGGATCCCATATGCCGCGGAGCGGCTGGGCCCGTGAGCCATGGCCGCTGAGCCTGTGCGTCCGGAGCCTGTGCTCCGCAACGGGAGAGGCCACAACAGTGAGAGGCCCGCGTACAGAAAAAAAAAAAAAAAAAAAAAAAAAAAATATACAGGTTTAGGCTTCTAACAGCCACACACATGCATGCATACCATATAACCCTCATGACCTACCGAATCAACATATCAGAGGGTGGGGGCAGGATGCAGATTTTTAAAAGCTCCACTGGTGAATTTAATATACAATCCTAGTTTACATCACTTGAATAGGCCGCTTTAAAGAAATTTCTAGGGAGTTCCCCGGTGACCTAGTGGTTAGAATTCTGGGCTTTCATTGCTATGGCCCAGGTTCAATCCCTGGTCATGGAACTGAGATCCCGCAAGCTGCGTGGCATGGCCAAAAAGAAAGAAAGAAAGGAAAGAAATTTCTAGCATTATGATTGTAAGGGGATAGAAGGGCATGATGTTTCAAAAGTACACCAGTCTCTTTCTTTTTTCATCATGATCCTATATAATGATACAAATGGAAAGATAAAAATGCAACTAGACTTCTAAAACTTCCAGTCAAGGTGGAATAATAAGGACCAGATACATCCACCCCCTAAAAAATGGACAAAGTATGTGAAAAACTGCATTTCAAGACATGGAACATCAGGTAACAAAAGACAGTGATCCCTGAGAAATGAAAAATAAGTCAGAGGAACCCTATGACTGCTCCAGCTTACCATCTGTGAGTTTCCAGGCTGTGGCACAGGAGCCTAAGCTAAGAAGATGGAGCTGAAACTCCGAGGCGGCCAAGACAGCTAGAGTTCATAAGACGGACTGCTAGAAAAGTGAAAGCTGCAGAGGGAGAAAACTCTGGAAATCTGCAGAAGATCCCCTTTGAGTATTAAGTTGAGTACTACTCAGCAGATGCTTTGGAGACAATTACATGAGGCTGGAGGAATGAGCACCTGAGAAGGGATTGGATATAACACTGCCTGACGCTCACACAGGGCTTGGATAATGGTTGTTCCCACTAGCCAGGCTGGAAAACCTCATTAATGAGGCACTGGGTGGAGTACATAGAAGTGTCTTCTCTCCATAGTGGGGGATAAATAGCCCTAGATTGAGTACTGTTCTGGTACTGCCTAACAAATCTTAAAAGCAAGACTCAAAAGGGTAAAACTGTCTCTAAGTACTTAACCATGTCCTGAGCAAAGCTCAAAAATATTTATAGTAATATAAAACATAGAAGGAAAAAGTCTACACAAAATTTTGGCAGATCAAATTAAACAGCTTTTCTTTTTTTTAAAATTTATTTATTTTTGGCTGCATTGGGTCTTCATTGCTGAGCACAGGCTTTCTCTAGTTGCAGTGAGGGGGGGCTACTCTTCGCTGCGGTGCGTGGGCTTCTTGTTGCGGTGGCTTCTCTTGTTGCGGAGCACGGGCTCTAGACACGTGGGCTTCAGTAGTTGTGGCTCACGGGCTCTAGAGCACAGGCTCAGTAATTGTGGCACGTGGGCTTAGTTGCTCCACGGCATGTGGGATCTTCCTGGACCAGGGCTCAAACCCGTGTCCCCTGCATTGGCAGGTGGATTCTTAACCACTGAGCCACCAGGGAAGCCCTAAACAGCTTTTCTTAAAGATTAAGATATAACTACCATATTATCCATCCATTCTACCCCTAGATATTTGCCAGAGAGAAATGAAAGCAGCTTTATTTGTAATAGCCCCCAACTGGAAATGAACCCAAACGTCCATCAACAGGTGAACAGGCAAACTGTGGCACATCCATACAATAGAGCACTGCTCAGCAATAATAAGGAATGAACTATGATACAAATGCAAACTAATCTATAGTTACAGAAAGTAGATCAGTGGTTACTGGAAGAGGTATAGAGAATGAGAGGAATGATGAGAGATGAGAAGGAGGGATTACAAAAGGGCCTGAGGAAAGATTTGGGAGTGATGGATGATGAATATGTTCATTACATTAACTGTGGTAATGGCTTTATAGATATACACGTATGTCAAAAATTATCAAATAAGTTTTTTTTTAAAGAGCAAAAATAATAGCAATGCTTAGCAGAGGCTATGGATCAATGTAGATGAAAGTTGAGCACAACTATCCTTACTTGCTTAGGTTGTTTGAAAAACATGAAAAGTAAAGATTTCTATTCCTGAATAATTTTCAAAAGAAAATCCCTATTATCATTTCTTTTTTTTTTTTTTTTTTTGCTGTACGCGGGCCTCTCACTGCTGTGGCCTCTCCCGTCGCGGAGCACAGGCCCCGGACACACAGGCTCCGCGGCCATGGCTCGCGGGCCCAGCCGCTCCGCGGCACGTGGGATCCTCCGGGATCGGGGCACGAACCCGTGTCCCCTGCATCGGCAGGCGGACTCCCAACCACTGCGCCACCAGGGAAGCCCCCTATTATCATTTCTGTATGGTATTTTTATATATATTATACACGTTGATATATATGTTAAGATATATATTTTTAAATGCGAATTTTCCTTCCATAAAGCTAGATAATAACTAGGAGAGTTAGTACCCTTGGGTCCTATTTCAGTATGTTTTTTAATTACTTTTTTAAATCTTTACTTATTTATTTATTTTGGCTGCACCAGGTCTTAGTTGCAGCACGTGGACTTCTTAGTTGCGGCATGAAGACTCTTAGTTGCAGCACGCATGTGGGATCTAGTTCCCTGACCCCACAGTTCCCCAGAGATCAAACCCGGGCCCCCTGTATTGGGAGCACGGAGTCTTACCCACTGGACCACCAGGGAATTCCCAGTATTTCTTTTTAAAGCCACTAAATTCAATTATTTTTTAGCATAAAGAATTATAATCACGATTAGGGAAAAATTACAAACGTATTATAAGAGAGTTGGTTTCCACAGCTAAGGTCCTGCCTGAAACACTGTAAAGGCAACATATCTAGGTGACAATGTGCCTTGAGTTAGATTTTCATTACCTAATTACATTAACTGCATTTTTCAACTACCGGAGCCACAGAGGTTAACAACAATTTTCTATTCATTCTCACAATTATGATAATGAAATGTGTAAATATGATAATGACATGTGTAAGAAACCTTAAATTCCTTCATGGATATTTTATTAAATTTTATGACTATAACTCAAATATTTGAGAAAAAACCCTGATCAGTAGCAACAAGTTCATCAAGATATTCTTCATCTCAGAATTCAATGTGGAGTCAATCACTTCTTACCATTTCGAGGGCATCATGCAGAGTACTGGATAAGCTATCATTTAGGTTTGTCAGATACAGTCCTTCATCTCCTAAAACTAGAAATTAAAATGCAAAAATTTGGAAAAAAGAAGAAACATAAATTTAGTAAATAATCTCACCATAAAGCCATAGAATATTACACTTAAAACTTACACAATAAAAATACTGGCAAAGTTCATAAATCATAATTCACAAGCTATTCAATCTCACTAGCTCTTTGAAAAGCACATTTTATAACAAAGATGAGATTTTTGTTTCACTTACCAGCTTGTCAGAAATTAAAAAGAGCTATTAAACATCAACTGTAACCATGAAATTAAAAAAAGGCACTCCTATATACTACTGATATAATTAAAAACTGATTAAAATTAAAAACCAATTCACCTTTCTGGAGAGCATGTTGGCAATGTATTGCTATTTAATTTTATTTTTTTGGCCACGCCGTGTGGCTTGTGGGGTTTTTTAGTTCCCCAAACAGGGACTGAACCCACGCCCCTGGCAGTGAGAGCATGGAGTCCTAACCACTGGACCGCCAGAGAATTCCCTATGTATTGCTATTTTAAAGGTGCATACTCTGACTCAGCAATTCCACTTCTAGGCATGTATTCTAAGGAAGTTATCAGTTATGGAAGTTCACAAAGATAAATAAATATATGTGCAAGGATGGTCAGTGGAGAGTTATGTATAGTATGAAAACACTGAAAACAATCTAAATGCCCACAACTATGGCACTGTTTTAGCAGACTACCCAGCCACTAAAAAAAAGAGGTAGGGCTATATGTATTAATATAGAAAAATGTCTATAACATATTTAAGGTTAAAAAATTCAGATTTCAAAACAATATGTATAATATGACCCTACTTAAAAGGTAAAAATATATATACATACAAATGTATTTAGGTGTCTATATATGCAAAGAAAAAAAAAGACTGGAAGGGTATACCCCAAACTTTCAACAGTGATATTATTTCTGGAGGGTGGGATTTATGAGGGAGATTTTACATTCTGAGGTTAAGGTGTAGAAAAGTTAACTTGCAGAGGCCATATTCTTTCTACTATACCCTGTTAAATCTTGAAAATTAAGTAAAAACACTTTAGACAGAAAAGTATTACTTAGGAATTATCATAAGCTAACCAGTGAAATCAATTGATGCAAAATTAACTTACTCTTACGAGCCACCTTTTGACCACAATTAAATAAAATCTCTCCTTCAGAGATGGGTCTATCTAAGGTTTCAGTTTCAGTGGCAGTAACGCTCAAGGTACTCTCCGTTGTTGATGAATCTGAACTTGGCATCTGTATGGGGGAAGGGGCCTTGGTGCCAGCAGGAAGCGGCATAAGGGGAACTGGCTCTGGAGGTGCAGGCTGAGCAGGGAAGTCCATGCTCTCAGGTTCTTCATCCTTGGCCACAGACATTACACTAAGAAGAAAGAGACATAGTTTGAATGTATTACATCGGTGAAGGCCTATATTAATTTTTATATAAAAAATAGATTCAAAAGTACTGTGTCTTCTTTAGACATATTTCTATATCAATAAATAGATATATCTATATATTTCTATAATCTGCACTACTATAATTAACCAACAAGATTTATTTTTCCAAAATCATCTTCATGCTTTAATCACAGACCATCTTGAAAGTTCTACCATCTCTAAAATAAATCTACATAGGGATATATGGTAATATAAAAGTTAACTGATCACAGTAAATGAAGATTCACACTGGGGAAAAATCTTCTATTTTATTAACAATATTATAGATATCTTTATTTTAATCTGTTTCCCCAGAAATTTTGTTTTAAAAGAAGAGAACTGAAAGTATAAATAAATCTGGTAAAAATTTTAAAAACATAAAATTTATGAAATTTCTTCCTACTAAAGTATAGATTAGCTTGTGGTTTATCAACCTTCATTTATCATTTCTGATGTTTTCAATGGGTCACCTAAGTCAACATAAGATGAAATGTATAGTTACTAAAACTAAATATACTGTCATTTACATAGCTCTCGGGTGAAGTTCTTCTTGAAGAGAGTTGGGATTCTCTTCTTCCAGTGGCAGGTCTCCATTACTCCATGGCTTGGGAAGCTCTGGGCTTGACATCTTCAATTTATCAATAGAAGTCTCTGACAAAGTTGGGGTAAGAGCTGCTGCGGGAGGAGGTGTAGTTGCAGGGGTAACGGTTGGAGTATTAACAAGTGTGATGGGAGGCATATTATTTCCTAAAGGTTTTTTGTAAAAGCAAAAAAAAGTCAATAAGAATTCCACAGGAAGGCAAGATATACTGTTTAACATTTTGGCATACAAATAAATGGCAACAAGAATTAATAATAATAATGATGGCCATTAATGGGAAGAGCTCCAAATTAATTTAGTAAAGTACAAAAAATAACCTTGAGAAGACATCACTTTCAACATCACCATGAACTTAAAATAGTCTAAATGTCTACTAGATTATATACTTTAAAAAGTGGTAACCAACCCCTTAGTTTCTTTGTAAGAAAAAATGACTTACTAGAACCTAGTAAGCAACAGGTATGTGTATGCTAATCTATAAAGACTCTTATAAAACAAACCATGCTATTTTATTTAATAGTTGCTAAAATTAAAACTGAGTTATAGAAATAAGGTTTCTACCTTCTTCAGCAAATATTTCTTTCATGGGAAAAGCTACATCATGATCTGAAACACAGGGAGAAGAATCTGGAGTTTTTACCAACACACGCTCCTCAGGAGGTGATGAAGGTGAGAGAGGAGGAGTTGGCTGTGGGGTAGCCACTGGGGTACACACTCTTGCCTAAAATAAATAAAACAAGATAAGTGGTGCTCACAATCCCCAAATAAGTGTAATTTGAAAAATAAAATGATCTCATTCAGAGTTACATAAAATTTAAATGGATAGGGGGGAAAATGGAGTCCTCTGTATCTTAGCTCTTGAACTTCTAGCTATTAGTTTCAAGACCGGCCTACAGAAAGCCTCCAGCAACTGAAACAGCTCCGCCTCTGAACTAGGCCCCCTTATCTAATATAGAGAGGAAGATTAAACAGACAGTTGAAGATCAAACCCAAACACAAGCTGGGTAGACCATGTAACAGAAAGAGAGTATTTTAACTAATTGACGAGATATCAAAAATCACCTTTCAGTACAAAAGAACAAAGCTTATGAAAAGCAATGGAAGGATAAGAAAAAGTAGGGGGGATAAAAGGAAGACAATGTGGAGATGGAAAGTCCTGGGGAAGAAAAAAGCACACATTTTAAAATCAGTTTGTTAAACAGGTAATTCAAACGATTCAAACTTCAAAAGGATGATGGTGAAAATTAAGTCTCCTTTCCTACCCATGTCCTATCTACTTAGTTCCTTTCCTCAGAATTATCAAATATAATCTTAAGTCATTTTTTTATGTCCAGAATACTCTTTTTCAAAATTTTTATACAATTTTTAAAGGTTACATTAGGTTTTCAGTTATTACAAAATACTGGCTATATTCCTACTTTAAAAAAATTTTATTGAAGTATAGTTGATTTACAATGTTGTGTTAGTTTCAGGTATACAGCAAAGTGATTCAGTTATATATATCCATACATATATATAGATATATATTCTTTTTCAGATTCTTTTCCACTATAGGTTATCACAAGATATTGAATATAGTTCCCTGTACTATCAGTAGGTCCTTGTTATTTATCTATTTTATATATAGTAGTTTATATAAGTTACTAATTTGCTAATCCCAAACTCCTAATTTATCCCTTCCCTACCTCTCCCCTAGGTAACCATAAGTTTATTTTCTATGTTTGTGAGTCTTTCTGTTTGGTAAATAAGTTCATTTGTATCATTTTTTTAGAATCCACATATAAATCCTATTGTATGATGTTAGTCTTTCTCTGTCTGCCTTAGATAATCTCTAGGTCCATCCATGTTGCTGCAAATGGCAAAATTTCATTCTTTTTTATGGCTCAGTAGTGTTCCATTGTGTGTGTGTGTGTGTGTATACACCACATCTTCTTTATCCATTCATCTGCTGATGGACACTTAGGTTGCTCCTATAACCTGGCAATTGTAAGTAACGCTGCTATGAACGTTGGGGTGCATGTATCTTTTCAAATTAGTGTCTTTGGTTTTTTTGGATATATACCCAGGAGTGGGATTGCTGGGTCATATGGTAATTCTATTTTTAGTTATTTGAGACTTAAGTCATTTCATATGTGTATAGATTTTCTATAGAATAAATTCCCAGAAGTGAGACTGCTTGGTTAAAGGGCTAATTGCATTCTTAATTTGAATACATATTGCCAAATTTCCCTCTATACGGTTATATTATTTTATCAATGCAATAACACCAGAAGGTATGAGAATTCCCATTTCCCAAAGGTTTCCTGAACAATGGTGTTAATCAAACTTTTAGAGTGTTACCAATTTGATCAGTAAAAATGGATTCAATGATTTTTTTTTTCTCACTATCAGTGAGACTGACCATCTTTTTGTATGTATGTGGGCCATTTGTATTTCCTTTTTGTGTGTGAACTGTCTGGACATGTCTTTTCCCCATTTTTCTATTTGTCCTTTTTTTCTCTTTCTAAAACGTATTTTTATAGTGGGGTGACTGGCCTTTATTCTGTATTATGAGTTGCAAAGAGATATACAATTTAAAAATTATGAAGCATATTAGAAATTCTATAGCATATTCTTAGCTTTGTTTTTTAAGTGACAGAAATATACTATGTTTTATCCTTCTTGACAGCATAAACCTATAGCCTAAGACTGCTGTTTTCAAATATAATGCTACTGACTCATCATCATGAGAGGATTTAAAGGTATCCTACTAGTCTTGGTAATGGGTAATAATGATAAACAATTAGTTACTGAGTATTTACCAAGTTCCAGGACCTAGATTAAGCTCTTTCATATATCATCTTATTGAATCTTCCACAAAATCTTCTATGATGGCTCACAAGATACAGTATCATAAAGATGTCAATTCTCCTCAAATTAAACCAGTCAAAATTGAATTAATTCCCCCCAAAATCCCAACAAAATATTTTACAGAACTTGAAAATTAATTTTAAAACATATATCGAAGATGAAAAGGCCAAAAAAAGCCATGGCAATTTTGAAGAAAAGGAACAATGTGGCAATGGGGGAGGGGAACCTGGCCTCCTTAATATTTGGAAAGCAGATTTTGGTAAAGCCGTCATCATTTAAACTCTGAGTATTTTATCTCTAGTATACAGACAAGACTAAAGTAACAGAGCTGAGGGTTCAAATTCAGAACTTCCCAACTCCAGAGTCCATGCTCTTAACAATTACATTTATTTCCTATTTATACTGATTTTTCTATATTTTCTCATTAAATCACCCTTATGAAAATATCTGAAATATATGGGCAGAAGACAAACCAAAGTTAATTAGCATAGAGATAACCACAACTCTGATATTGGCATGCATTACCAATGAGCTAATAAAGCACAGAACAAAAGTATGTACCAAATCTCTGGCACACTAATCACACTACACCAATTACATTACACCAATCTCCATAAAATTCAAATATGTAACTTTATGTTTATACCTCCAGTGAGTCAGTTTAAATGTTTCACTTATATAAAATGATGTTTTTACGATCGACAGGATCAGAATTGACCATGAGGTTTTAAACAATTGGTAATACAGAGTACATTCTGGTTTTGTATAATTTCTTTTTCTTTTTAGTTCTTTAAAATTTTCATACAATTTTTAAAGGTTACATTCCATTTACAGTTATTACAAAATATTGGCTCTACTCCCTGTGTTGTACAGTACATCCTTGAGCCTATCTTACAGCCAAAAGTTTGCACTTTCCACTGCCCCACCCCTATATTGCTCCTCCCACCCTCCACTGGTAGTGGTTTTGTATAATTTCATGTTGCATAATAAATTAGAAACTCTATTTAACAGAGAGGCTGATTAAACAAACAATAACAAAAATGCCTGAAATATACTTTCTTTTAAAGATTAAAAATATCACTTTATATAAGAACCAAAAGCAGTACATGTGATTTTTAGCTATATCTTGAATTTTAAAAGAATTAGCTATAAGGATATTCTTGGAACAACTGGGGAAATTCAAACATAGACTCTATATTATATAGTATTAACATATCAATGTTAAATATGGGGAGCATAATAATGGTATTTTGGTTATGTAATAAAGAATCTTGTTCTTAGGAGATACTACTGATGCTTTTAGAAGTGTCATGATATCTGCAACTTTCAAATGAGTTTTAAAGCATATATAATAAACAACATATAAAGACAGATAAAGAAAATGTGTCAAAATGTTATCAACTGGTAAATGTAGGTAAAGCTTACACAGATGTTCATTGTATCATACTTTCAACTTTCTATAGATTTTAAAGTTTTTAAAATAAAATGCTGGAGGAACTGTTATTGTAATCAAAGCCACAGGAAACCAATCTCCACCACAAACTATGATCTTATGACCCAATTTAAAATCTGTCCATTTTACTGTTCTTTAACAAAAGTATCAAAAATTCCCCAGGACTCCAAGTCATGAAGGAGAGTCACACTTACCGGCAAGTGTGTTTTGCTAATTGAAACATCCCCAGAAACACTTGTAACAACAGGACCTGGCTTCTTTGCTTCTCTGTCACCCAGCAAGATGGCAATGGTTTCAGCAAGAGCTTCATTCACAAAATGCCTAATAATGTCTGAATTCACAGGAACCCCGGCATCAACAAAAAGCTGGAGGGCACCACTGCTTGTTCCTTCCACTAAAAAATGAAAGAATTTCAGAGTAAGTGTGCAAGAAACATGCTTGCATTCTAAGCCTTAATTCTTAAAATTTTAGAGATGTGAACATGTGTATGAGATGGTGTGAGGAGGAATAAAATGAAAATACAAAATCTACTTATTGTGACAGAGAATAAGATGGTTAACTCACATAATGAACATCCTCTCTAAACAAACTAAAAAGGGGAGGAAAACATCCAGATGAAAATTTACTTATTTGGCCTCTTCCCTACCACTACAAAATTTAGTGATAAAAAGGATTTGCAGGGACTTCCTTGGTGGTCCAGTGGTTAAGATTCCATGCTCCCACTGCAGGGGGCACGGGTTCAATCCCTGGTCAGGGAACTAAAATCCTGCATGCCGCTCAGCACGCCCCACCCCTGCAAAAAAAAAGATTTGTATCCACATTAAATGTTTTCATCTGAAAACAATCCACATTTCCAAGAGTAGGGCACCAGGAAAGCACACACACATGCTTTTAAAGAAAAGGGAACAGGATCTAAATACCCTCTGTATTAGACCATCTTTCCTTAAGGCTACAAAGCCTGAATTAGTCTCACTGAAACCACCACCTGACCCCTGTGAAGGACTGGTAAGGGGTCTATCACTAGCCCTGATCTGCACTAGCAGGAGAGACTGGTGGAGAATCCAAACACTCCAAAATATGCCATCGAGGTGTATGACCTAGCAATGAAGAAAAAAGCATCTGGCAGTTTGGACAGTATCCATCATAAACCAGACAAATCTTTGGAGACACTTGTTTGTTTTCCTAGACTGGACTCCTTGTCTTGGGACTGCTGAATACCATCTCCACAACCAGAATTTTGACCAAAAGCTACAGAAGTCCGATTATCTGTTTCTCCAAGGCATATTTCATGGTCCTTTGCCTTCTCTTTAGCTTCCAGTTCTTTTTTATTCCAGTTTCACTTGGTATTTTCCATCTGTTCCTTTTTCAACAGATTTTGAAATAGTCTCAGAGCAATTATTTGGATGAACTGGTTTTGGTTTTCTTTTGGATTTGTACTCCTAGATGTCTTCTCCTGAAAAAGTATCTTCTAACATGACAAAATGATTTTATCATTAAAGAAGTACTAATCTTAAGTAAAAAAAATTTCCTCATAACTGTTGGTCATTTTATTCCTCCCTTCAAAAAATGAGAAGATGAAAGAAAACCTGGGATAGTAGCCGTGGAAGAGGCATTTGAGTTATACTAAATAGGAAGAATTAATCAAATATAAGAATAAATTGCATGGAGCCAGGACATAGGCCGTGGCTGGGTGTGGACTGAAGGAAGACCAAAGAAAACAAAGTAGAGCAAGCGATACTCCAAGGCTTTGGAAACTGGGCGCTTGGAAAATAGTGGTATCATTAACAGAAAGAGAAACAAAGGAGGAATAAAGTTGGTTAGAAAAATGAGATGCATTCTGGACACACCAAGTTTGGTATGCCAGTGGAGCATCAAGTAAAATATTCATCAACAGGCAAAACTGCAAGTTTACAGCCTAAATGTGTTAGCTTAGGGGTCATCAACTGACACGGGATAACTATCACCAAGAAGAGACTAGAAAAACAGAAAAGAAAGAGGGCAGGGGACAGAAGCTTGGGGGAAATTTTTTATTCAAGTAGAAAAAGGAAAAAAAGAAAAAAGATGAGTAAATGAGGTCCGAAAGAAATTAAAAAGATAAGGGGAAGAACAACAGAATGAATTCTAAGAAACCAAAACCAGTAGAACATTTTAATAATTAGAGGTAGTCAACAATGCCCATACTAGAGCCTTCTAGGAGAATAAGGATTTGAAGAAAGGTTATCTCTGAGAACCAAATGCTGTAAGAGAGGAATTTAATTAAGAAGAAGAAGAAAGCCAGCTCATAAAAACTAAAGAGAAAGTGAGCAATGAGAAAGTAAAGCAGTAAATACAGACTCTAATGTCTAGGATTTAGGCAGTTAAGGGGTAGTTTAAGAAGGAGGAAGAGGAGGTTATTCTGGACTGGAAAGAAGTGGAAAAAAATAGAGGTAACGATATATAGGAATGTTAAAAAAAAAAAGAGCTAGAAAGCTGGAGAACTTATACCATCCAATTTCAAGACTTATTTTTAAATTACAATAATCAAGAAGTGCGGTATTGATGTAAAGACAGACTTGTAGATCAATGGGACCAAACAGCAGGTCCAGAAACAGATCCAAACATATATAATAGCCAGATGATTTCCAACAAAGGTGTCAAGGCAATTCAGCAGGAGAAAGGATAATCTTTTCAACAAATAATGCTAGAAAAATTGGATATCCATACACACAAAAAAAATCTTGATCTTTACTTCACACCACATATAAAAATTAACTCAAAACATACCATAGACCTAAAGTTATAATCTGAAACCATAAGGCTTCTAGAAGAAAACATAGGAGAAAATCTTAATGATGTTGGGCAAAGATTTCTTAAACCCCAAAAATCACAAGCTATAAAAGAAAAATTGATAAATTAAACTTCATCAAAATTAATCTTTGGCCTTCAAAAGACAATGCCGAGAAAGCAAAAGGTAAGATAAAAACTAGGATAACACATCTGCAGAACATATGCAATAAAGGACTTGTATCCAGAATGAAGAACTCAATAATAGTAAGACACAGACCCCAGTTAAAAACTGAGCAAAAGAGTTTTA
The DNA here is from genome assembly GCF_964341445.2 of Mesoplodon mirus. Classification (NCBI taxonomy): domain Eukaryota; kingdom Metazoa; phylum Chordata; class Mammalia; order Artiodactyla; family Ziphiidae; genus Mesoplodon; species Mesoplodon mirus. Next base: position 145,879,740 of record NC_138979.1, on the reverse strand, counting down.
AAGATAATTCATCAAAGTAAATATACAAATGGCAAATTAGCATATGAAAAATTGTACAACATCATTAGTTACTGGGGAAATGCAAATAAAACCCACAATGAGGTATCTCCACATGCTTAGTGAATGGCTATAATTAAAAACATTGACAACAAGCATTAGTAAGGATGTGGAGCAGCTGGAACTCTCATTCACTGATGGATGGAATGCAAAATAGAACAGCCACTTTGGAAACATTTAGCAGTTTCCTATAAAGTTAGATATCTACTTACCATATGACCAAGAGAAATTAAAAGATGTGTATAAAAGATTTGTTTGCAAATATACATAGCACAGCTGTATTTATAATAGCCAAAAACTAAGACTACAAATGTCCATCAACTGGTAAGTGGATTAACAAATTATGGTACATACATGGTGTGTAATATTTATTACTATATGCAACAACATGACTGCCAAAGCATTATGCTAAATAAAAGAAGCCAGACACAAAAGACTAAATACTGTATGATTACATATATATGAAATTCTAGAAAAGGCAAAATTCAATGATAGAAAGTAGATCAGTGGTTGTTAGGGTCTAGTAGGCATGGGAGGGGGTTAGGGATTGACTGCAAAGTGGCATGAGGGGACAGTTGGGGATGATGGAAATGTTTTTTTATAACATGATTGTGTGGCTAACATGTGGCTGTGTTTGTTTAACAAAACTTGTCAAACAGTACACTTAGAATTGGTGAATTTTATGGCAAGTAAATTATGCCTCAAAAAGCTAATGAAGAAAGAGGGGGAAGAAGAGGGAAGGAGAGGAGGATGAAAAGGAGGAAGAAGGAGGGAGAGAAGAGGAAGAGGAAGGAGGACGGAGGAAGAAGAGGTGAATGGTGTGGGCTCCCTAAAGAAAGAGGCTCTACCCATTCAGGGAATGCTTAAACTCTTCTTAGGTGTCAGTCAAGGCCTAGGCTCTAAAGGAGAATCACGCTTACTTGATCACGCTTATAGTGAGTAATTTATAGTAATTTATAGTAATTTATAACTCAGTTTAATTTATAGTGAGACAGATATGCAAGCCTATCATAATACAGTTTGACGGTTACTATAACAAAGATACACAGGGGCTTCCCTGGTGGCACAGTGGTTGAGAGTCCGCCTGCCGATGCAGGGGACACAGGTTCGTGCCCCCGTCCAGGAAGATCCCACATGCCGCAGAGCGGCTGGGCCCATGAGCCATGGCCGCTGAGCCTGCGCATCCGGAGCCTGTGCTCCGCAACGGGAGAGGCCACAACAGTGAGAGGCCCACGTACCGCAAAAAAAAAAAAAAAAAAAAAAAAGATACACAGACACACAAACAAACACACACAAAGTGCTATGGGAAATAATGGAGAGATTGGGGGTAGGAGGGATGGACACTGATAGCATAATCTGAATGCTGCAGTATGTAACAAGGGAGTGAGGGAGAAATAAATTCCACTACAGAAAACTGGGAAGTGACATTGAAAAGAAGAGGACTTTTATCTTTTGTCAACCAAGGACTATGTGACCTCTAGAATATATAAATCCATAACAACCTGAAGGTTTTGTCTTATAATAACAAAAAAAGCTAAAAGATTCCATTTCACTTACCAATGTCAGAAGCCAATGGCTCACTGGCCTCACTGTCTGAGACACTGATGTCAGCTGTGGCCTGCTGTTGGACTGGAACAAGCCCAGAGATCATTCTTGACATGATTTCTTGTTCCACCCTGGGGGAAAAAAGTTAAGGATTCCTAAATTTAGTTGAAATGTATAGATGGTTAGAAATAACACCCTTAAAAATAACTGGTGCCCATGGACACAAACATTTAAATGTGAAAGCAGTCATTCTGAAAGTTGAATCTGGAAAGAAGAACAAATTCAAATATATCTCCTAGAAAAACAAACCGAATCTCTGCGTGGGAGGCAGTTTATCAAATTAAAATCTTTCTGATCAGTCTAATGAAAACTTTAACAGCCCTCATAAATTCAAATTAAGGTTTAGGTCAGTGATTACCTGGCATATCATGCACCTAAAATGTTGGGTTCCCTACTCTGAAAGCACATATAGGTCAAAGCTAGAAAAGAAGTCCAGCTGCCCTCTCTTCAAGGAAATAAATATATAGACTGCAACACAGGTAGTTTTCCTCTAAAAAGGGAAAGAAAATTTACTTTCACGGTCATTTTTAGGAAGGGAAGTAGGAGAGGAAAAGGAAGGGAAACACAATAAGGACTGATTTTGTACATTTCTTTAGAGAAGCTAACAGGCATCTTAATTATTATTATACAAGTAATAGATGTTCATTGTAAAAATCGGAGAACACATAAAAGTTAAAAAAAAAAGATAAGGCTCACTCACGATCCCAGATTCAAGAATAAACAAAGTTAGTTAACAATTTGGTATTGTTTTTCAGTATTTCTCCCAGGCACATTTATTTTTGAGTGAGCTCTTCTAAACTGTGGTTGCATCATGAGTATCCTGCTTCATTTATGCACCAGTGTTATTACTATCTTTCTACATCATTAAGTATTTTTCTAAACCCAATCTTGATCCCGGTATGAATATGCAGTTGTTCAGTTTACTCCATAACTTCCTTACGGTTTCCCACAGGTAAACATGGTATAAAAGTAGAGTTTACGAGTTTATATAAGTAACAAACAAAACAGCGCCTTGTGTGTAGTAAGCACTGTAAGTGCTGAGTATTCTATGGCCTAGTAGCAGAACTGATTATTTCCTCAGGATAAATTTCTGTTAATAAACCACGGGATTAAGGAACTTGTACATTTTTAATGCTCTGTTACTCAGCAATAGCCTCTTTTGTCATAACAGACAGCCTCAGTACAAAGATTCAAGGACAGAAACAATACTTGCAACAGTTAAACCCTCAGCCTCATGTCAGATAGTGCCCAGTGACTACAGCAAAGGAAAAATTTAATAAACAAAAGGAGACAAGGAGGATTTTCAACCAAAATTTCATACATTCTATTTATACTTGCTACTATAATTCTGTTCATCCCAACACCACTGTAAACTCACCACTGAATTAAGCTATTTTCCAATGTTTCTTTTCTCTGAATTACTTTATCCAGAACATCAGTAGTGGGCTGAAAAGTAGAAGCAACTGGTGGAAACGGGGGGCCATTATATTTTGTAGAAACAACTTTAACACTTCTGTTAAACTCCAGAATTGGTTCAGAGTATTCCAGAATTTCATCACATTTTTCCCCTTCCTGGTAATAATAAAAACAAAACTATTATATTCGTGTATCTGTTCAACACTTACTGAGTGCCAAGTAGAGACAACTTAGGTAGGTGAATTAACCAACACTTCTAAATTAATCAATAGCATTTTCTAATTGGTGGTATCACATTATTTATAGTATACACACTTGTCATATAAATCACACTGAAGAAACTTAATTACACAATTATATTGTGTTTTTAAAGCCCAATATTCAGGGACTTCCCTGGTGGTCCAGCGGCTAAGACTCCACGCTCCCAGTGCAGGGGGCCTGGGTTTCAACCCTGGTCAGGGAACTAGATCCCACATGCCGCAACTAAAAATCCTGCATGCCACAACTAAAAGATACCGCACATCACAACGAAGGTCCCACGTACCACAACTAAGACCTGGCGCAGCCAAATAAATAAATAAATATTTTAAAATATATATATTCATTTTAAACAATCATAAAACAAACTAGAAAACTTGGTTATTCCTACATAAAACATTATTAACATTTCCCTCTATAAATTTATTATCATAGTAAAACTAACACTTCCAAATATTACTGCTTACTCTTACAGAACATATAATTTACATTTAAATATGCAGTTAGGTCATCTTACACATTATTTGTACCATCACATCATGATCAAAAGAGTTACTTCTGGAATTTTAAAACTTTTTATTATGAAAAATATACATGTTTAAAAGTGAACAAAATAGTGCTCATGTACTATATCTGTTATATATAAATAATAAGAATCCCACTTACCTGTTCCCCAGCTTTAACAATCATCAACTCATAATGAACTCTGTGTCATCTATACTTCCCCCATCCACTTTCCCCTTTGCACACCATTTTGAAGTAAACCACAGATACCATATAATTTTATCTGTAAATAATGCAATATGTATCTCAAAAAAGTTAGGGCTCTTTAAAAAATATAACTCAATAATATTGTCCCATTGAAAAATGAAGTCCACAGCTATTAAGTGGCAGAGCAAGGATAGAAACACTTGTCTTTGAAGTCCAAATTCTTTGCTATTTCTACAATGTTCCTTTCACTTATATATTGAACAGTTATCTAATGTCTTTGCTATATTCTTACCTTCAAAACATTCATGTCGAGCTCACATGAGAAGACACACTGGTGAGAAAGTAACATTAATGTAGTGCATATCTCTTAATGTTTAAAATGGATTTTTTTTTTTTTTTCAGTACGCGGGTCCCTCACTGTTATGGCCTCTCCCGTTGCAGAGCACAGGCTCCAGACGCGCAGGCTCAGCAGCCATGGCTCACGGGCCCAGCCGCCCTGCGGCATGTGGGATCTTCCCGGACTGGGGCACAAACCCGTGTCCCCTGCATCGGCAGGTGGACTCTCAACCACTGCGCCACCAGGGAAGCCCTAAAATAGGATTTTATTTTATGATTGACAAAACTAGTCTTGGTTCTGAAAGTCTAAGAAATATGAACAAATGTCTTCTTTAAAGTACATTGACACATCATTATTCAAGTAGTCTCTATGTTCTATGATCTTTTCTCCCATCCTTTATATTTTACTTCCAGCTACTTTTCCCCTCCTTCTATTTAACCATTTCTATCATTTCTATATCTCTTCCTGCTATATGGGCTCTTCCCTTGGATTTTAGACCCCTCACAACTTTTTTCCTCAATGTGAACTAACTGGCGAACTTGCCAATAATCCAGAAATGAAAACAGACAAATGTAATAGAATGAAGAAAGGACAGACTGGAGAGAGGGAAACCAAAGGAAACGAAAAGAAGGAAGTAGGAAGCAGGAGAGAGGAGATGCAGGTGGGAAACAGCTAACAATCATTAAGTTTCATGGAGGTAGCTAGGTGATATAGAAGATAATACTGTTTTACAGAATAACAACCTTACAATTTTAAAACAAAAATATATTTAACTGCAAAGTAAAAGGAAGTTTCTCAAAGCTCTATTACATAATACTGATGGTCAAAAGATATTCAACCATCAGAAACAAGGCAAGGATGTTCCCTCTCACCACTCCTTTTCAACATTGTACTATAAGTCCTTGCTAATATAATTAGACAAGAAAAGAAAATTAAAGGTATACAGATTGAGAGGGAAGAAATAAAACTATCTTTGCATATGACATGATCATCTATGTAGAAAAGCTGAAAAAGTCAACAAAAAGACTCCTGGAATTAATTAGCAATTATGGCAAATTTGTAGGATACAAGGTTAACATACAAAAGTCCATCACTTTCCTATATGCCAACAATGAACAAGCAGCATTTGAAATTAAAAACACAATACCATTTACATTAGCACCCCCCCCAAATGAAATACTTAGGTATAAATCTAACAAAACAAGTACAAGATCTATATGAGGGCAACTACGTAATTCTAATGAATGAAATCAAGAACTAGATAAGTGGAGAGATATTCCACGTTCATGGAGAGGAAGACTCAATAACGTTAAGATGTCAGTTCTTCCCAAATTGATCTATAGAGTCAATGTAATTCCAATAAAAATCTCAACAAGTTATTGTGGAGATATCAACAAACTTACTCTAAAAGTTATATGAAGAGGCAAAAGACCCAGAATAGCTAATATGATATTGAAGGAGAAGTACAAAGTTGGAGGACTGACAGTATCCAACTTGAAGACTTACAATAATCAAGACAGTGTGGTACTGGTGAAAGAACAGACAAATAAATCAATGGAACACAACAAAGAACCCAGAAATAGATCCACATAAATATAGTCAACTGATCTTTGGCAAAGGAGCAAAGGCAATACAATGGAGCAAAGATAATCTTTTCAACAAATGGTGCTGGAACAAATGGACATTCACAGGCAAAAAAAAAAAATTGACACAGAGATTACACCCTTCACAAAAATTAACTCAAAATGGATTACAGGGCTTCCCTGGTGGCACAGTGGTTGGGAGTCCACCTGTCGATGCAGGGGACACGGGTTCGTGCCTGGGTCCAGGAAGATCCCACATGCCGCAGAGCAGCTGGGCCCGTGAGCCATGGCCACTGAGCCTGCGCATCCAGAGCCTGTGCTCCGCAATGGGAGAGGCCACAACAGTGAGAGGCCCATGTACCACAAAAAAAAAATGGATTACAGACCTAAATGTAAAATGCTAAACTATAAAACTCCTAGAGATAACATAGGAGAAAACATAGATGACTGTGGGGATGGCAATGACTTTTTAAATTTAAGACCAAAGGGACAACCCATGAAAGAACTAATTGATAAGCTGGACTTCATTCAAATTAAAAACTTTGGCTCTGTGAAAACGAATGTCAAGAGAATTAGAAGATAAGCTACAGACTGGGAGAAAATATTTGCAAAAGACACATTCTGATAAAAACTGTTATCCAAAATATACCAAAAAACCGTCTTAAAACTCAATAATAAGAAAACAACCCAATTTTCAAAATGGGCCAAAGACCTTAATGGACACCTCACCAAAGGTGATGTACCAATGGCAAACAAGCATTTGAAAAGATGCTCCACATCATATAACAGCAAAATGTGAATTTTTTGATTAGTTTTTATTCAAGTATAGTTGATTTACAATGTTGTGCTAGTTTCTGCTGTACAGCAAAGTGAATCAGTTATACTTATACATATATCCACTCTTTTTTAGATTCTATTTCCATACAGGTCATTACAGAGTATTGAGTAGAGTTCCTTGTGCTATACAGTTGGTTCTTATTACTTATGTATTTTATATATAGTAGTGTGTATATGTTAATCCCAATCTCCCCATTTATCCCTCCCTGCTCTTTTCCCCCTTGGTAACCGTAAGTTTGTTTTCTACACCTGTGACTCTATTTCTGTTTTGTAAATAGGTTCATTTGTATCATTTTTTTAGATTCCACATATAAGCAATGTCATACGATATTTGTCTTTGTCTGATTTCACTCAGTATGAGAATCTCTAGGTCCCCCCGTGTTGCTGCAAAAGGCATTATTTTGTTCTTTTTTATGGCTGAGTAATATTCCATTGTATATATGTACTACATCTTCTTTATCCATTCCTCCATTGATGGACATTTAGGTTACTTCCGTGTCCTGGCTGTTGTAAATAGTGCTGCAGTGAACACGGGGTACATGTATCTTTTTAAATTGTGGTTTTCTCCAGATATGTGCCCAGGAGTGAGATTACTGGATCATATGTTAGCTCTATTTTCAGTTTTTTAAGGAAACTCCATAATGTTCTTCATAGTAGCTGTACCAATTTACATTCCCACCAACACTGTAGGAGGGTTCCCTTTTCTCCACAACCTCTCCAGCATTTATTGTTTGTAGATTTTTTGATGATGGCCATTCTGACCAGTGTGAGGTGATACCTCATTGTAGTTTTGATTTGCATTTCTCTAATAATTAGTGACATTGAGCATCTTTTCGTGTGCCTGTTGGCCATCTGTATGTCTTCTTTGGAGAAATATCTATTTAGATCTTCCACCCATTTTTTGATTGAGCTGTTTGTTTTTTTGATATTGAGCTATGTGAGTTATTTGTACATTTTGGAGATTACTCCCTTGCCAGTCACTTCATTTGCAAATACTTTCTCCCACTCTGTGGGTTGTCTTTTCGTTTTGTTTATGGTTTCCTTTGCTGTGCAAAAGCTTTTAAGTTTCATTAGGTCCCATTTGCTTATTTTTGTTTTTATTTTCATTACTCTAGGAGGGGGATCAAAAAAGATCTTGCTGCAATTTATGTCAGAGAGCATTCTGTGTTTTTCTCTAAGATTTTTATAGTCCCTGGTCTTACATTTAGGTCTTTGACCCATTTTGAGTTTATTTTTGTGTATGGTGTTAGGGAATCTTCTAATTTCATTCTTTTACATGTAGCTGTCCAGTTTTCGCAGCACCACTTATTGAAGAGGCTGTCTTTTCTCCACTGTATGTTCTTGACTCCTTTGTCATAGATTAGGTAACCATAGGTGTGTGGGTTTATCTCTGGACTTTCTATCCTGTTCCATTGAGCTATATTTCTGTTTTTGTGCCAGTACAATACTGTTTTGATTACTATAGCTTTATAGTATAGTATGAAGTCAGGGAGCCTGATTACTCCAGCTCCGTTTTTCTTTCTCAAGGTTGCTTTGCCTATTTGGGGTCTTTTGTGTTTCCATACAAATTGTGAAATTTTTTGTTCTAATTCTGTGAAAAATGCTATTGGTAATTTGATAGGGATTGCACTGAATCTGTAGATTACTTTGGGTAGGATAGTCATTTTAACAATATTGATTCTTCCAATTCAAGAACATGGTATATCTCTCCATCTGTTTGTCTCGTCTTTGATTTCTTTCATCAGCATCTTATAGCTTTCTGAGTACAGGTCTTTTGCCTCCTAAGTAGGTTTATTCTTAGGTATTTCATTCTTTCTGATGCACTGGTAAATGGGATTGTTTCCTTAATTTCTCTTTCTGATCTTTCATTGTTAGTGCATAGGAATCCAAGAGATTTCGGTGTATTAATTTTGTACCCTGCAACTTTACCAAATTCATTGGTGAGCTCTAGTAGTTTTCTTTTTTAAATTAATTACTTTATTTATTTATTTATTATTTATTTTTGGCTGCATTGGGTCTTTGTTGCTGCATGCAGGCTTTCTCTAGTTGCGGCAAGTGGGGGCTACTCTTTGTTGCAGTGCGTGGGCTTCTCATTGCGGTGGCTTCTCTTGTTGCAGAGCACAGGCTCTAGGCACATGGGCTTCAGTAGTTGTGTCATGTGGGCTCAGTAGTTGTGGCTCACGGGCTCTAGAGTGCAGGCTCAGTAGTTGTGGCGCGTGGGCTTCGTTGCTCCGTGGCATGTGGGATCTTCCCGAACCAGGGCTCGAACCTGTGTCCCCTGCATTGGCAAGCAGATTCTCAACCACTGCGTCACCAGGGAAGTCCCTCTAATAGTTTTCTGGTAGCATCTTTAAGATTTTTACAGATAGTATCATGTCACCTGCAAACAGTAACAGTTTTACTTCTTCTTTTCCAGTTTGGATCCTTTTACTTCTTTTTCTTCTCTGACTGCCATGGCTAGGACTTCCAAAACTATGCTGAATAAAACTGGAGAGAGTGGATATCTTTGTCTTGTTCCTGATCTTAGAGGAAATGCTTTCAGTTTTTCACTGTTGAGAATGATGCTTGCTGTGGGCTTGTTGTATATGGCCTTTATCATGTTGAGGTAGAGAAATGTAGATTAAAACAACAAGATACCATTACACACCTATGAGAATGGCCAAACTCTGGAATGCTGACAACACCAAATGCTGGCAAGGATATGAAACAGCGGAAACTATCATTCATTGCTGGTGAGAATGCAAAATGGTACAGCAACTTTGGAAGACAGTTCAGCGGTTTCTTACAAATCTAAAGATACTTTTACCATATAAGTCAGCAATTGTGCTCCTTGATATTTACTCAAAAGAGTTAAAAACTTATGTCCACAGAAAAAAAAAGATGTTTGGTTTGGTTTTGTTTTGTTTTCATTTGTTTGGTTTTTTTTGGCTGCACAGCGTGGCTTGCGGGATCTTACTTCTCCGACCAGGGACTGAACCCGGGCTCCTGACAGTGAAAGCACAGTACCCTAACCACTGGACCACCAGGGAATTCCCTCAGATTTTTATAGCAGCTTTATTCATAATTACCAAAACTTGTAAACAACCAAAATGTCATTTAGTAGGTGAATGGATAAATAAACTGTGGTCCATCCAGACAATGGAATATTATTTAGTGCTAAAAAGAAATGAGCTATCAAGCCATGAAAAGATATGGAAGAAACTTAAGTGCATTTTACTAAGTGAAAGAAGCCAATCTGAGAAAGCTGCATACTATATGACTCCAACTAGACTGCATTCTGGAAAAGACAAAACTATGAAGACAGTAAGAAGATCAGTGGTTGCCAGGGACTGGGGTGGGTAGGGGGGACAGATGAATAGTCAGAACAGAGAGGATTTTAGGGCAGAGAAAATACTCTGTATAATAGCATAATGATGAACACATTTTTCCAAATCCATAGAATGTACAACATAAAGAGGGAACCCTGAGGTCATCCCTGGACTTTGAGTGATTATGATGTGTCAGTTTTAACAAGTCAAAATTGTTGGGGTATGTTGATAATGCGGGAGACCATGCATGTGTGGGGATAGGGAACATATAGAAAATTTCTGTACCTTCCTCTCAATTTTGCTGTGAACCTAAACTGCTGTAAAAATAATAAAGCCTTTAAAAAAAAGATAATCAAATCACGTAAAAAATGCTAGTAGAAAAATAAATTCACATGATTGCTAATAAGCTTTGTTACCTGTATGATATCGATTACTTCATCGAAGTTAGTTCCTGGAAACTTCACCTCTTCTTCATCTGCCTTTGTAAATTCTGGAGTCTAAGAAAGCATTTTCAGAAAGTTTTGGTTGTGTTTAATGTCTTTTAAATTTATACCTAATTTATCACAATACCATAGCATAAGCTTATAATTACATGCCCCTATTTTTTATTTTGATATCCTGCTCAGACTTGATTTAACTAGTAAATGAAATCCAAGCTAGTCTCCAAGTCACCATTTCAATAGCTATAAAAAACTAGGTATCAGTTTTTCTATCAAGGACTCTACCAACAGTGCAACTTAAGTCAATTGATCAAGTTGATATAATTGTGATTTCTCTCCTAGAATTAAGATAAAGAAATGTGTTTGTATGTATAGATATATAAGTTTACACATATACAAACTCACAAAAAGACAGATACAGAATCAAATAATTTAGAAAGACAAACAAAATAATTATTTTACAAATTTAGCCTCTAGGCCTCACTATATATAATCTAGTCACCAAAAACCACAATAGACAATTCCTGAGAGCAGAATGATGAACAGTCCAAAAAATTATTTGTAATCATATATGTTTTAATAAACTTCTGGTTGAAAAAATTATTGATGAAAAATAAAATTAGGCACAAGAGCCATTCAGGGCCAGTTCTATTTTACTATTTCTGATTGTGAAAAATTGATGTTCTTCCTTTCCTTAAAACTGTATCCTCAATGAGCAAATTTGCTTACCATAGATGAAACCTGGGAAAATGTTACAGTGCTATTTTGCTGTGTAGTAAAGTCATAATTTTGTCATTCAATCACAAGCAGCAAATAAATATTAGAAAGAAATGCATATTTTTGCATCGTGTCAATAGTATGATGACAAAGTAACATCCCAAAACATAAACTCCAATTGTCACTATAAAATTCACATTCAGGAGAACTATAATTTAATTCCCATTTAAATCAAGATTCTTCTTCAAAGAGACAGAAATTCTTCCTTCACATATGAGTCTTACAACTTAAGTTACCAAAAAGTTACACGAAGGATTATCATTTTCAGAACATTTATAAATGTAAGGATATTAAACAAACTTTCTTTTTCGAGTTCATGAGCAACTTCAGGGACTTCCCTGGTGGAGCAGTGGTTAAGAATCTGCCTGCCAGTGCAGGGGACAACAGTTTGATCCCTGGTCTGGGAAGATCCCACATGCTGTGGAGCAACTAAGCCCGTGCACCACAACTACTGAGCCTGTGCTCTAGAGCCTGCGTGCCACAACTACTGAGCCCATGTGCCACAACTATTGAAGCCTAGAGCCCGCGCTCTGCAACGAGAAGCCACTGCAATGAGAAGCCTACGCACCGCAATGAAGAGTAGCCCCCACTCGATGGAACTAGAGAAAGCCCATGCGCAGCAACAAAGACCCACGCAACCAAAAATAAATTGATTGATTAATTAAAAAAAAGCAATTTCACATTTGTTTTGAATCTTTTCCTTAAAACCAAAATTATTAAAATAGATTATAATGGAAGACTTTGCATGGAATAACATTAGTTAAAAATCCATAGTCAGACATTGCTCAAAGATATAGAATACATTTCTGAACATACCTGTATCCAGGTTTTCAGAGGAGGAGGAGGAGATGCTTCTTTGGGACTAGACGGAGATAGACCAACATCAGCACTACCATTTGAAATGCTGTCAATATCTACATTGGGTAATACCTAAAACAGAATACAACATCCAGCTTTCAGTTCATCATTTTGACTCAAATATTTGTGAATCTATGTATCAATAACATATTTAACTTTTTATTGCAAAGTCAATGGATAACAAATTTAAATATGAAAGCATATTTTACAAAATTTGGAAAATAAAAGGGAAACACAAAGAATCCTATTATCTTAAGACAACATCATTTTCACTATTCCCTTTATGTTTTTACTATCAACTTATGCATAGCTAAATTCTAAAACAGTTTCATTCCTGATTTTCCATTGTAATTAGGTCATAAACACCTTACTATACTTCCATATAGACTTCATAATAGTATTTTAAATGACTGTATAGTATTTCAAGAAAAAACATGCCTTATTTAATCATTTCCTGTTGGTAAACATTTAGGATATTCCTTATATATTCACTATTAGATAGATAGATAGATATCACTCCAAAAAACTTCATATATACATAGGGTTTTTTTCTCTGAACTTTGAATTATTTCATTATGCTAGATAGCCAGATATTAGGCTAACTTCTTGAGCCAAAAAGCATAAATATTTAAGATTCTTGGTAATTACTGCCAAAATGCAATGAAGAGCTCTATTTCCATCATCAAAAACATAACTAGGGCCTCCCTGGTGGCGCAGTGGTTGAGAGTCCGCCTGCCGATGCAGGGGATACGGGTTCGTGCCCCGGTCTGGGAGGATCCCATATGCCGCGGAGCGGCTGGGCCCGTGAGCCATGGCCGCTGAGCCTGTGCGTCCGGAGCCTGTGCTCCGCAAGGGGAGAGGCCACAACAGTGAGAGGCCCGCGTACAGCAAAAAAAAAAAAAAAAAAAAAAAAACATAACTAATTATGTTTTACCCAACCTTCACCCAAATTAGATAATAGAAGTGTTTCAGCAAGAACAGTTTTTAAATGGAGGTATATTATTGTTATTTTAATTTGCATTACCTTGGTAACTAGCAAGATTTAAATTACTCAATCTGACTGCTTATAACTTCCTCTTCTGTAGAGTCTTATACATGTTCTTTGAACATTTCTGGATTTGCTCTTATGTTTTCTTATTAATTTATGGAGGTTTTTATCTTTAAAAATTAAAACTTTCTATCATATTCCTTTCATATGTTCTCACTGTATGTTGTTTTCCTTTTCATTTAGGAATCTTTTACATATATAAGTTTTAGATTTTATAGATTCAAATCTATTTTCTATCATAACTATCCTCTATATCCAGACTTAACTTCATTTTTGATAAGGACTACATGCAATTATCTTCTAATTCTTCTATGTTTTTATATCTTGTAGTTATACTTTAGCCTATTGCCTATTTGGAACTCACTTGCTACACAGTAAAAGTTTAGAGTCTAAAACCAATCTATTTTCCACACTGCTAACTAATTATAACATACATTATTTCATTTAAAATAATCTTATTTCCCACTGACTAATGAACTATCTATCACATATTACAGTCTTTTTAAATAACCAAGGCTATTTCTGAAATAGGACCAGTATCAAAACACTTCAACTTTTCTAAACGTTTGTTCTTTCAAATGTCAAAATGATCCTAAAGTTCAAGTTTTAAAAAAATCATGGCTTTTTTTAAATACAATTTCACTTAAATTATACATTAACTTAGGAAGAATTGTCATCTTGAATATTTAAGCTTCACATTATAAGTTCTCTCTCCATTCATTCAAGTCCTCTTATATATGTTTGTATAAAGATTAAAGTATTAATTATATAAGACAAACACATTAAGCCTTTTAAAATTAATTATTACATACTATTGAATTGTTCCCTTTGGAATATCATCAAGTCACCTGGATATGAGTTATCAGCTTAGAAAAGGTAGCTTAAATCATGCAGAATGAGGATAGCAATATCACATTAATATCATAGTTTTAAAGAAGGAAAGACCCATCATGAAAGCACAGTTTTCATGAAGCAATATAATAGATTTTAAGTGCTAAAGTTAAGCCAAATATTTTTTTTTTTTTTTTTTTTTTTTTGCGGTACGCGGGCCTCTCACTGCCGTGGCCTCTCCCATTGCGGGGCACAGGCTCCGGATGCGCAGGTTCAGCGGCCATGGCTCACGGGCCCAGCCGCTCCGCGGCATGTGGGATCTTCCCAGACCGGGGCACGAACCCGTGTCCCCTGCATCGGCAGGCGGACTCTCAACCACTGCGCCACCAGGGAAGCCCCAAGCCAAATATTTTTTTTCTTAAATTTTTCTGTTCATGCACACTGAATACCTGCACAGTAAGCTGAGGAGGATCCTTTTTTTCTGACTTCATTCCTACAACTGCTATGTTAGGTTTCTTTACTCCAGTTTCTGTTTTTCGAGATGATGGTGGAATAGAAGTAGTCACTGTTACAGGGTGTGGCTTGTTTACAATTACTCCAGCAGGTGGCATGGAATCACTATTACTTTGGGTTTGTCCTAAAAAATTTGGGGGGAAAAGGAGTCAACCATTTCAGAAGTAAAGAGAAAATTCTAATATAAAACCTAGATCTTTATGCCTAAATTCTCATAGGAAAGGAAAGCACTATCTGCAATCACCTTTTCCTCTATCATCACCACCGCCATCATACCCACCATGTCATCCTTTTAGCAGCGACTAACATTAGGTGCTCATATGTACTAAACACTTCACATACACTATCTAATTTAAATAAGCTTATGGAGTATTAATATTATCCACATTTTACATTTGAGGGAACAGAGGTTTAGAGACATAACTTAATTTTTCAAAGGTTATGATAGTAAGTGGCAAAGCCAAAACTAAAGTGTATTGCATTGTGTTGTATTATTTTTATTCTCAAATCTTCATAGAGCAGCAACAGACAAAAATAAAACTAGTGTTTGACTACCAATAAATAGCACGTAGGCCAACTATCTGCTAACTATCATAGCTGTCAAAATTTTGTTACCTTTCACTTCAAAAGTTCCATTTGTTTCCTAAATTTCAAAGTAAAGAGGGACAGTGCAGTGCATTCATTAAAAACACAGACTCTAAAGTCACACTGCCTGGGGTTTGAATCTTGGCTCCACTCTAGCTATGTGGCCTTTGACAAATTACTGAACTCTTCTGTGCCTCAGTTTCTTCATTTATAAAATTGGTACATTACCATGCGTTTTATACAGTGGATTAAATAAGTTAATATATATAAAGTGCTTAGATCTGTCCCTGGCACACAGTAAGAACTTTATAAGTATCAGCTATTATTTTAGTAGAAGACATGTTTGAACAGACAGCTACCAAGTTGACATGCTATTAACCCATAATATCAAAAATAAAAAATTCTCTTATGTTGAAAAATTCACATTTAAATAATTCATCAAAATTAAGAATCGCAGTGATATTGAAAGAATAAAATAGCTAACAAAATTTGAAGAGCTAGTGTGAGAACAAAAATTATTTGCTCAACTTTTACAATGATGGATCTGAGAGACCTCAAATAAGTTAATAACAAATTATTAGCTTAGAACACACAACTACATAATTTTTACTTCTCATGGCCTAGTCCAAAAGTATATAAAAGGTAATTCGAAATACTTCTCCTAAGACATAACGATATTAAACCAATCAAAATCCTCAAGTTCTTTAATTATTATGAATGTCTATGACATGTCTAAACATTATTTAAATTTCATTTCATCTACAGAAATATACTATAAAATACCAAAAGAATGTTTCCTGTAAGTGAAAATATAGCATCATTTCAGAGACTGCTACTACACAAAGTAAGACACATTCTGAGGCCCTACTCACAAATACAAACAACACATAAAGGAAAAGGTAGGTGACTACTATGTCAGTATCACTTTGTAATTTCTGCTGTTGCTGATTAGAATTCTAAAATTTACCCCATATATTTTGTTGTGTCTTACCTAAAAGAACTGCCATAGGAATTAGATGACCTTCCAGTGTACCTGAAAAAGTAGGCATTTCCCGGCTTGGGCTGAACAAATACTGCTGCTCACCAGGAGACAGTGTAGTTATGGTATGTTGCAGTTTAGAATCTGTCTTTGTAGGTTTTGTTGCATAAAAGTCAGTTTGTGTTCTTATTGACTTTACTTTAGTGCCTATAATAATGACCAATGGCAGATATTTTAAAATATTGTTTGAACATCTACTATGCAGTCATCTACAAATATAGCAACCCTTCCTCACAGAAAGATCTCATTCTATATAAGGTTACAGGGCCCCAAAATATAAGTAAACCAGGGGTTGGCAAACTTTTTCTTAATTGGTCAGATAGTAAATATTTTAGCCTCATTGGCTGTGTGGTCTCAGTGGCAACATCTCAACTCTGCTGCTGTAGCATGAAAGCACTCATAGACAATACTTAAATGAATGAGAATAGCTATGTTCCAACAGAGCTTTATTTATAAAAATAGGCAGCTGACCTGCAGGTCATGGTTTTTCAACCTCTGAATAGATGTAACAACTTGTGCAACTACTATGATAGAAAAGATACAATAACTAGAAAAAAATGTTGAATAAAGATTCAAAAGAATATTCAGAACGTATTACTTAACTCGTTATGTTTTTTCCTATGAGTATAAGAAAGTTAATGATCATTTTTGGAATTGAAAATTTTTTCATCCTCTCATTATTCTGTATAACCAGGCTTTATCCTTTGAAATTACGTACAGATAATCAAATTCTATAATTATTAAAACCTTGAAGAATAACATTATACATTTTTAAATCACTATTTAGTAAACCTATATAGATATTAAATCCTGAATTCTTAAATAATTAGAAATTTTTCTGATTATCTGTCTCCCTGGAGAAGAACATAAATTTCTGTGGAACCTGGGAAAAGTGAAGAAAACTAAAAGTGTAAAGGAAAAGAAACTAAAATATTTTTTATTGATAAATAAATACCTGACATTTCTACATTTTTACTTTTAATATAAGAGCAGTTTTATAAATCTACTTTTAAATATAGTTTTATGATCCGAGGAAGAAAAATTTTAGTACCACATCTATATTTTTTTCATCATGTTCTCAAGTATTCATTCATTCAACTGAAGGAATATTTTTCTTGAATGTTTATTTATTTATTTTTGATAAATTTATTTATTTATTTTTGGCTGCGTTGGGTCTTTGTTGTTGCGTGTGGGCTTCCTCTAGTTGTGGCGAGCGGGGGCTACCCTTCGTCGTGGTGCATGGGCTTCTCGTTGCAGTGGCTTCTCTTGTTGCGGAGCATGGGCTCTAGGAGCATGGACTTCAGTAGTTGCAGCACAAGGGCTCAGTAGTTGTGGTGCATGGGCTTAGTTGCTCCATGGCATGTGGGATCTTCCTGGAACAGGGATCGAACTCATGTCCCCCTGTGTTGGCAGGCGGATTCTTAACCACTGTGCCACCAGGGAAGTCCTCCAGTTTAAGAGGATTAAGACAATGTCTTACTCTTTGTGGCCTTCACAATACCTAGTATAATAATGATGGACAGATAAAGGTATTGTAAAAAACTTTTTAACTGAACCCTAGTTAGACCTAAGGTAGATTTTCTTTTTCTTTTTCTTAGTTTCCACCCAGTTCTGTTTAGTCTGAAAGGGATGATGTTGCTTATTTCTTACTATAATACAATAGATTAGTTTGAATTCTGGGCTTCCAGGCAACCACCTCAGAGAAGACTGCCGTTTAATTTGCTTGCTACAAACAAATGGTTCTTCAGTGGAGGGGGCCTCTGCGGTGGTACTGATACCTCTGCTTCCATGTTTGTACTGTAGGTGCCATATAGAATCTGAACGGTGCCTAGCAGTAACTTCTCTCACTGCTAACGCTCAGAAACTTAAAGGCAGAGGGGGAATTGAATGTAGATAGTGTCTAATAGTAACATCATAGTAAGCACTTTTAATGCTTTTAAAGATTTAAAAAATGTATTTAAAGATTTTTTAGAAACAATATCAAAGTCAGATGTACACGGGCTTAGTTGCTTAGTTGCTCCACGGCATGTGGGATCTTCCCGGACCAGGGTTTGAACCCATGTCCCCTGCACTGGCAGCTGGATTCTTAACCACAGCACTACCAGGGAAGCCCCTTGAATGTTTATTTAAAATATATTTTTTCAGCATTTAGAATGTGTTTGGCATCATTCCAGACACAGGGACTACAAGTACTGAATAAACCAACTGTATTCATGTAGCTTACACTCTAGTAAGGAAAAAAATTGATAAATAAAAGTATAATGTCAGATGGTGAAAAGTGCTATGAGGAACAAGAGGCAGAGCAAGGGAATGGAGAGGGTTAGATGGTAATATTTTGGATAGGATGGTCAACATAGACTTCTCTGAGGAGCTAACAGCTAAGAGCAGAGATTGAAAGAACTGAGTGAGCCATGCAAGGGTCTGAGGGAAAAGCCCTCCAGGCAGAGGGAATAACAGGCACCAAGGCCCCAGGAGGAGCCTGGGTCCACAGGTTCTCAATCACTTCTACCATCAAAAGGGTTACTTCATAAAGTGATTTTTGGATTTAAAAGTATTTTAAAACCTTAACTTATTTTTTGCAAAGGCTTTCCAAACCCCAAATATAAGTTAATAGCAAGCTCTAAGAAACAAGGAGGTACCCCGGAGGAAGATGGCTGAAGAGTAAGACGCGGAGATCACCTTCCTCCCCACAGATACATCAGAAATTCATCTACACGTGGAACAACTCCTACAGAACACCTACTGAACGCTGACAGAAGACCTCAGACCCCTCAAAAGGCAAGAAACTCCCCCATATACCTGGGTAGGACAAAAGAAAAAAGAATAAACAGAGACAAAAGGATAGGGACGGGACCTGCACCAGTGGGAGGGAGCCGTGAAGGAGGGAAGGTTTCTACACACTACAAGCCCCTTCGCGGGCGGAGACTGCAGGTGGCGGAGGGGGAAAGCTTCGGAGTAGCGGAGGAGAGCACAGCAACGGGGTGTGGAGGGCAAAGCGGAGAGATTCCGCCACAGAGGATCGGTGCCCTCAGGCACTCACCAGCCCGAGAGGCTTGTCTGCTCGGCCGCCGTGGCGGGGGGGGTGCTGGGAGCTGAGGCTCGGGTATCGGCTTTCAGTCAGAGCGCAGGGAGAGGACTGGGGCTGGCGGCAGGAAGAGAGCCTGAAGGGGTTAGTGCACCACGGCTAGCCCGGAGGGAGTCCGGGGAAAGGGTCTGGAGCTGCCGAAGAGGCAAGAGAGTTTTTTCCCTTTTGTTTCCTGGTGCGCGAGGAGAGGGCATTAAGAAGGCTGCTTAGGGAAGCTCCGGAGACAGGCGCGAGCCGCGGGTAAGGCGCGGACCTCGGAGACGGGCGTGGGCGGCCGCCGCCGCTGCCGCCGCCGCCGCCCGCGGCCCGCCGCCGCCGTCGCCGCGGCCCGCTGCCGACGCCGCCGCCCGCCGCCGACGCCGCTGCCGACGCGGCCCGCCGCCGACGCCGCCGACGCCGCCGACGCCGCCGACGCCGCGGCCCGCCGCCAACGCCCGCCGCCGACGCCGCTGCCGACGCGGCCCGCCGCCGACGCCGACGCGGCCCGCCGCCGACGCCGACGCGGCCCGCCGCCGCCGCGGCCCGCCGCCGACGCCCGCCGCCGACGCCGCTGCCGACGCGGCCCGCCGCCGACGCCGCTGCGGCCCGCCGCCGACGCCGCCGACGCCGCCGCCCGCCGACGCCGCCGCCGACGCCGCGGCCCGCCGCCGACGCCCGCCGCCGCGGGGCCTGTGTGCGGGCGCGGGTCGCTGTCCGCCCCGCCTTCCGGGGGGCCTGTGCACCCCGCCACTGCCGGGGTCCCGAGACCCGGGGACGGCTTTCCCGGTAAAGCGCACGGAGCGCCACGGGCTGCTGCAACGTCACGCCGACCTCTGCCGCCGCAGGCCCGCCCCACACTGCGCGCCCCTCCCTCCCCTCTGCCTGAGTGAGCCAGAGCCCCCGAATCAGCGGCTCCTTTAAACCCGTCCTGTCTGAGCGAAGAACGGACGCCCTCCGGCGACCTACGCACAGAGGCGGGGCCGGGTCCAAGGCTGAGACCCGGGAGCTGTGAGAGCAGAGACAGGGGAATCTCTCTGTGCAGTCTCGGAGGCAGCGGATTAAAGCTCCACGGTCCATTTGATGTGCCCTGCGTCTGTGGAGTGCATGAATGGACAGCGAATCATCCCAAATTGAGGAAGTGGACTTTGAGGACAAGATTTAAGACTTTCCCCCCTTTTCCTCTTTTTACAACGAATTATTCCAAATTGAGGAGGTGGACTTGGAGAGCAAGATTTTTGATTTTTCCCCCTCCTGCTCTCTTTTTGTGAATGTGTATGTGTAATCTTCTGTGTAAGATTATCTCTGTATAGCTTTGCTTCCACCATATGTCCCAGGGTTCTATCGGTCCGTTTTTTTTTTTTTTTTTCAATAATTACTTTCTGATTTTAATAACGCTACTATATTTCATACTTTATTCTAATTTACTTTACCTGCTCTTTCTTTTTTTCCTACCTTCCCTTCCTCCCTCCCTCCGCTCCTCCTTTCCTTCTTTCCTCCCTCCCTCCCTCCCACCCTTCTTCTTTCCACTTTCTTTTTCTTTCCTTCCTCCCTCCCTCCCTCCTGTCTTTCTTTCTTTCTTTCCTTCCTCCCTCCCTCCCTCCCTTCTTCCATTCACTCTTCCTTTTGCTTTCATTCCTCCCTCCCTTCCTCCTTTCTTTCCTTCTTTCTTTCCATCCATCCTCCCTCCCTCCTTTCTTTCTTCCTTCCTTCTTTCCTTTCTTCCCTTCTTCCTTTCTTTCCCTCTCTCTTTCTTTCTTCTACTAATTCTTTCTCTCTACCTTTTCTCCCTGTTATTCTGAGCCGGGTGGATGAAAGGCTCTTGGTGCTGCAGCCAGGAGCCAGTGCTGTGCCTCTGAAGTGGGAGAGCCAACTTCAGGACACGGGTCCACAAGAGACCTCCCAGCTCCACATAATATCAAGCAGCGAAAATCTCCCAGAGATCTCCATCCCAACACCAGCACCCAGCTTCAGTCAACGACCAGCAAGCTACAGTGCTGGTCACCCTATGCAAAGCAACTAGCAAGGCAGGAACACAACCCCACCCATTAGCAGAGAGGCTACCTAAAAACATAATAAGGCAATAGGCACCCCAAAACACACCACCAGACGTGGACCTGTCCCCCAGAAAGACAAGATCGAGCCTCAACCACCAGAACACAGGCTCTAGTACCCCCCACCAGGAAGCCTACACAACCTACTGAAACAACCTTAGCCACTGGGGTCAGACACCAAAAACAACGGGAACTACGAATCTACAGCCTGCAAAAAGGAGACCCCAAACACAGTAACATAAGCAAAATGAGAAGACAGAAAAACACACAGCAGGTGAAGGAGCAAGATAAAAACCTCCCAGACCTAACAAATGAAGAGGTAATAGGCAGTCTACCTGAAAAAGAATTCAGAATAATGATAGTAAAGCTGATCCAAGATTCTATTTCCAAGATCCATAATCTTGGAAATAGAATAGACAAAATGCAAGAAACAGTTAACAAGGACCTAGAAGAACTAAAGATGAATCAAGCATCGATTAAAAACACAATAAATGAAATGAAAAATACTCTAGATGGGATCAATAGCAGAATAACTGAGGCAGAAGAACGGATAAGTGAGGTGGAAGATAAAATAGTGGAAATAACTGATGCAGAGCAAAATAAAGAAAAAAGAATGAAAAGAACAGAGGACAGTCTCAGAGACCTCTGGGACAACATTAAACGCACCAACATTCGAATTATAGGGGTTCCAGAAGAAGAAGAGAAAAAGAAAGGGACTGAGAAAATATTTGAAGAGATTATAGTTGAAAACTTCCCCAATATGGGAAAGGAAATAGTTAATCAAGTCCAGGAGGCACAGAGAGTCCCATACAGAATAAATCCAAGGAGAAATACACCAAGACACATATTAATCAAACTGTCAAAAATTAAACACAAAGAAATCATATTAAAAGCAGCAAGGCAAAAACAACAAATAACACACAAGCGAATCCCCATCAGGATAACAGCTGATCTCTCAGCAGAAACTCTACAAGCCAGAAGGGAGTGGCAGGACATAATTAAAGTGATGAAGGAGAGAAACCTGCAACCAAGATTACTCTACCCAGCAAGGATCTCATTCAGATTTGATGGAGAAATTAAAACGTTTACAGACAAGCAAAAGCTGAGAGAGTTCAGCACCACCAAACCAGCTCTACAACAAATGCTAAAGGAACTTCTCTAGGCAAGAAGCACAACAGAAGGAATATACCTACAATAACAACCCAAAGCAATTAAGGAAATGGGAATAGGAACATACATATCAATAATTACCTTAAATGTAAATGGACTAAATGCTCCCACCAAAAGACACAGATTGGCTGAATGGATACAAAAACAAGACCCATATATATGCTGTCTACAAGAGACCCACTTCAGACCTCGAGACACATACAGATTGAAAGTAAGGGGATGGAAAAAGATATTCCATGCAAATGGAAATCAAAAGAAAGCTGGAGTAGCAATTCTCATATCAGACAAAATAGACTTTAAAATAAAGACTATTAGAAGAGACAAAGAAGGACACTACATAACGATAAAGGGATCGATCCAAGAAGAAGATATAACAATTGTAAATATTTATGCACCCAACATAGGAGCACCTCAATACATACGGCAAATACTAACAGCCATAAAAGGGGAAATCGACAGTAACACAATCATAGTAGGGGACTTTAACACCCCACTTTCACCAATGGACAGATCATCCAAAATGAAAATAAATAAGGAAACACAAGCTTTAAATGATACATTAAACAAGATGGACTTAGTTGATATTTATAGGACATTCCATCCAAAAACAACAGAATACACATTTTTCTCAAGTGCTCATGGAACATTCTCCAGGATAGATCATATCTTGGGTCACAAATCAAGCCTTGGTAAATTTAGGAAAATTGAAATTGTATCAAGTATCTTTTCCGACCACAATGCTATGAGACTAGACATCAATTACAGGAAAAGATCTGTAAAAAATACAAACACATGGAGGCTAAACAATACACTACTCAATAACGAAGTGATCACTGAAGAAATCAAAGAGGAAATTAAAAAATACCTAGAAACAAATGACAATGGAGACACGACGACCCAAAACCTATGGGACGCAGCAAAAGCAGTTCTAAGGGGGAAGTTTATAGCAATACAATCCCACCTTAAGAAACAGGAAACATTTCGAGTAAACAACCTGATCCTGCACCTAAAGCAATTAGAGAAAGAAGAACAAAAAACCCCCAAAGCTAGCAGAAGGAAAGAAATCATAAAGATCAGATCAGAAATAAATGAAAAAGAAATGAAGGAAACGATAGCAAAGATCAACCAAACTAAAAGCTGGTTCTTTGAGAAGATAAACAAAATTGACAAACCATTAGCCAGACTCATCAAGAAAAGAAGGGAGAAGACTCAAATCAATAGAATTAGAAATGAAAAAGGAGAAGTAACAACTGACACTGCAGAAATACAAAAGATCATGAGAGATTACTATAAGCAACTCTATGCCAATAAAATGGACAACCTGGAAGAAATGGACAAATTCTTAGAAATGCACAACCTGCCAAGACTGACTCAGGAAGAAATAGAAAATATGAATAGACCAATCACAAGCACTGAAATTGAAACTGTGATTAAAAATCTTCCATCAAACAAAAGCCCAGGACCAGATGGCTTCACAGGCGAATTCTATCAAACATTTAGAGAAGAGCTAACACCTATCCTTCTCAAACTCTTCCAAACAATATCAGAGGAAGGAACACTCCCAAACTCATTCTACGAGGCCACCATCACCTTGATACCAAAACCAGGCAAGGATGTCACAAAGAAAGAAAACTACAGGCCAATATCACTGATGAACATAGATGCAAAAATCCTCAATAAAATACTAGCAAACAGAATCCAACAGCATATTAAAAGGATCATACACCATGATCAAGTGGGGTTTATTCCAGGAATGCAAGGATTCTTCAATATACGCAAATCAATCAATGTGATACACCATATTAACAAGTTGAAGGAGAAAAACCATATGATCATCTCAATAGATGCAGAGAAAGCTTTCGACAAAATTCAACACCCATTTATGATAAAAACCCTGCAGAAAGTAGGCATAGAGGGATCTTTCCTCAACATAATAAAGGCCATATATGACAAACCCACAGCCAACATTGTCCTCAATGGTGAAAAACTGAAACCATTTCCACTAAGATCAGGAACAAGACAAGGTTGCCCACTCTCACCACTCTTATTCAACATAGTTTTGGAAGTTTTAGCCACAGCAATCAGAGAAGAAAAGGAAATAAAAGGAATCCAAATCGGAAAAGAAGAAGTAAAGCTGTCACTGTTTGCAGATGACATGATACTATACATAGAGAATCCTAAAGATGCTACCGAAAAACTACTAGAGCTAATCAATGAATTTGGTAAAGTAGCAGGATACAAAATTAATGTACAGAAATCTCTGGCATTCCTGTACACTAATGATGAAAAATCTGAAAATGAAATCAAGAAAACACTCCCATTTACCATTGCAACAAAAAGAATAAAATATCTAGGAATAAACCTACCTAAGGAGACAAAAGACCTGTATGCAGAAAATTATAAGACACTGATGAAAGAAATTAAAGAAGATACAAATAGATGGAGAGATATACCATGCTCCTGGATTGGAAGAATCAATATTGTGAAAATGACTGTACTACCCAAAGCAATCTACAGATTCAATGCAATCCCTATCAAACTACCACTGGCATTTTTCACAGAACTAGAACAAAAAATTTCAAAATTTGTTTGGAAAACCAAAAGACCCCGAATAGCCAAAGCAATCTTGAGAACGAAAAACGGAGCTGGAGGAATCAGGCTCCCTGACTTCAGACTATACTACAAAGCTACAGTAATTAAGACAGTGTGGTACTGGCATAAAAACAGAAAGATAGATCAGTGGATCAGGATAGAAAGCCCAGAGATAAACCCATGCACATATGGCCAACTTATCTTTGATAAAGGAGGCAGGAATGTACAGTGGAGAAAGGACAGCCTCTTCAATAAGTGGTGCTGGGAAAACTGGACAAGGACATGTAAAAGTCTGAGATTAGATCATTCCCTAACACCATACACAAAAATAAGCTCAAAATGGATTAAAGACTTAAATGTAAGGCCAGAAACTATCAAACTCTTAGAGGAAAACATAGGTAGAACACTCTATGACATAAATCACAGCAAGATCCTTTTGGACCCACCTCCTAGAGAAATGGAAATAAAAACAAAGATAAACAAATGGGACCTAATGAAACTTCAAAGCTTTTGCACAGCAAAGGAAACCATAAACAAGACCAAAAGACAACCCTCAGAATGGGAGAAAATATTTGCAAATGAAGCAACTGACAAAGGATTAATCTCCAAAATTTATAAACAGCTCATGCAGCTCAATAGCAAAAAAACAAACAACCCAATCCAAAAATGGGCAGAAGACTTAAATAGGCATTTCTCCAAAGAAGATATACAGACTGCCAACAAACACATGAAAGAATGCTCAACATCATTAATCATCAGAGAAATGCAAATCAAAACTACAATGAGATATCATCTCACACCAGTCAGAATGGCCATCATCAAGAAATCTAGAAACAATAAATGCTGGAGAGGGTGTGGAGAAAAGGGAACACTCTTGCACTGCTGGTGGGAATGTGAATTGGTACAGCCACTATGGAGAACTGTATGGAGGTTCCTTAAAAAACTACAAACAGAACTACCATATGACCCAGCAATCCCACTACTAGGCATATACCCTGAGAAAACCATAATTCAAAAAGAGACATGTACCAAAATGTTCATTGCAGCTCTATTCACAATAGCCCGGAGCTGGAAACAACCTAAGTGTCCATCATCGGATGAATGGATAAAGAAGATGTGGCACATATATACAATGGAATATTACTCAGCCATAAAAAGAAACGAAACTGAGCTATTTGTAATGAGGTGGCTAGACCTAGAGTCTGTCATACAGAGTGAAGTAAGTCAGAAAGAGAAAGACAAATACCGTATGCTAACACACATATACGGAATTTAAAAAAAAAAAATGGCATGAAGAACCTAGGGGTAAAACGGGAATAAAGACACAGACCTACTTGAGAATGGACTTGAGGATATGGGGAGGGGGAAGGGTAAGCTGTGACAAAGCGAAAGAGAGGCATGGACATATATACACTACCAAACGTGGGGTAGATAGATGGTGGGAAGCGGCCGCATGGCACAGGGAGATCAGCTCGGTGCTTTGTGACCGCCTGGAGGGGTGGGATGGGGAGGGTGGGAGGGAGGGAGATGCATGAGGGAAGGGATGTGGGAACAGATGTATGTGTATGACTGATTCACTTTGTTATAAAGCAGAAACTAATAAAAAATTAAAAAAAAAAAAAAAAAAAAAAGAAACAAGGAAACATTAGGGTAAATATCATCCACAAGCCTAGTAAAATAAAATCTATAGGATTTCTAGATAAACTGACACCCTATATGATCAACTAACTTTTGGAAAGGAAAGGAAGGAAAAATAAAGCAACCGCCACAGCTCCAACTTCCAGAAAGGATCAGAAAGGAAAATGAGCTGGGATCCACGAGTGACGGCATGTTGTCAAAGTGCCTTACAGACTGCTAAAGCACAAGTTGAGAAACTTCAAAATGTAACCAAGGTCAACGGACTCAATATTTAACTAAGAGTTATATGTAAATATACTAGTGAAATGATAGGTGTGAGTCAAAACATATAGTGATAAATAAAGATATTTTTAGTTGTGTACTAAAGTAACAAAAAAATTTTTCCCCTTTGCTAACTAAGGCTCTCTGAGGACAAACCAAACTGCAAAAGTGCCCATAAGCACTTTTATGATAATGTACAGCATATGGCTTATCTTTCTGTTCATAAAGAATGTGATGGAGTAAGCTTTGCAAGGAAATGTCTACGTTCCCTAGATTATAATTTAAATTGCTTAAAAGTCATCATCTCAAAAATTTTTATCATGCTTTATCTGAAGATACCATCTAATCCTATTTTTTCCCCACTGATCCTATCTTGAATCTGGTCTATTTTTCCCTACTTTCCTAAAAGGAAATGTTTCCATCCCTAAGCATTACATAATTTGAACAGTATTTATAAGTAATAAAAAGCAAAAATTAAACTTTACATATTAAACCAATACCACAAAAAATGAGTTTTATCACCAAAAAATGAGGTTCCTTACCTTTAACTCGTTCTATTACTTTTGGTCTCTGTGGTCTGGATTTAGGAGATGGAGAATTAAATCTGAGATATGGTCCTTTTTTAAGAGTGCTGCGATGACCCTGATAAACTGGTTTTCCATAGATTTGTAACATATAATCCTTGTCTTGTACCACTGTGGTTGCTTTCAAAAACCCCTAAGTATACAAAGTTATTCAACTCACCAGCAAAATAGTCATCAAACACTTATCTCATTTTTCTAAAAACTCCTTTTGCCAGCTTAAGTACTATATTAAGAACGATCAGGTCAGGAAAGTCCTCTATGTTGAATGGCTCTTAAATTCTGGAGATAGTTCTCAAACTACAGTTGTTAAGTTTTCCAAAGCATGAAAATTAAATACAAAAATCATCCACCCAAAAAACATGAAGGTTCTTACACTACTAAGCATATTTTCAGCACCAAAAAGTAAGTTTAAACACATTTTACATATGAAAGTAATAACTGTCAAGTACAGTAAAATAACATAAACCAAGTCTTTAAATAATTTCCTACATTCCTGATCTCACCTTCAATCATAATCTAAATGCCACAGAAAGGTAGCATTTATTGAGCATCTACTAAGTACTAAGTACTGAATTAATCAGATGCTTTATGAATCTGCCCAACAATCCATGTTTGGCATTAACAAAGTTACAGCTTAGTTAGAACAGCCAAAAAATTCCCTCTAGGATCTAGTACCATGCCTCCCAATCACTAGGCACTAAACAGACATTTGTTAAACTGAAAAATAAACAAACTAAAATTTATACACACATACACACACACACTCATATACAACATACAAAGATGAAATGCAATTTTGAATACCATGAACTAGAGGATCTAATTTTTGGACTAGATGATCTCTAGATATACCTGCTGTAACTGAAATACTGTGATTGTAAGTGTGAGATGTCAGAAGGAAGGAACTGCATACTTTGTGCAGTGATTTCTACATTATGGATATCCAAAACTCTAAATATCACTAGTTTAAAGATGGTTTACATTTGTATAGTCATTCATATTTTTAAAACATTTTCATAGTCATTTCATTATTTATGTCTTTAAAAAATGATCAATTATAATGCAACGTTTACATCACAAAACCAGATCAGGATCTTACCTCTTTTCTCTCTTTCTGTAAGCTTGAAGCAGGCATGCTCCTTGTAGGTGGATTTCTAATTTGCTCCTCTTTTTGTTTTTGAGAATGTTTTCTTGGAATTACAGAGTTGTTTACCGTTTTGTCTTGTGTGTTGGTTTTAATATCTTTACTCATGTTCTGAACTCTCTTGGTCCTTTGGTTCTTCTGATCAAATCTCTTTTGTTCATAATCTTTTCTTGCCAGTTCATCCTTAACATAACCAAAATTAAAATTACTTAAAATCTATCCAAGTAGTAACGCTTTCACATCAAAAGTACTAGAATTTATTTTCTGCTGCTATAGAAATATAATTTAGCAGTTGTAAAGGCTTTATAAGTAAATGACATTGGTTTACATATGAATAAAAATTCTTTTTTAGAATAAACAAAAGATTAAAAAGACTGGTGTTTTATGGAGCAGAGGGGATGAGAAATAGTAGATGATGATCAGGGATAAGAGGGCAACTTTTCATTATAAAGCTTTTTACACTTCTTGATGTTTAAACCATATGAATATAGTAACTGTTCCAAAAATTAACTTAAAAAATATGTTTCCAAAAAGTAAGCAATTTTGTAATAAAACACTGAGATTTATTTATAAAGTTACTTGTAGGTTTAAACAAGCATATTTTGCATGAAATCCACAGTTATAGAGTGACATATATTGCTAGTCGTCTGCAGAACCAGATATGAACTCCAAGTCTTCTGACTCTTAGCCCACGTTTTTTCTGGCGCATTACATAGCAGCTAATATAAATTCTTTATAACCACTTTAGAGGTATATATTCTTAAAACAACAGTGTTTAAAACTGTATATTAGGGAATCCCCTGGCGGTCCAGTGGTTCAGACTCTGTGCTTTCACTGCTGAGGGCCCAGGTTCGATCCCACAAGCTACATAGTGAGGCCAAAAAAACCCAAAACAACCCAAAAAACAAGAAAGAAACAAAAAAAAAAATCCCCCAAACCAAAAAAACCTAACACTTCATCTTCTACCACTGTGAGTACGCAGATACACACATCTTACAGTCAGGAAAAAACATTTTGCATCCCAAGGTAAAAATGAGTTACCCTGTCTAGTTTTGCTTCTTCAAATACATAAAATTTTAAGAATTTCCTTTAAATTACTGACCCCTTGATAAAAACAACTGTCGTGGATTTTTGCAATGCTAATGTCTGAAGATACACCATGAGCTTTGTGGAGGTGAGAAAGTGGCAGTTTTTCCAGCTGGAACTGACTTCTCTAAACTTAGTAACCTTAAAAATCTTGTGGAGTATTTTCCTTTTAAGTAACTTTGATGTTTTTACTTTGGTAAGCCAATGCTTCTAAATCTGCTTTTTTTTTTAAGGATCCTTTTTTTGTAAGTATACTTCTTCCTTTTCTAAATGCTTTTGCTAAATTTTCTTTCAAATCACTCATATTTTAGTTATTATCCACAATTTTCCAGTTAACAGCCATAATATAATTTACAAGACAAAGCACATGTTAAGTAAAATGAAACTTATTACTAAGTAAGTATAAAGGGTGACAGAGTGAAATTAAGAATTATCAGTGGACTTAAAAGGACTATTTTGAGAATATGTATGATACTTGTAAACTGTAATAAATGTTATCTCCTAAGAATTCAATTAATTCTGTTTTCCTCCAATACTTACTTGAATTTCTCCAGAAATAGTTTTAATCCAGTTATCTACTGCCTTTCTGATCCGAATCTTCTCTGACATCTCTCTACAAAACAGAAAAAAGAATTTTCTTAAATTAACATTAAAGGTCCTAAGAATAGATCTCTTACCTAGTTTTGAATCTATTGTGTAGCCCAATATCCTTCATCTGAAAATGAAAAACCAATGTTATTAGTTTCATCGAATGTTTGAAAAGCACATGTAGATCCCAGAAGAAATGTACCAAGGAGAGAAAAAAACAGGGAAAATTAACATCTGTGAAAAATAATAGCAACATGTACATACCCAAATTCCAACTTTATAATAAGTCCACATGTCAAAGGCAATGAAGAACATTTTCTAAACATTAAAACACACTAAAACAAAATGAAGCACTTAGAAAAAAAATTATGAGAGCCTGTAAACTGGCAGTTTCATAAAAAACCTTGGGATGCCAACATCCTGTCCTACCTGTTGGTAGATAGAGCATTGATAAATGAATACATGGCAGCTCCATCCTTTGCACGAATAATAGCTTCCAGGTTTTCTTCAAGTACTTTTTTATGGTTTTGTACTCCTCTCAAAATCTTCTCAGCATCTTTCAATACGGATCTCGTATTGGTTATTTGAAGCTTAATGGAATTCTGTGGAAGATCAGCAACCTCTGACACAATCTGAGATTCTTTTGGCTTAAAAGATAAAAAAGCAAGAATGTTAATATGTAAAACTCATATTAATATTTTAATCCAAATAAGAGCTATTACTATAGTTTGGGACATATACTATGCCAATATGGTCTAAGGAATCAATTTGTCAAATTGAAGAGCTATAAAAGAATACTTGGTAACTAAAGTTTCTTTCCATTTAGAAGCACTAATGTGAATGTTCAGTGAAATGGGGCTGGCAAGCCCACAGCAGTTCGGTGGCCAAAAAAAGCTCTATCTGGTGAAGAAAGCTAAAACAAAATAAGAGCAAGTTGGCTCTAGGTAGGCAGAGCAGACAATGTGAACTGGATAAACGAGGGCCATTCACAGTTCTCCTTCCACCTTCCTTCCTCTCCAACAGAAGCTGGAGAGCTACAGGTTGCCATGTGGCTCAGTCTTAGCCAAGGAGCAGTTAAGTAGAAATCACTTGATGAGGGCTTTTGGAAAAGTTTTGTAAGGGGAACAGGCTGGGCTGACATGTCTTTCCATGCTTTGTCTTCATCCTTCCTCTTGCTTTCTGTCTTGATAACTTTATTTCTTCATAATTTTTACCTTTACTAATCATTAATTTTAGTATCTTGTTCCCACCTTACCTGGAGTATGCCATTTGTTTCGTTCCTCTTTTGGCCAAGATCATGAAGAATATCATCAGACTTCTGCACAGTCACTTTAGCTGTTCCTAGTTCTTCATAGGAAGGAAATTTCTGAGTGGATAGAGGGTCAATGCTGTAAAAGATTTAAAATTAAAGTTTTCTAAATTGTCATAAATTCAGTAAACAGTTGATTATATAAATCTTTGATACATCCTTAGTGATATGAATTCTAAATGAGTCTTATTAAAATTGTGCAGCAGAATTAATCAGTTATGTGATTAAACATATGAAACACCAAAAATTACAAGAAACAAGATTACTCTGGCCAGACTGGTTTAGGGATAGTAGAAAAAGAGCAGGAAACCGTTTTGCTTTGAAAAAGTTAACGTGCAGAAGCACTTCTGGAATGGTGGAGTAAGGATCTCTAAAAATCTACTCCTGTTAAGAGTAAAGAGAACACTAGCAAAAATGGTCAAATCAGCTTTTGCAGAACACTGGAAATTAAACAAAAGCTTGCAACAACCCAAGGAATATTTAAGTAAGAAAATGGCTGACAAGAACAGCAAGCTCTATGGCATTTTTAACTCGCCCTATTCCCAGAGCCCTTTCCCCAACTCTGTGGTAGCTTTGAAAATCAACAGACTCAAGAATTCCCTGGTGGACCAGTGGGTAAGACTCTGTGTTCCCAATGCAGGGGGCCCAGGTTTGATCTCACATGCATGCCACAGCTAAGAAGTCTGCATGCTGCAACTAAGAAGCCCGCATACAGCAACTAAAAAGGCCACAACAAAGATCCTGCGTGCCACTACTAAGACCCAGCACAGCCAAAATAAATAAATAAAACATTAAAAAAAAAAAAAAAAGAGGGCTTCCCTGGTGGCACAGTGGTTAAGAGTCTGCCTGCCGATGCAGGGGACATGGGTTCGTGCCCCGGTCCGGGAAGATCCCACATGCCGCGGAGCAGCTAGGCCCATGAGCCATGGCTGCTGAGCCTGCATGTCCGGAGCCTGTGCTCCGCAACGGGAGAGGCCACAACAGTGAGAGACCCGCGTACCACAAAAAAAAAAAAAAAAAAAAAAAAGAAAGAAAGAAAACCAACAGCCTCACAACCACTAAAAAGTCAGAACGAGTTTGGAGCCCCTCAAAAAGTCCCATTCTCAGGGTTTCTCCTTAGACCTGACTCAGAGTTATCTCAGTGAGAAATCCCATCCCCAGGTCATTCTTCGAAAACAGTGCCAATTGTTCAACATCTTAGCTGCCTGAGGGGGTCATGCCAGTTGAGGCAAACAAGAGGGTAAACAATAAACCAAAAATTTGGGGAATGAGATGTCCATGATGGAGTTCTGAAAAGCTCCAACACATTACTGGATCTAGAAGGTCATGTGCATGTACATGCAAAAGAATGACCTAAAAAGGGCCTAATCTTTCACATCTGACTGACCGTGGGCTCTGTGCGAGTAGGAAGCTAAGGTTAAGACAGACTTATAATCTGCTGGAGCACTGAAGGTGTGCCCCAACATGTACACACACACACACACACACACACACACACACACACACACACAGCCCCTTGCAAAGACAGGGAGACTTATTCATTCAAAGCAGATAAGAAAATCTCATTCCAATCATTAGCAGACATAGCTAACCAAATAGAGACTTGCTACACATGATAAAGAATTAACATTATAGAATTAGTCCAGGAAAATCACTTAACAAACAGCAACAACATGAACAACAACAAAAATCAGCAATACCAACAAATGCTGGTTGGGGGTGGCAGTTGTTGGAAGAATCTGATTTCCAGAACTGGCACATTAAAATGTCTAATTTTCAACAAAAATGTTGTGAGACACAAAGAAACAGGAAAGTATAACTCAGACACACAAAAAGCATAGTCAGTAGAAACTGTCCTTGAGGAGCCCCAAATATTGGACTTACTAGAGAAAGAACATAAATGACCTACTACAATTAAAAGAAAGTATAAGAATGAAGTCTCAGGAACTCCCTGGTGGTACACTGGTTAGGACTCCGCGCTTTCACTGCCGAGGGCCTGGGTTCAACCCCTGGTCAGGGAACTAAGATCCTGCAAGCTGCACAACATGGCCAAAAAGAAACCTAAAAGAATGAAGTC
The DNA here is from genome assembly GCF_964341445.2 of Mesoplodon mirus. Lineage (NCBI taxonomy): Eukaryota > Metazoa > Chordata > Mammalia > Artiodactyla > Ziphiidae > Mesoplodon > Mesoplodon mirus. The sequence goes on along the minus strand of NC_138979.1, from coordinate 145,845,973 downwards.
TCACCAAAGAATATCAATAAAGATAAAAACTATTTTTTAAAAAATAGAAATTCTGAGAGTTGAAAAATACAATAACTGAAATGTAAAATTCACTAGACGTTACTGGGCATATACCCTGAGAAAACCATAATTCAAAAAGAGTCTTGTACCAAAATGTTCATTGCAGCCCTATTTACAATAGCCAGGACACGGAAACAACTTAAGTGTCCATCATCGGACGAATGGATAAAGAAGATGTGGCGCATATATACAATGGAATATTACTCAGCCATAAAAAGAAACGAAATTGAGCTATTTGTAATGAGGTGGATAGACCTAGAGTCTGTCATACAGAGTGAAGTAAGTCAGAAAGAGAAAGACAAATACCGTATGCTAACACATATATATGGAATTTAAGAAGAAAAAAAATGTCATGAAGAACCTAGGGGTAAAACGGGAATAAAGACACAGACCTACTTGAGAATGGACTTGAGGATATGGGGAGGGGGAAGGGTAAGCTGTGACAAAGTGAAAGAGTGGCATGGACATATATACACTACCAAACGTAAGGTAGATAGCTAGCTGCAGCAGCCGCATAGCACAGGGAGATCAAGCTCGGTGCTTTGTGACCGCCTGGAGGAGTGGGATAGGGAGGGTGGGAGGGAGATGCAAGAGGGAGGGGATATGGGAAAAACAACAACAACAAAAATTCACTAGACGGGCTAAACAGCATATTCAAATTGGCAAAAGAAAGAATCAGCAAATTTAAAGATAGATTAATTGAAATTATCCAGTTTGAGGAACAGAAGAAAAAAAGAATGAAAAAAATTAAAAGCCTCAGAGACCTGTGGAACATCATCAAGTATACCAACATACAACATAGCCCTAGGAGAGAAAAAAAAGGTCATGTGCACTATTTAACTGTGTAAAGAAGAAATAATGGCCAAAAACTTCCCCAATTTAATGAATATTAATCCACTCATTCAAGAAGATCAACAAAATCTAAGGAGGATAAACTCAAAGAGATCCACACTTAGCTACATCATAGTCAAATTGTCAAAAGCCTAAGACACAGGGAGAATCCTGAAAGCAGCAAGAGAAAAATAACTAATTATATACAGTTTCCTCAGGAAGATTAACAGCTTACTTCTCATCAGAAATCACGAGGTCTAGAGGCAGTGAGATGACATATTCAAAGCACTAAAAGAAAAAGTGTCAACCAAAAATTCCACATCTGGCAAAACTACCCTTCAAAGGTAGAAATTAAGACATTCCTAGATAAACAAAACTGAGAGAATTCATCACCAGCAGACCTACTCTACAGTAAATACTAAAAAGAGTCCCTCAGAGTGAAATAAAAGGACACCACAAACTAACTCATATCCATGTGAAGAAACAAAGAGTACTGGTAAAAGTTAACTACATAGGTAAATATAAAAGACAGTATTAAATTATTTTTGTTTATAACTCTTTTCTTCTATCGGATTTAAAAGACAACTACATAAAGCAATAATTATCAAGCTGTATAGACAAACTTATAATGCAAGAAGACATAATTTGTATGACAATAATAGCAGAAAGAAAGGGGGAGGGAATCAATCTATATCAGAGCAAAGTTTTTGAATCCTATAGAAATTAAATTGGTCTTAATCCTAACTAGATCATTTTAAATTAAGATGTTAATTGTAATTCCTAGGGCAACCACTGAGAAAATAACTCAAAAAATATAGTAAAAGAAGCAACAAGGGAATTAAAATCTTATACTAGAATATATATATTTAATTTAAAAAAAGACATTATGTAGGAATAGTGGAATAAAAAAAGACCTAAGATATAAAAAAACATATAACAACATGACAGACATAAATCTTACTGTATCAGTAATTACATTAAATGTAATGGACTAAAATTGTAATGTCTTCTTATGAGATTACGCAAAATGTGACACATTTAGTTTTTATTATTGTAGTTTTCATGACATTCAAAAAAAATTATAGTGGCTTAGATTTGACTTTTTAAAAACTCTTTAAAATGTAAAGTTTCAAACATACACAAAAGTAGAAAGAATAGTATAATGACCTCTATATACCTTTATTTAACTACAAAAATGACTAACTTATGGCTATTCTCATTTCATTTATACTTCCAACCCAGTTTTCCCCACCCTGCAATGGATTTTTTTTAATTAATTAATTTTATTATTTTTTTTTTTTTTTGGCTGTGTTGGGTCTTCGTTGCTGTATGCGGGCTTTCTCTAGTTGCGGTGAGCAGGGGCTACTCTTCGTTGCGGTGCACCGGCTTCTCATTGTGGTGGCTTCTCTTGCTGCAGAGCACGGGCTCTAGGTGCACAGGCTTCAGTAGTTGTGACTTGCAGGTTCTAGAGCGCAGGCTCAGTAGTTGTGGTGCACGGGCTTAGTTGCTCCACGGCATGTGGGACCTTCCTGGACCAGGGCTCGAACCCATGTCCCCTGTGTTGGCAGGTGGATTCTTAACCACTGTGCCACCAGGGAAGCCCCTGCAATGGATTATTATTGAAGCAAATCCCAGATATCATTTCATCAGAAATGAATAGTAAATAATCCAGTTTGAGAAAATTAGATGTATTCATAATTATATTATAGAAAAGAGGAAAGATCTATTAGCAGAAGAAAACAGTAACTAAATCTAAGACAATTTTTAAAAGCAATGTTTTAAATTCACTAAAATTTCTAAAGAAATTTTAAAAGTATAAACAAAGCTCTTTTCAATGTAGCTTTTATTCCAATCTCTTGTTTTTACCTGTTTCTCCTCTCAGGATTCCATCCTATTTTTGATCTAGTTAGTAAGTTTTTGTCTGAAGATTCACTTATTCTTGTCAAAGAATCATAGTTATTCAAAATTTGTTCCAAGAGTCCTACATTTTCTACAATAGAAGAAATACAGTATCATTTTTCAAGTACTAATTCATTTCTCTTTTATATACTATCTCACATATATGTGTACTAAATTAGTTTCATGTGGTGATTTAAAAATCATGTGGTGATTTTACAATTTACAATGTACATTCATCAATAAAACTAAATATTTATAACTCAAGGAAACTATACCAGTAAAATTTTAGGCCTGAATTTATTTCCATCACAGAAAAAAGGAATTTGAATGAGAAGTAACATCATCACAAAGCCCAGTAAACTGAACTATTTTTATAAACAGTAAAAGGGAGATTTAACTATTTCTTCACAACAACTATTGGTTGAATCTTCCTTTTAGCCTCATCTTTAATGAGACTACATAACAAAAAAATTTTTTTTTTGGTGAGGTTAGTTTATTAATTAAAGATTTTATTATCTTTTAAATTCCTTAAGATTCTTTAAATGTGTCCAAAACAAGACTGGAATGCATTTAAATGACTCCAAAAATGAAAGCTTATATTTAACATTTTTACTTACTTTTACTAGAAAGGCTATATTTTAAGTGTCTATAACAAATTATTATTTCCTGTCACTTATAAAGGTTATTAGCACTTTTTCCAATTGAACACAATAATAAATGTTAAATTTCTCTGAGTTTTAGTATTTTAAATTCACACTTAAAAACAATATAAGTAAACATGATAATCAACCTTACCTTCTATAAAGCATTATTTTTTATTTATTAATAACAAATTTTTTTCATTAAAGGTTTAAGTAATAACATGTTGAAGACAGTCAGAATAATTATAAAGGTATATCTCCAACTCCTTCTACAAAGAATCTAAAGAAGCTTGATTTGCCCAGAAAGTATCATTTAAATACAAATATTAAAAATAGAGATCCCACTTCAGTTACTACAAGGCACATTAGAGAATTATAAATCATGAGTGTGGAAATCTGTTCCTAATTTGAGATGGGTCTAATAAAAGTAGTGGGTGCTAATTATAATTGCTTTATTACCTGTATGACGTGACATCTCCATATTTTCTTTTTTATCTGTAGGATTTTCCCTCTTTGATATTTTATCATACTTTGAAACAGGTACAGGAGCAAATCTGCGAGGTGCTGGTGTCTCCAAAGGAGATTTCTGTTTATCAAAATTGGTATCTTCAACCTCTACTGAAGGTGCTTCAATAGAAAATAAAGAAAATAATAAATTTAACTTACTTTTTAAAAACATTTAAATTGTAATATTACTCTTCCCCATATTTTAAAAATAAAACCAAAATTATATAGGATACTCAAATTATTAACAAATATATAGAAATAAGTTCATCCTCACTAAAACCAGAAGAATACAGACTATAAATACTTTATACTTATACCTAATAAATAAGAAAAAAATATGACAATATTCAGTGCTATTCAAGTTGTGGTGAAAAATGGCATAGCCAGACACTGCTCATGGCAATGAAAACTGGTAAGACCATGTGGTGCTAAGTATAGCAAGTCTTAAAATTTTTATATACTTTGATCTAGAGAGATCCCACTTTAGTGAGTACAAGATACATTAGACAACTATAAACGGTGAGCGCGGAAACCTGAGTTCTGGCTGTAGCTCTGACACTTTCACTCTCAAGCCAGGTGACCTTGAGCAGGCAGTCATAACCTTTCTGGGCTTCATCTTCCTCCCTTTACAACTTAAAAACTGACTCACATTACTTCACAAAAGTATTGTAAGACCCACTCATTTGGGGGAAACGTAAAGCACCTTGCAAGTATAAGGAACCTTTAAAATGTCTGTAATCCAACAATGTTTTAACAAATCAAATGTTGGCAATATTGTACTACATGGATCTGTATATCATTAAAGGGATAGGCCCTTGATTTTCATTAGTTCATTATTCAAATATCAATAATTTGGAGATACATTTATTGATATAGTTTAAATTCCAAAGGTTTAACACAAATAAGCTATGTATTCCTTTGTTTTTATAAAGAGATTTTTTAAATTCCATTAAAATAGACTTGCATTACTAATTCTTTGAAAATATTTAGAAATAGTTTCTAATTGTACTCAGATGGTTTCTCCCGACAGAATCAAGAAAACAGTAAATAGCCAGTTTGTCAGAAAATTGGTGAATTGATGACATGCATTTTTGATGCTAGATAAGTAAAATTTTTCTAAATTTATATAGAAGTGCTTCTAAGAATTTATGAAAGTTATTAATTAAAACCATTAAGTAGAACATGATCCATAACTTGACTGAACAAGTTTCAAAATAATCTAAAACTTAGCTGACCTAAAAAAAAAACACCCTAATTTTATAAAACAAAGACTTAGTCTCTCACAACCTTGTAAGTAAGTTTTCAGCTTATATACTGCAAAGAACATTCATAGCTGGCATTTTTTATTCATAGAAACTACATATTTTTACCTTGTTTGGAAGCAAAGGTGTTATGTGAAGACAGATTACTGCTACCAAAATTCAAATGGTCTGGTTTTACAGAATACTTTTCCACTGCTCTAGAAGGGGGCACAGTAACAGGCTGAAAACTACTAGTCTTGAGTGCAGCATTAATGAAGTGAGTCTAGAAAACAAAAATTACTTTGTTAATTTCAAATATCATTTGAAAGAGTTAGAGGACAAAATACCTTGAAATTTATTAGAAGACTTGAAAACAATCTATTAGATTTAATAAACAATGAAAATACATACATTACATGCAACTATCCACTGCAGCAGCAATGCCACTGGAAGCATATAATAGCACTTGGGTTAAGTCTGGCTCTGCAGTGTGGCCCTGATCATTTAATTTATTCTAAACCTCAGTTTCTTCCTTTTCACCTCAGAGATGGCTCAAGAGACACTGAAGCAGGGTAGGAGAGGACCAGGAAGAAGGGACCCTAGCCCTAGACCTCTACTTAAACCAGAGAATTTAAAACCAAAGCATCTCATCTTTTATATCCTGGATGGTAAGACTTTATTTTAATTAAAGGTTTAAAAACTATTGATAGAAAGCACTCAAATAAAACAGTAGCTGCGCATAGTAGCAGCAGTAATTTATGCATTTACATATAAATGGAAACTATAGTGACAACACAGTTTTAACACTATTAAAACATCTGAAATGTGTAAGTATCTTAACTAATAAAACTGATTTTAAAAGAGTTTTATGCTAGGCAGAGAAAAACCAAAAAGATTTATCGAGATCACTCTTCAAAAAGAATTTCATTTCATTAAGCCTTAACTGAACTACTAAAATACTCATTGAAAGTTCAATTTTCTCTGCAGTTATAGGCTTTATAAATAAGATGTCTGAATTAGCAAAGATTCCATTCTTCCAAAATCAGAAAGTTAATAAATTATGCATTTATTTATGGAAGGATAAATGAATGGCACGCACCTAGAACTACCTTAAAAAAACTCAATGTGCTTTTCAAATGTGTCATCTCATTCTATCCTGAACCAAAAATGTTTTCTAGGTAAAGAAATCAAGGCTCAGAGAAGCAAAGTTATCTGTAGACTGGGGACCAGCACTCTGATAGGCCCACTCCTAGTCTCTCCGGAAAACGTGCTGCACACTCAATTTTAGCAATGTATGGAGTACTTACTAAAACTTTATTTTATATGCCCATAATCATTCCAATAAAAATAATACCTTAATCCCATGAAAGTTTCAAGACAAGCTCTATTAGGAAGTCTTGAAAATAATAGGACATTAGTGTTCACTCTGTGATCTTATATTGAGCTATGATAAGCTTATTTTTATATATTCTTCTGAATGTTATATTTTAATTTTATTTTTAAAAGTTTTAAAACTGCATACTAAGTAGGGAAAAAAAGTAAATTAAAATCAATGCAGGGCTTCCTTGGTGGTGCAGTGGTTAAGAATCCGCCTGCCAATGCAGGGGACACGGGTTTGAGCCCTGGTCCACGAAGATCCCACATGCCATGGAGCAACTAAGCCCATGCGCCACAACTACTGAGCCTGCACTCTAGAGCCCACGTGCCCCAACTACTGAGCCCACGTGCCCCAACTACTGAAGCCCACGTGCCTAGAGCCTGTGCTCCGCAACAAGAGAAGCCGCCGCAATGAGAAGCCCGTGCACCGCAACGGAGAGTAGCCCCCGCTCGCTGCAACTAGAGAAAGCTCGCACCCAGCAACGAAGACCCAACACAGCCAAAAATAAATAAATAAAATAAATAAATTTATTTAAAAAAAACCAAAGCATTTACGATGCTGGTCATTCACTCATTCAGAAATAAAGTATACTGAGTACCTGAGTGCTGGGTAGTATCCCAGGACTTAGAAATTCCAAAATAAACAAGAAACTATACTATCAGCTCTCTGTGAGGATAACTCTTCTTTTTATAATAGCCCAGTGCCTCATATTCAAAAGGCATAAGAATGTTCATTCTTTTTAATTAAGTAAATGTAGAAGCAAATAAGTATACTAGGTGGTTCTCATCCAGGGGTGTGCAACAGAATCATTAGAGAGCCTTCAAGGATTCCCAGACCCCACCTGAGACCTGCTATCTCAGACTTTCTGAGAGGTACAAGCACGTGTATATTTATAAAGCTCTCCAAATGAGTCTGATGCACATTCCCAGGCTAAGAGCCACTGATGTAAACAAAAAAGTGCAATGCAATAAATGCCCTTTAAAAACGCCGTGAACGGAAATACCACAAAAGAAGGAAAAGCCAACTATAAGGAGAGGTCTCACAGAGCTAGACGTCTGAACTAGAACATGCAGAGTTACCCCACAGAGGAAAAGAATTCTGAACAAAAGCAAATCATTATTTAAGAACTAAAACTGTTACAATCTCCTGAGCTATTGCAATAATCAATGAATATTAGCTTAGAGATCCACGTGATAAAAGGTCATGGAATGTGTGATCCCTTTATTACCTGAATATCTATTTGTTGTTGCTGCAGTTTTTCAAGATGCCTAATGTACTGCTCCATAAACACATTCATTTGCTTTCCATGATCACGGCAGTGTAGTTTCTCATGTTTATTCTGAATGGTTGTCTGCTGCTCTGTAACGCGTTGTAGCTGTTTATCAGTCTCCTGTAACTTATTGAGTAATTCTGTAACAGTATTGACCTTTGCTTCCAACTCACTCTGCACCTAAAACAGTAAAAATATCCAAAGATATCAAAAATATGCTCAATTACTAGAAAGATTATATAAAATATTGGTATTGAGAAATTATCAAACCAGAGCTTTTACCCTCTAAATTTCTGATGATTTTATGCCTTTATTTTTAGAATCACAGAAATAAAAGGCAGCAGATAGTTATCCTTAAGTAGATCTTTTCTCTCATAAAAAATAACAAATTTGTCACATACAATTTTTATTTCTTAAGTGGAAATTAAATACTTAATGGAAATTTAAAATACTTAAATGGAAATTAAAAAGAAGGAAATAGCAAAACAAAGTAGCTTTCAATACTTCACTAATCTGAGGCTGAGTTAGGTCAGCAGTCTTGGCTCTCCCCCTATTAGCTCTAAGACCTTATTGCTGACTCTGACCTGTTTCTCATTTTTCCCATTTACAAACTGAGGGGTTTGGCATAGATGGTCTGTATGGTCCCTTCTAGCTCTAAAATGAGGATGACCAACCATCCCATATACCCAGGACTGAGGGGTTCCCAAGATGAGATTTTTCAGCGCTAAAGCTAAGAAAGTCCAGGATTTTCTAGAACTGACACAGGGATGAGAGTCTGGGAAATAATTCACAACTACAGACAGCCATATCCCTAGCCAACGGCTGGACACAACAATCACAGACTCAGTTTCTAATAAACATTTTTACATTTTACACAGCAGTAATGACTATCTGCGAAGAAACAGATATACTTTTAGCAGTGGAGCTGCTGCTGCAATGGCGGCAGCAGTTGCTGCAGCCACAGTTGCAGCTGAATCAATTCCACTGGGTGAAGTTCTATTCTCCTGAATAATAGGGTCCTTTTCTGCGCTGGCATCTTCTAAAAGCTGTACCTTTACCTCCTTAAAGACAGGCATGCTTTGAGCTCTGTAAATAAAAAAGGAATAAAATCTATTCAGTAACCTCTACTGAACCATTAGAAGAAATACCTACAAGTGGTAATCTGCTGCAGGTGAGTTTTCTTGTTTTTTTAAAAAAGTTAAATCCCCATTTTTCACTATCAGCATCTTATCAGTCATTTGGTTAATGAAATCTATTAAGGCTCAGGTCACTACACACTGAAGAAATAAAAAGGTAATTCCTTGGAAGGCACTGATATTTCAGAAAATATGACTTATGCATGTGGAAAAGACATGGGCACAATTAAAATGATTTATAGTCAAGAAGTACAAATTTAAAACATGCAGAAAAGGCTCTAAGAATTTAGGTATCAAGTTTTACACCCAAAGTAAGACAACCCAAGAGGGATTGTTAAAACTGCTGAAAAGAATTTTTTAAATTCTAACTCATTTAGATTTAATAAATGTCACCTAGTTTATTAAAATGGGCACAAAATACACTACTAAGCAGTCTGGATTAAAAATGAGTCCAGAGGGCTTCCCTGGTGGCGCCGAGGTTGAGAGTCTGCCTGCCGATGCAGGGAACACGGGTTCGTGCCCTGGTCTGGGAAGATCCCACATGCCACGGAGCGGCTGGGCCCGTAAACCATGGCCGCTGAGCCTGCGCGTCCGGAGCCTGTGCTCCGCAACGGGAGAAGCCACAACAGTGTGGGGCCCGCGTACCACAAAAAAAAAAAAAAAAAAAAAAAAAAGAGTCCAGAAAATAGATGCATATTCACTGTAAGGGATTTAACTAAACACCTAAAAAAAAAAAAAAAAGACTGGTCAATTTTGTGCTGTATTTGGCCTAAAAGAAATCAATGAAAGAAAACACTGACAAAACTGAAGAGTCCCTAAGGTAAGTCTAAGTAAAATCAATAGGAATGAGCTCCATCTCCAGCTGCTGAATTTCCACCCTTTGATTTTTTTTTTTTTTTTTTTTTTTGCAGTACGCGGGCCTCTCACTGTTGCGGCCTCTCCCATTGCGGAGCACAGGCTCCGGACGCGCAGGCTCAGCGGCCAATGGCTCACAGGCCTAGCCGCTCCGCGGCATGTGGGATCTTCCCGGACCGGGGCACGAACCCGTGTCCCCTGCATCGGCAGGTGGACTCTCAACCACTGCGCCACCAGGGAAGCCCCCCACCCTTTGATTTTTGAAGAAGGCCACAGAGCTCTTAAACTTACTCCTCATTGATGTTGCCTCATTTCTATTAAGAGCATCATTTTTCTCTCATTCTCAAAATTTTGAAGTTAACTTCTCTATCCTCCGTTTACCTTCTCATGCCCAACTGAGTCATCAGGTTTTGTCAATTATTTCATCACAATTGCAGGACTAGTGTCATGGAATTATGGAGGTAGGGGGAACCCAGTAGCCCATCCTTCCTAATTTTCACATCAAGAAACTGAGGTCCATAGAGGTAACGGGATTTACTTGATCACGTCACAGAACTAGTAAGTAGCTGAGTTAGGACCAGTTCCCAGAGATCATCCCATGACACCAAGCTTTCTCTCTCAAACAGCACTTCTCCCTTCAGACTTCTGCTCTAGTACAAAACCGTCATCTCTGGCCAACTATTTCATTCTTCCCGTTTCTAATTGCTTAAAAACTTTCCACACACATTTTCCCACCATTCAAAAATCTAAAATCATTCCTTATAGACAACTGAATAGGCTACTTTCCCGTTTGGCCTTCCACACACTCCATCCTCTGGCCCTGTCCTATACATACTGCACTTTTCCTCCCAAAACCACCTCTTCCTGAGTCACACTGCTCTCACTGACTACACCATGCCACTCCCACAGCTGACTCCATGCTTTTTCTCACTCTCTCAACCTTCTTCACCCAACTTACTCTATCCTTTTCCTCAAGATACAACAAAAGCCTTACCTTTTTCAATAAGCCTGCTCTCATAACACTTCCTCTTGATCTCTCCATTCATTAATTACTTTTGCATTTACTTCCTATACCACACAACTGAGGCTTGATAGTCAGCCATCCTATGGTTTAAATGTCTGTACAGAACAGTTTAACAGTGTATTGAATGTTTCCTCTCGCAGCTCTAATCATGCATTCCTCCATATATCTGCCTATTCTCTCCCCAACCAAGCTCTAAGCAAGCTGGGGTGGGGGTCCGGGGACTTCTTTTATACCAAACAGCAACTAAGAAAGAGCACACAGTACGTGCTCAATATACATTTAGCTGACTGAGTGGTGTACTAAGAAAATGTAATTGAGATAATCCATATCTTTTAGAATTTCTGTCTGAAGTCTGAATGTGACTTACCCTTTAAGATCTTTCATTCTACATTAATACATTAAATTGACCAACAAGGAAAATAACATTATAAGGCTAGACATCAACTTCTTTATAGGCTTTAAAGTTTTATTTTTTCCAATTATCAAATTAATAAATGCTCAATGTAGCAAATGAGCTTCTAAGTGTAAAGAACTAGAAAAAAATGCACATAACTCTCCCATTCAGAAGAAACTGTTTCCTTCTAGTCTTTTTCTAGAACTTTCTTCTTTACTCCTAAATCCTCTGAATCTGGCATCTATCCCAATGCTATACAGAAACTGCTCTTACCGAGGCCATTAATACCTCGTCTTGCTCAATTCAATGGACACTTTTCAGTCCTTATCTTTCTTTACCTCTGAGCAGCTATCAAACTTAGAACCTCATTTCCCTTGGTTTTGTTAAGACCATACTCTCTTACACCTCTGGATAAACTTTCTGAGTAGCATTTAGAAGCCACATTGCTTTCTTTGCACATCTCTTAAAGGTTTGGTTTTCTCAGAGCCCTACCCTATGCCATCTCTTTTCACTCTCACACTCCCACCGAGTCACTTCAATCACTTCCAGAGCTTAGACTACTATCTACATACAGATGACTTATGGATTTCTAGCTTAGACCCCTTTTGTGAATTTGACCTTTATATTCAATTTCCTATTGGACATTTTTCACCTGGATGTCTCATAGGTACCTCAAACCCCTGCTTACGTCTAAAATGAAATTTATTCCCCAAAGGCTTCCCTTTCTTAATGAATACTACTACTGACTATGCATTTATACAAGCCAAAAATCTAGGATCCATCCTTAGCTCCTTCCTCACTCTCACATTTAAGCAGCAATTCCTGTCAATTCTATCTCCAGGTCATCTTCCAAACCTGTGTACTCCTCTCCAGCCCAGCAAGATTCCCACCCTCACATTCCACCACTCCCCAATGTACTCAGGACCAATCTAATTCATCTCTTTAAAAGATTCCTGAAAAATTCATAGTCAACTGGTTTCCTGGACTCCAGTCCAGTCCTCTTCCAATCCATTTTTTCATAACTACCTGAGTGAGCCTTTTAAGAAAAATATATCATACTTTAAAACTTTTAAATGATTTGCCGTTTCTCTTTAAGTCCAAACTTCTTTAAAGTAGTTTATAACCTCACCCCTTGCTTACCTCTCCAGCCACATGTAAGGACATTCTATCCTTGTTCTAGACACTCTGGACAGACTCTTCATTCCTCAAAGGCTCCAGCTGATTACCTTTTATCACAGCTTTACAGCATATTATAGTAGCAAATAGGGCAGATTTTCCATCATTCCATTTCTGTTTCTCCAAAATTAGCTATTCTCAACTGTGTGCATTCTACATGTATGTATTCTTTTTTTTTTTTTTTTTTTTTTTTTCTTTTTTTTTTTGCGGTATGCGGGCCTCTCACTGTTGTGGCCTCTCCCGTTGCGGACCACAGGCTCCGGACGCGCAGGCCCAGCGGCCATGGCTCACGGGCCCAGCCGCTCCGCGGCATATGGGATCCTCCCAGACCGGGGCACGAACCCGTATCCCCTGCATCGGCAGGCGGACTCTCAACCACTGCGCCACCAGGGAGGCCCTGTGTATGTATTCTTAACAGTATGTGTATATATTCTCAACTTGTGTGTCCTTCCAAGTAAATTTTAGAATCACTTTGCCAAATTCCATCCACCATTCTCAAAAAAAAAAAAAAAAAAATTCAAGTGACACTAACTACAGCAAAATCTCTCTTAACCCAGTATGAGTCATTTTATACTTCTGACTCAATTATTATTCTCTACATTGCAATAACCTTCTCAGAGGCCCTTCCTAGTTTTTTTGTTTTTTGCTTTTTAAAAAAAATTCTGTTCCTGAAATGGGGAGAGATCTACTGTGAAAAGATAAAAGGAGTAGTGTTCACAGTTACCTCTCACTGTCCACTTGTATATAAACAACTTCTCCCTCTCAGATCTGAGAGTTCTGACTTGAAGGCAAGTTGATAAAGTCCCTATTACGGTTGCAAGCAGCCACTTCCACCTGGGGTCAGCTGGATGGAAATGGTAATCACTTTCTCTCCAAATGAGCCAGATGTAGTCTGCAATTTTTAGTTCAAGTATAGAATTTGGGGGGCTGCACTACTCCCTCATGCCCTTACTTTTGCCTTTTCTTATATATTTACAAATCCCAGAATGCAATTTACCATCCAAATTCTCCTCCTAACCACCATGTCACATATTGGGAACTGGAGGCTGATCAAATGTAAAAAGGAAAAGCACCATTAAGCAAAACAACCAGTTGTGAAACTCTGGCTGGCTCAGATCACACCCTTGTAGTTTGGAGGTAATATTTATTTCGTTAGTGTTTCCCAGAGTATAATATGTATACCATGGATAACTATAGGTGAAAAAAAATAAACTTTATTTTAATAGTTGTATACTTATTTTCATTGTATTATTAGAAATACCAACTTTCCACTTACAGAAGTAATCTAAAATTTCCTTTTTGAATAAAATGAGAGTTCAAAAGTAAGTAAAAGATTTTCCTATTTTCTAAGGGGCGTCCCAGGCCACTCTGGTTTAGGAGTAGAATACATTTAGCCTAAGAATATGTATCTCATTCCACTGTCACTAATGATAAAAAAAAATTCCTCCAGTGATATATTCTTTCATGTTTAGCATGGTGCTGTTGTCAGGGTTGGTTCTGTATTTCACTGGCATTAAAGATAAAGTTGGGAGGAAGCATTTGAATAGAGTAGTAGCCACATTCCCCTTCACTCCATCCAGATGCTAAGCTTGCCCCTTTCTCAAATCTTAACCAGAAAAAGTCTAAATTGTCCTTTGATAGTAAGTAGTAAGTATTATATATTTGGAACTACTTGACTACTGCTATAAGCAGTATAGTGAGGTGACTAAGAGAGGACTCTGAAGACAGACTACCTGGGTTTGAATCCCAGCCCAGTGAATACTTGCTAAATGACTTTGGGAAAATCAATCCCTCTCTACCTCAGTTTCCTTATCTATAAAATGGGGATTCTGTAAAATTGGGATAGTAATGGAATCTATTTCATTGGATTTTGAGAGAATTCAATGAGTTAATGCACATAAAGTGCTTAGAACAATACATCTTCAATAATAATAATAATAATTGTTAACAGCCACTGAGTATTTTACACATGCCCAGCACCATGAAAAATGCTTTATACATATTATCACATATATATATTTCACACATTGAAAAAAACAACTTTTTCCTAGGTGCAAAGTATAAATAAAGCTGATTTTAGAGAACCATATAGAAACATAAGAAATGGCCCACCTATTTTCTGTAAATGAAACTTACTTTTGTTTTAAAACTGCTCTTAGAGCATCTTTCTGTCCCATAGTGTACTGAGAAATAAAGATGTCATTTGCTGCAAAATCAAAACACAAAGATATACTTTAGATTCCTGAAAATTTATTAAATTTTGATAAGCTACTCAAAGAAAAACCTTTTTAACTAAAAAAAATGTTTGAGGATTCAGCAATATGACCTTTCAATTTAAAAAGGTAAGGAACAAATTAAATGACTGAGTAATAATAGTTATAACCCTAGACAGTAGGAAAAAAATTGTGTAAAAACACCTGGGGCCAAATTAGAGACATTTGTTCAAACTCTAACAATAAAACTGCTTAGATGAAAATAAAACCAACTACTTTTAAAATGTCATTAAATAAATTTTTTCAATGCATATTTTAATCTATTATCTTACCAAAGACTAATAAAACTTGAATTCAGCATGTATAAACAGGTATCAAATACCAAACCTATGCAATATGTTGGCAATAATAAAAGTATCCTTACCATTACAAACCATTTTCTGGACTTTAGAGTTTCCATTAGTAGCTTAATTTGGAAGGAAGAACTAATTAAAATGAAAATAATAAGAAAAAACTATAAGGCTGTTTAATGACTATCTAAAAAAAAAATCAATGAATGTCTAAAAATCTAAAATTCTATCCTTACCAAGGAAATTCTTACATGTTACAACATAAATGAACCATGAAGACATGCTAAGTGAAATAAGTCAGTCACCAAAGGGCAAAAACTGTATGATTCCATATATATGAGGTATAGTGGAATTTATAGAGACAGAAAGTAGAATGGTGAGAGGGGGAATAGAGTTAGTATTTGATGAGTACAGAGTTTCAGTTGGGGAAGATGAAAAGTTCTGGAGATGGACGGTGGTGATGGCTGCACAATATGAATATACCTAATGCTACAGGACAGTACACTTAAAAATGGTAAAAATGGTAAATTTTATGTTATGTATGTTTTACCAAAATAATCAAATCTATCCTTTTACCTTTTTGTCTGTTGTTCTCTTCTGTTTTATCCAAAGGTAACACATGCACTGCAACATCTTTAGAAAAATCCTTTAAGATATGAAAGGAAGAAATGAAAGGCTAAATAAACTTTATGATTTATTATTTATCAATTACCATTTACTAGCCATGTGACTACTGTGCCCTGGGAGGACAGGACTGTGTGTTTTATATGCTTAATTCCCAGCACCACCATAATGCTTAGGTACCTTGAAGCTACTCAAAGGTTTGTTGAATGAGTAATGAGCTGTCATCAAGTGAACGAATGGGTAAGTGAACAAGCAAGCAACTGTGATCTTGAAATTCAGATTCAAATCCTGATTTGGTACTCTCAGCAGAGCAACTTATGTAACATATCAGTGGCTATAGTTAAATGTGAAAATGTGATTTACTGTGAGTCAAATGAAGTTCATAAGGATGGTCAACGCATGGCACAATATCACAAATTAATCACAGTATTCTTTGTCACTAAGCTATAATGTGGTCTCAGAAGACTTCACTATATAAGTGACACCTACTGGCAAATAGCTTTCTGCTCACATGTGTAACCCTAGACTTCGCTTCTAAGATTCTATTCAGTGCTAAGACACCATGACTTTTTAAGTATTAGGTTCAGTCGACATTGCTTCATCTTTCTTACACACACATTTTTTCCCTGCTAAATCATTAAAGGGAAAAGAGAAAATCATAAAAGAAAACTGATCCAAGCTATCTGCTGATAACAGGTGTTAACTTCCTAAAAATAGCCAATGAGGCTAACAATACAGTAAAATGTATCTGGGAAATTAATGTAAAGAACTCCCACAAATCAGTTAGAAAAAGCACAGCACATAAATATGTAATTCACAAAAGAGTAAATACAGGTGGCAATATAAATGAACAAAATTTCCCCTCCACTAATAATAAAAGAAATAGAAAATAAAACAATGAGATGCCTTTTTCACCTATCAAAATGGCAGGGGTTTTTTTGGTTTAATTTTAACGCTTCGTATAAATAAAGACGGGGGGAAATAACTCCACTAATTCTTACTCATGACCTTGCTAGAGAATATATACTGATACAGTTTTTCTGAAGGCAATTTAGAAACACTGCAAAAAATGTGCATAATCTTTTATCTAATAACTTTACACCTAGAAATTAATACAAGGAAATGAGCTAGGATATATACCAGAATGTTCATCACCTGGTTGTTTATATTATAAAAAACAGGGAAAAAAACCTTAATGTCAAATGACAGGAATATGAACAAATAAACTTTGGTACATACATACACTGAAATTCTGTGAAGCCATTAAAAGTTCCTAGGAAAAAAATCAGTGGCATGCAACGATAACCTTAATACTATTAAATTATAAAACAGTATGGTCTCACTTCATAAAATATATATACACATAGAAAAGAAACTCAAAATGTTAACAGTTGTTGATTTTAGTTGTGGAATTTCTTTTTTTTCCTTCTTCTCTTTGTATTTTCTATAGTGATTTTTTTTAAGTTTTTGTTTTCTTTCTGAACATGTGTAAGGATTTGTCCCAAGTAGGAAAAGGTATATTTCATCTTCTAATAGTAGGGAGAAACAGGTATGAATAGGAACAAATCCAAAGAAGCTTAAAATTGTGAGCATATCAGACACAAACTAATTTTCTCATTAAAATAGCAGGGTCAAGTCAATACACACTGTAATCTTACTACTCATTCATGAAATAAAAACGTAATGCAAAGAGATTGCAGTTTATGTTCATGGTAAAATGATAAAGAACTAGGTTTGCTTTGCAGGTATATTTTATATTAGGCAAATCTACACAAAACAAGCTGTGAGCCCGTATTAAATCTAATAGAATCCTGCCTTATGATCTTCCAAAGATCACCCTTTTATGTTTAATTATACAATAATGGCATATCCATACATCTGGGAAATTATTTAAATAATGGAATTCAAATACCATTAATCATTAAATAAAGCCTGCTCAAAAAAGAAACAAAAAACACCAACCCAAAACTACGCATTTATTCAGGGACGAAGTACAGCACATAATTATACATTTTTATTGTGAGTTTTTGACAAAGTTCATAAGTAAACAGCTTCGATATCATTCTTAGTTTACTAGTTAAATTGACAATATATAGGTCAACATTATGACAAGTGGTCGAAGTATAATTAAATTGCATGACCAAACACTATAATCAAATATTTTCAGCATTATAAAAAAAAATGTTATGATGAGAATTTCATGTTATTATTTCTTAAAGACCTCTCAAAAAAAAAAAAAGTACGGGCTTCCCTGGTGGCGCAGTGGTTGGGAGTCCGCCTGCCGATGCAGGGGACGCGGGTTCGTTCCCCGGTCCGGGAGGATCCCGCATGCCGCGGGGCGGCTGGGCCCGTGAGCCATGGCCGCTGAGCCTGCGCGTCCGGAGCCTGTGATCTGCGGTGGGAGAGGCCGCAGCGGTGAGAGGCCCGCGTACCGCAAAAAAAAAAAAAAAAAAAAAGTACACAGAAGGCTTCAGAATAGTTTGAATGATATATAATTCACACCTCACTTTTTTTTTTTTTTCCTGCGGTACGCGGGCCTCTCACTGCTGTGGCCCCTCCCGTTGTGGAGCACAGGCTCCGGACGCGCAGGCTCAGCGGCCATGGCTCACGGGCCCAGCTGCTCCGCGGCATGTGGGATCCTCCCAGAGCGGGGCACGAACCCTCATCCCCTGCATCAGCAGGCGGACTCGCAACCACTGTGCCACCAGGGAAGCCCCCTCACTTTTTTTTTATTATGTTGTTACGGCTGCTTTACCTTTACCTTACAGTTTGTAAAAACATTTCTTTGGTAAATGAAATTTAAATAAAAACAAGGTCTGTTGCTAATCAAACAAAATTTTTAAAAGCATTATTTGCCAATACTTAAAATTTTAACATGAGCATAATTAAGAATTCTTTTGCTTACACTTTCTGACACAGTGGGATTTTCTAATGGAGGCTGCTGATAATTTCTGGCAGAAGTTAAGTCTGATGAACCTAACAAAATAAAGGAATCAATTTTAGTGATTTTTAAATCAGAATGTTACCTTTTGAAACTGTACAAACATAATTCAAGAACTATAAACTCCATATTAATGCAATTAATTAAATTGGAAGCCACTCTTCGTGCAAAAATCTTAAAATGTACTTAAACATATCCTGATGAAGGTTTTTACATCTGATATTTTGGAAAATAAGGGCTCAGAGCTGACAATCAAATGAGATAAGTATAAAATGTTATAAAATATATCATTACACTATTGGATTTGAACAAACTATGGGTACAATCATTTGCCAGGAATAAAACATGCACATGATATAAAAGCCTGACTTAACAGCAGGCCTATGTTATGCTGTACCCCTCAAAAGCAGCACTATAAAAGCTGCTTTATTTATTCTTTTGTTTTTTGCGCTTATATTCATTAATTTGATTACCAGTGAAGTGGGTAAAGCGTATGCTATCTTCACTTTCAGGGAGCTCCAGACAAGTGAATTGGGACATGGAAGCCATCAAAAGGCAGAAATTGTGCTTTTCTACTATCCAAACAGAAAGTAAAAAACCAGCACTACTGGTGAAAAGTAAGCACATTACACTAGTTGAGTGTGTCCATCACAGATGTGGACAAGAATAGTGTGCCAAAAACACGCAAAGAAAAAACAAAATACGAAATGTTTTATTCATTCTATCTATTCAGTATTATTCGATGTAGACTGTCAGTGCCTGTCCATTTTCCCAGGAAAAGGGGTCACTTTTCAAACGCCTGTACAAACTAGACATATATTTAGGAATTTAAACATTAAAAGTCCTCTAAATTTTGAAACACAAAAAACGAAATGAAAATAAAGACTAAAGATTTACAGAAGTGAAAACTGGTTGAAACTATTCGGAATCACATACCACGTAACGTTCCATTCAAGCTCTTCCCAGTTCTAACAGGAAGACGTTTATTTGCAGACAACGCTGGAGGAACACGGGACAACTCATCTTTCAGCAAAGGCAAATTATCTCCCTGATTTGGAGAAACTACCTCACGAAGTCTCCTCGCTGGTATTTTAACCTTTTTTTTCTTTTCCGGGCTAAACTCAGAGCCTTTCATATTACTGGTAACAAAACTAGTCCCACAATTATGAACAGAATTTTCTTCTGGGTCCATAAAACTTCAGAACAAAGTTTTCACCGCTTTGAGGATTTCGGGGGGGCAGGGGTAGGGGAGAAAAAATAAAGTGGGAGTATGATAAAGAAAACGTGAATTTCAAGTGATTTTGAAACATGCAGTCATCAACTTTTAAATAAAACGTCTAAACAGACTATGCACAAAGCTAGAAATTTCAATTTGGTATTTAATCTAGGATTAGAGACGACTAGAACATATTTACCCATTAATCCCACTCAGTCTATTAATGCACCATGCCAATTATTTGAAAGTGAGGATGACAAGAGAATGGCCTCATAAGCAATAATAACAATAACACAGAGCACTCCCCAACCGGAGAGATGGCAGTGCAAAACCAACCAGATGTGGAGGCGGAATTAAAATTTGAGAAGAGGGAGTCAAGCAGGTAAAACCGAAATGCTATTTTTTTCAAAATCACCCACATAAGCTTAATAGCTTTCTTCAGCCAAAGAGTCTTACACACCCCTCCAGAAGCAACCATCAAACACCTAAATTCACCCCTCTGCGTCTTCCGAACCCTCGGCAACAGCAGAGTCACGGATCTAACCTGACGACAGCTTCAGTTAGCCGCGGGTCAACACCTACTTCCCTTTAAACCCGCCCTTCAGACACAACACGCATGCGCGCTATGAAATCGTCCCAAATATCCAACCAAAAAGCTAAACGCTATCCGGTGCTCTTCCATCCCTCTCCGGGTGGAAACAAACTCCCAACATAAAAGGCTTAAAACGGGTGAGAATTTTTTTTTTATTAAAGGCAGTACATTGCCCCACAAGACTTAAAACATTGAATAACAACTCGGGAGTTTCATCCAAGACCTGAAGAGCTCCCAACATAGATGATAATACCAATCTTGTTTATTAGGGACTGTTTACAGGGTAGCTCCTGAAGACCGTTAGGGACGCGAAATTAAGTAAATTAGTTTTACAAAAAGTTTCGACAGATTCGTGTTGATATTGAAGAGAAAGAAATAGCTTTGTCTAAGCAGACAATCAAAAAAATCAATTCTCAGGGGATGTAAAAATTCGTTTATGATATCGGCTTTTTCCTCTAGAGTTTCCGGCGTTATAACGAATCGGTGAAGTAGGGTATAAGAGCTATTTGACATCGCCATTCCCACGTGTCCTCGTTCATCCAGAGGCTGCGGCGCCGGCCCTGACCCAGATCCTCCGCCCCCAGACTCGACTGGCAGCGGAGCCCCGCAGCCTCCTACTGGTGTCGGATGCGAGAGTCTCTCCTTAAGTATGGTCTCTTTTCTCTGTCCATAGAATCGCGGGTTTCCAGGCGGGGGGACTGCAAGCTATGCTCGGGAAAGGTGGCAGGGTCTCAGAAGGAGGCCGCCGCGGTTACCTGGGGCTATGGGGGGCTGTGGAGCCGGGCAACGCGTCCCCAGATCGGGTTTGGGACCTGCCTCGGAACAGTGTCATCACTGTGGCGAGGGTCGAATACGAGGCTCTGAGCCATCTTCAACCCAAGTTTGGGGAGTCGGGGTCTTGTTTTGGGACAGTGAGTTAGACTGTAAGGCATCCACCCTGTGACCTTGAGCTGAACCCTTCTTTAACTGAAAAATTCTCTCTAGACAGAAGACCAGGGCCAACACACCTTATCTGATTTGCTAATTTTCGAGGATGCATTACTTAAACGTTTCCCTTTACGCATTACTAAAAGATTAATCAAAGCAAAAAATGTAATCTGATGTAAACGTTAAATAACAAATTTTTATTTATTTTTACATCTCAGCTGTCTACTTTGATAGAAGAAATCCTAGAATTAAAAGAGACCTTAAGGGCTCAGCTTTAGAGAACTTTTAAATCTTGATGAGTTTCTGTATTTCAGTTACATTTCCTTCATTACCAGGCTTTTAGGTAGTATCTGTTCACAATTTGTTTTATAATTTATGTAAATTAAAAGATATAATGACAGTGTCAGAGCTGTAAGAGACTTTTGAGATGATTTATCTCTTATTTTCTAGGTGAAACTTAGATGTAAAAGAAAAAGTGACCTTTCCCCTCTAAGGTGTGCTCCTAGGTGTAGAAACTCATTAAAAATGTGACTTGTTTTGGATCTTACAACCCTTTAATCAGAGCTGGGATCAAAACCCAAGTAATCTTGCCCCCATCTAGTCCAGTGCTCATAGGCTCATCCTTTAAGGCCTTGAAGCCATCCTTTAAACCCAAAAGGAGCATGCAGTGATCTTTCAAAAGAATGTTTTGCTCTGATTAAGTTAGGGTTGCCAGTTAATCAGGCACAATTTCCTAAAGCTGCTGCAAATGATCTAAAGTAAAGGGACATGTGGTAGAGTCCTATTTTATGTCAATCTAGCAAGTTAGCTCAGATCAGTTTAGACATCTCACCTATCAAATAAAGAAAAGATAGCCCGGGAACAAAAAACATGGCTCACAAGATTGTTCTTTCATTTCTTTTTTGTTGTTAACACTTTTACTTATTTGCTTTCTCTTTCCCATTCTCATATCTCTCTATATACATATATAGAGAGATATACAGGGTTTTTTTTGCTGAACCACTTACAAGTTGCAGACATCATGACCTTTAACTCTTATTTCTTCAGCATGTATCTCCTTAAGAACATACTATTACATAGCCACAATATGACTATCACACCTAAGATAACATATTCAGATTTCTCCAATTATCCCAAAAAGTCTTTATTTTTAAAACTCAAAAATGGTTTTGAGTTCCAAAGTTCACAACTGTTTAGTTATCTTAATTCTTTAGTCTCATATTATAGAACAGCCCTTTCTACCCCTTTCCTTTAAGACTTTTTTAGAAAAGACCAGTCTAGTCATTCTACACATAGTCCCAAATTGTGGCTGTTCCTAATTATTCCCTCATAATCAATCACATAAAACATTTTTGGCAAGAATAGCACATAGGTGGTACCACACCGGTTAAGGTGGTGACTGGCAGATCTTCCCAATGTAAAGGGACAGTTTTCTTTTTGTGATAAGTAACCTGTGGAGATGCTTTGATACAATGCATATATCCTGTTCCCCAACCTATCACCCAGAAGTTTTATCATCCATTCATGATCCTTGCCTGAATCACAAGATTACCAATTACCAGTACCAGCCATGCTGAGGCCAGGATCAGTTATAGTGATAGTGGCCAAGGACATCAGAAGAATCACTTATTGTAAACTAAGTTTGAACAGAATTAGAAATTTGGCTCCAGACCTGGCAGAAATCTGCATATGATTCTAAAGACTAAATGAAGGGTATCTTCCCACCACATCCTGATTAGTTTATTATTATTTTTTTATACTCAGAAATTTCTGGGAATTGTTTATCCTTGTGTGTTCACCTGAACATACATATTACCTGGCAAAATAGGATATTAAGTATTTTTTAATACATAATAACACATATGCTAAATAACTGTAACCTCAGAACAGATTGAGGAAACTAATTTCACTTATTGAAAAGGAAAAGGCTTTTCAAAAAATGACTTAGCCAGCAGAAGTTTAGATTTCATCAAACAGACTTAGAGCTTGAAGGGGCCTCAGCAGTCATACTGTAATCCCCTCATTTTCCAGGTGAGAAAGCAGGCCTCACTGGAGACATTCAAGCAAAGGCTGGACAACTACTTTTCCAGAACAGAAAAGAAACTCATGCATCAGAAAAGGTTTGAGCTTGATGACTAACAATTCTCTTAAGTTCCCTGGTTTTATGATATATTTTGTTTGACACAAAAATTACTTAGCATTGCTGTAATCATTCCTAAGGCTCAAGCCAGAGATGCTAGAACTCTCTATCCCTTCCCTCCCTCTTCAGGTTTCAGGGATATAACCAGAAGGTATCCCCTGATTGAATATTTGCCTCTACAGTAACAAACATTTGCTTGTAATATCTGGTAATTAGGACCAAATAAAAGGGCAGCCACATTGCTTCTACCACTTCTCACTATCAGGTGGTTTGTATGGCTGTTGGACTTTGTCAGTCAACATAACTAATGATTAAATAACTGCAAGATAGAATGCTGGAAGACTCAGAAGACACAAACTAGCAAGTAAATTTGAAAATCATCTATTCACTCAACCATCTACAGTATTTTCTAGGAACAACTGCCTTCAGTTAGGTATACCATAATCTTAATATTGGTGACTACAGAGAAGAGCTTTGGAGATCTAGGCAGACTTAAGAAAATTGCTGACTGTTAGCTTTTTTTAAAAAATAAATTTATTTTTATTTATTTATTTTTGGCTGCACTGGGTCTTCTTTTCTGTGTGCAGGCTTCTCATCGCAGTGGCTTCTCTTGCTGCGGAGCACAGGCTCTAGGCGCATGGGCTTCAGTAGTTGTGGCTTGCAGGCTCAAAGCATGTGGGATCTTCCCGGACCAGGGCTCAAACCCGTGTCCCCTGCACTGGCAGGCGGATTCCTAACCACTGCACCACCAGGGAAGTCCCCTGACTGTTAGCTCCTGAGTTCAGTTGTGGGTCTGGAAAGATATTTGAAAAAATAAAATATATAATTGAATGATTCTAGAGAAAGGGAAATCATAATGTTAACACAGTGGTCTTTGAGTAGTAGAAATATTTTTTATTTTCCAAATTCTTAAGAAATAGGTTATATTACTCTTATAATATGATAAACTTTATTTCATTTAAAGGAGGAGATATACTGTTAAGGAGTGTATATTAAAAGACAATATCGGGCTTCCCTGGTAGTGCAGTGGTTGAGAGTCCGCCTGCCGATGCAGGGGACACGGGTTCGTGCCCCAGTCTGGGAAGATCTCACATGCCGCGAGTGGCTGGGCCCGTGAGCCATGGCCATTAAGCCTGCACGTCCGGAGCCTGTGGTCCGCAACGGGAGAGGCCACAACAGTGAGAGGCCCACATACCGCAAAAAAAAAGACAATATCAAGAAAATTCATATAAACAACATTTGGGGGTGCTCCTCATCTATATCTCTTCAAAGACTTCCCAATAACAATCATCATTTGTCACTATGAGCTGTATACCAAGAGGGAAGTGACGTAGAGTCAGCAGTGTTAAACAACATTTAAAGATTTCATACTTTCTGCCTCTCTGACCTCTGCTTGAAAAAGTCATATTATATATGAATTTTAACCTGAAGAAATACTAGGATAGGAACAGGAAAAAGAAGCTGATTTTGGCATTATAATTAGCGAACATGAAGAGGTCTTTGGATAACCTTTTGTGCTTTGAGCTAGAGGCCTGCTGGTAAACCAGGTTCCTTTAATTCTTGTTTTATTGCTCTTGTATTTTTTTTTTAAGTTCCCACAAAACAAAGTTTTCATTTAACACCTAACCACAAAAGTTATCTTACCAGTTCTTGGATCTTTTCAGGCTGTTTTCTGAGTAGGAAGCCAAAAGAACTCTAGTTCTGAACATTTACTGACATTTACCACAATGCACACTGTACCTTGTTCTTTGGCAGGGATTAGAAAGCTGGGCAACCTCAAATTTTTTGAGATTATTGTAGATTCACATGCAGTTGTAAGAAAAAATAGAGCTCCCTGTGTCATTTACCCAGCTTTCCACAATGGTAACATCTTACAAAACTAGTACAGTATCACAACCAGGATATTGATGTTGATACAGTCAAAGTACAGGACATTTCCATTTCAAAAGTCTCATGTTGCCTTTTTATAGTAACACCTACTTTCCTCCTCTCCCACCCGCTCCTCGACCCCTGGCAACCACTACTAAGTTCCCCATTTCTGTAACTTTGTCATTACAAGAATGGTATATAAATGGAATCATATAGTATATAACCTTGTGGGATTGGCTTTTCACTCAGCATAATCCTCTAGAGTTTCATCCAGGCTGTTGTGTGTATCAGTACCTCATTCCTTTTTATTGCTGAGTACTATTCTATGGTGTGGGTGTACTGGTTTGTTTAATCATTCACCTGTTGAAGAACATCTGGATTGCTTCCAGTTTTTGACTATTATGAATAAAGTGTATATAAACATTCATGTACAGGTTTTTGTGTGAACATAAGTTTTCATTTTTCTGTGAAAAATGCCCAGGAATGCAATTGCTGCGTGATATGATAGTTGTGCATTTAGGTTTTTAACATAGTGCCAAACTGTTTACCACAGTTGCTGTATGATTTCACATTACCACTAGGGAATATCTGAGTGATCCAGTTTTTCCTCATTTTCACCAGCATTTGGTGTTGTCACTGTACTTTTTTAATTCAACCATTCTGACAGGTGTGTAATGCTATATATCGTGGTTTTAATTTGTTTCCCTAGTGGCTAACGATGTTGAGTATCTTTTCATGTGCCTATTCGCCATCTATATCTTTTTGGTGAGGTGTCTTTTGCCCATTTTCTAATTGGATTATTTGTGTTTTTACTACAGAGTTTGCAGACTTCTTTATATTGTCTAGTTATTAGTTCTTTATCAGATATGTAGTTTGCTTTTGATGTGAAGTCTAAGAATTCTTTGCCCTAAAGCCCGAAGACTTTCTCCTATTTTTCTAAACGTTTTAATGGGCTTTACATTCTATATTTAAGTCCCAGATCCATTTTGAGAGAATTTTTGTAGAAAGTGAAAGACTTACTTTGAGGTTAACTTTTTTGCCTATGGATGTACAGTGGTACGAGCACCACTTGTTGAAAAGGCTGTCTTCACTTGACTGCTTTCGCATCTTTACCAAAAATCACTTGGGCATATTTGTGTTACTACTTCTGGGTTCTCTATCCTGTTTCATGGATCTGTGTGTCGGCTTTTCCACCAAAATCACACAATATTGATTACTGTAGCTATGTAATAAGTCTTGAAATCAGGTAGACTGATTCCTCCCACTTAATTATTCTTTTTTTGAATTTGTTCAAGTCCATTTGCTTTCCATATAAATTTAAAAATAATCTTGTCTATATTTATAATAAATGTTACTGGGACCTTGATAGGAATCGCATTAAGCCTGTATATCAATTTTGGGAAAATTTACATCATTACTATGCTGAGTTTTACAATCCATGAACACAATGTGTCCTTCCATTTATTTAAGACTTTGATTTCTTTTATCAGCATTTTGTAGTTTTCAGCATGCCTTGTTAGATTTACCTGTACATGCCTTGTTAGATTTACCCATAAATCTTTTTTTTTGAGTGATTATAAACGGTATTGTATTTTTAATTTCAGTAACACTGAAAATTACAGTTTTTACAATTGATTTTTGCCCTGTTTATCTTGTATACTGTGATCTTGCTGACTTGCTGAACTATCTTGTTCTAGGGTTTCTTTGTAGATTCTTTGGGATTTTCTATGTTCACAATCATGTCATCTTCAAAGAAGGACAGTTTTATTTTCTTCCTTTACAATTTATATGTCTTATTTCTTTCTCTTGAGTTACTGCACTGGGTAGAACTTCCAGCAGTATATTCAGTAAGAGTAGTAAGGGCAGACATCTGGCTTTGCTCACTATCTTAGGGGAAAGTATTCAGTCTTTCACCATTAACTATGTAGTACAGGGTGTAGGATTTTTTTGTAGGTGTACATTACCAAGTTGAAGAAGTTCTCCTCTCTTCCTAATTTTCAGTTTTTAACATGAATGGGTACTGACTTTGTCAAATGCTTTTTCTGCATCAATTGATATGATCATGACTTATCTATTAATATGGTGGATCACATTTATTGATTTTTAAATATTGAATTAGCCTTGCATCTCTAGAATAAACCCTACTTATTAGAGGTGTATATTTCTTTTTATATATTACTGAATTGTATTTGCTATTACTTTGTTAAGGATTTTTATGTCTATTTTATGAAGATATTTTTCTGTAGTTTTCTTGTATGTATCTTCTTTGTCTGGTTTGATATCAGGATAATAGTAAATTCATGAGTAAGTTGTTAGATTTATGTATATAGAGTTGTTCATAGTTCTGTTATCCTTTTGATATCTGCAGGGTCTATGGTACTATACCTTGTTTTATTCCTGATAATGATAATATGTGACTTTTTTTCTTTGTTAGTCTTGCTAGAGGTTTGTCTGTTATAGTCTTTTCAAAGAACCAGCTCTTTATTTCACTGATTTTTGTCTGTTGCTTTTCTGTTTTCATTTTGGTTGATTTCTGTTATTATTTTCTTCCTTCTACATGCTTTGTGGGTTTATTTTGCTCTTTTTCTAGGTTCTTGAGGTAAAAAGAAAAAAAATAGATTGTTGATTTGAGGCATTTCCTCTTTAATATATGCATTTAGTACTATAAAATTTTCCTCTTGGCACTTGATTTAGCTGTGTCACACAAATTTTAATATGCTGTATTTTCAGTTTCATTCAGTCCAGTGACTTTTTTAAAAAGTTCCTTGAGACTTCCTCTTTGATTCATGGATTATTTAGAAGTATTATTTATTTTCCAGATGTTCAGAGATTTTCCTGTTATCTGTTACTGGTTTCTAGTTTGATTCCATTGTGGTCTAAGAACAGACTCTGTATTATTTCAATTCTTTTAAATTTATTAAGGCTACTTTGTGGTCCCAGATATGGTTTATCTTGGTATGTGTTCCATGGGCACTTAATAAAAAATGTGTATTCTGTGGTATTGGGTGAAATGTTCTATAAATGTAGATTGTATCCTGTTGGTTAATGATGTTGAGTTTTTCTGTATCCTTGTGGATTTTCTGTTGAGTTGTTCTATCAATTGTTGGGAGAGGGATGTTTAAGTCTGCAACTATACTTGTCTTTTTCTCCTTTCAGTTCTCTCTACATATTTTGCAGCTCTGTTGCTTGGGGCACACACATTTAGGAGTACTATGTCTTCTTGGTGGATTGACCCTTAATGTCCTTTTGTGTCTCTGGTAAATTCCTTTGCTGTGAAGTCTACTTAACCTGATGTTAATATATCCACTATTTTCTTTGTATTAATGCTTGCATGATAAATCATTTTCCATCCTTTTGTATTCACTCTGTCTGTATCACTGTATTTTTTTTTTAATTAATTAATTAATTTTTGCTGTCTTGGTTCTTCGTTTCTGTGCGAGGGCTTTCTCCAGTTGCGGCAAGTGGGGGCCACTCTTCATTGCGGTGCGCAGGCCTCTCACGATCGTGGCCTCTCCCGCCGCGGAGCACAGGCTCCAGACGCGCAGGCTCAGTAGCCGTGGCTCACGGGCCCAGCTGCTCTGCGGCATGTGGGATCCTCCCAGACCAGGGCTCACGGGCCTAGTTGCTCTGCGGCATGTGGGATCCTCCCAGACCAGGGCTCGAACCCGTGTCCCCTGCATTAGCAGGCAGACTCTCAACCACTGCGCCACCAGGGAAGCCCCTGTATTTGAAGTTAGTTTCTTATAGACAACATATACTTGGTCATTTCTTTAATGCACTCTGCCAATCTGTCTTTTTTTTTTTTGCGGTACACGGGCCTCTCACTGTTGTGGCCTCTCCCGTTGTGGAGCACAGGCTCCGGACGTGCAGGCTCAGCGGCCATGGCTCACGGGTCCAGCCACTCCGTGGCATGTGGGATCTTCCGGGACCAGGGCACGAACCCACGTCCCCTGCACCGGCAGGCGGACTCTCAACCACTGCGCCACCAGGGAAGCCCCCAATCTGTCTTTTAATTGATTCTTTAGACCACTTACATTTAATGTAATTGCTTATTAAGGCTTAAATGTGCTATTTTATTTTTTATTTTGTTTGTTCTGGTTTTGTTTCTCTTTTCTTGCCTTCCTGTGGATTATTTGAATATTTTTTGTAATTTATTTTGATTAATCTATAATGTTTTTGAGTGTATCTCCTTATGTTCTTTTTTAGTGGTTGCTCTAGGTATTACATGACATATACAAAGCTTATCACAGTCTAATGGTGTCAGCATATTACCAGTTTCAGTGAAGTGAGAAAGCCTTACCTCCCTTTACCTTCTCCATTTAAAATATACATTTAGGGAGGGAGGGAGACGCAAGAGGGAAGGGATATGGGAACAGATGTATATGTATAACTGATTCACTTCGTTATAAAGCAGAAACTAATACACCATTGTGAAGCAATTACACTCCAATAAAGTTGTAAAAAAAAAGAGTAGATGATAAGAAGCATTCAGATTTATTAAAACTAATTAAGAATAAAAAAAATAAAATATACATTTAGAACCATGTTAGACAGTTTTATAATTTTTGCTTCAACTGTCAAATATAATTTAGGAAACTCAAGAAGAAAAGGAAAGGGTACTGTACCTATTCCTATTTTTATTACTATGTTGTTCCTCCTTGATGTTCCAAGTCTCCTTTTATCATTTTCTTTCTGCTCAGAACTTTAATCCTTTTCAGGCAGGTCTGCTGGCACCAAATTCTTAGTTTTCCTTCATTTGAGAATGTCTTAATTTCACCTTCATTCCTGAAGGATATTTTTGCTAGATACAGGTTTCTGGGTTGACTGATGAGAAATCTGCTATCATCCTAATTGTTTTTCCCCTATAGAAGATGTCGCTTTTCTCTTGCAGCTTTCAAATTTTTTTGTCTTTAGTTTTTAAATGTTTGACTATGATGTATCTTGATGTGGATTTCTTTGTGTTTATGCTTTTTGGAATGCAATTCAGTTCTTGAATGTGTAAGCTTCTCTTCTTTTGCCACATTTGGGAAGTTTTCAGCCATTACTTTAGTACTTTAACAGCCCTGCCGTCTTTCTCTTCTTCCAGGACTCTAATAAAACAAATGTCAGTTCTTTTGTCACAGTCACACAGATTCCTGGTACCCTGTCATTTTTTTAATTCTATTTTTCTATTATTCATATTGGATAATTCTATCTTCCTCCTTCCTTCACAGATTCCTTTTTCTATCCCCTCCGATCTGCTGTTGATTCTGTCTGTTTAGCTTCTTTTGGTTTTTTCTATTTTTCACTTCTTAAAATTTCCATTTGGTTCTTGATATCTTATATTTCTTTGCTGATTTTTATATTTTTTAAATTTGTTTCAGACATTCTTAATTATTCATTGAAGCATTTTTTATAATAGCTATTTTAAGATCTTTGTCAGATAATTCTAACATCTCTCATCAGTGTTTGACATCTTTTTTTTTTTTAAGATCTTAGTTCTTGGAATGAGTTTTGTTTGTTTCTGTTCTTTTGTAACCTAGACATTTTGCATCTTGTGTTATGAGACTCTAGATCTTGTTTAAACCTTCTCCTCTAGCTGACTGCTTTTGACACTGCTTCATGGTTGGGGGGGGCACCTTATTACTGCCAGGTGAGGGTAGAAGTCCAAGTTCCTCACTCTGTCACTAGAGAGGGTGGGTGGGGTGTGTGTGTGTGTATGTGTGTGTCAGGGGGTGGGGGTGATGTTCCTCATTTCTGCTGGCTAAGCATAGGAGTTACGGCTCTCCACTAGGCCTTCATTGGTGTCTCCCTGGCTGAGGACTGGAGTGCCTCATTACTACTCCCCACGTGGCCTCCACTGACACCATAGGAGGGCATGTGGCCTGATTACCATGGGGCAGTATGTAGGTCCTGAATCTCAACGAGGCGTCCTGTGATACCACCCGAGAGGGGAGGGAGAAAGGTACTTCATCACTGACAACGGAGGTGGAAGTCTAGGCTCCCCATGCAGTTTCCACTGACACTTGGGGGAGGGGTCCTTATTAATGCCCAGCAAGAATTAAAGTCCCTGCTCCCTAATCACCCTTCTCTGACACTACTCTGGTGTGGGAGTTGGAGTGTCTCGTTACAACCTAGTGAGGGTGGAAGTCTATCTGGCTTATGCTGATGTGGGTGGGGATGAGAACCAAAGTTTTTTCTGTGTTGGCCTGGAGTACAGCAGTTATTGTTTAAAAGATTTCTGTTTTATAGGCTTCCCCTTTCCTAGCCTTTTGGCTAGAGAAGGCAGACTTTTGGCTGGGGGTACGGAGGGGCTTTTTGACTACCCCAACTGGCATCTGCAGATTGCCAGCTTTTTCAGCTCCATATTTGTGATATATGAGACCCCAGACAAGGGAGAGAATTCACTGCTGTGATGTTTCTCGGGTCCCAAGGGCCCTAGCTAATATACTTCCTCCTCTCTACTTTTTAGTCTTATGTTTGTTTTATGTGTAATGTCCAGGGGTTTTAGTTGTACTTAGTGAGAAGAATAGGGAAAAGCACATCTACCCCACCTTCCCAAAAGCACAAATCCTAAACCTCACTGTATGATATACTTACAGGATTCTCTGTTTCTTGGCTGGTTAATGATAAAATTTTATAGCAGCTATAAAGATGCATCTTACCTCAGAAGCATGGCTGGTTTCATAACTAGCACAGTACTTGGTACATTAAATAAATGTTTACTGAATGAATATCTACCCATATCTATCTAGCAAAATAGTAACTGCTGAGATCTCAAACTGTAAATAAGTTTGAAGTTGATATTAGAAAACAATGGAATAATTAGGTTTGTATTTCTATGCAGTACCATAGTTGGAGGGTGTGGAATCAGTGTTTCATGACTTAAGTAAGCAAAGAGTAACTATAATGGAAGTATCTTACCTGGGACATATCAATGATGATAGTCACAGCAATACCTGAAAACTTGTGACCTTCAGTTAATTCCTGGTATTTTTCAGGTAGTTTATGTGGTTAAAATATATATATTATTTATAAAGCTGTGAAGTAAAATAGGAATAAAGAGCATTCTTGGTAACTTTTTAGGTGTTTATGGCACACTAGCTGCCTGAATGTTGGGCTAATCTGAAACCTCTACTGCATTGTTTGTAGCAGATATCGAAGAATTTTAATAGAAAAGATAGTTTATAACTGTTACTACTAAACCAGAGATTCCCTGAAGTATAGACAGTCAGAATTTTGGAATGAGACTAGGATAGCAAATAGAAAAGAACTGGTGCTTTCCCTTGCATGTGGAAAAAATAACTTTTTAAAAATGGCAGTAATACTTGTGAACTTACAGGATAAGGACAAAAGAGGAGGGAAGAATAAATGCAAAAGAGGTAAAGTTTTACACATGGTTGGGAATGCTGGAGTGGAATTACCATTGATTGTATTTGTTAATCAAGATGAGAATTTTCTTTCATGATAGTAGCATACGCTCTGCCCTAAGCTTGAATTTCCTACTTAATCTCCATGTGAGCTTCATGAAAATTTCGTGCTTTTCACAGCCACTTTAAATAATTGATGAGCTAGTAAGAATGACATACACATCCAGTTTATGAGATTTCATCTGTTTTAGAACTAGCCAGGATAGAATAAGTAAATAACGTGATACATTCTTCTTACATCATAATTAACTGATCCTGGGTCCTCCATTTAAGATATGTGAAAATCCCAGTAATTCAGAAACACTCTTTGACTTCCTTATCTTCACTTCTCTGTTGCCCCCAAGTTAGATCAGAAGTGTCATATTTTCAGAAGTTTCTGGTAAGTCTCTGTGATTACCCTTTTTGAACTGTAGAATGTACAACTCCTGTAACTTTCTCTTAGAGTCTTTTAGAACTCCCTTTCATGAGTGTTGTTGATTAATAAGTGGATGGTGTTTGTTAATTAATAGAACCTTTGCATTTACATAGAGATAGTAAAAGGATCTTTAGTAGCACAGATCTAAGTTGTATTAGGAACCAGGGGGATAGTTAAGTACTTATAGGAAGACACCAGAGAGCTCTTTCCCATAAAACCCTACTACGCATGGGACTTTAATACGTAGCTTTGCAAGGTAACAGAGCAAACTGTCTTAAAACTGGAGATTTAGATAGGGCCTTTGGTTCTCATAGCTAGCATTAAGAAAATTGAGTTCTAAACTGTAAGGTTCTTATTAATGACCTGGGAGATTGGGGGGGCATATAATTACATAATCAGAAATTTATAAAATATGAACAGTAGTTTCAGGTAGACTTGTTTCAATGCTATTTCAAAATCTATGCTTGTTTTGATTACCTTCAACTAGCCTAAAGACATTTGTATACAGACTGACAAACTTTTTACTTTTAAATCAGGTGACTAATAAACGTACCAAATGAATATGGCTGCACAAATACCAGAATCTGATCAGATAAAACAGGTAAGGTATTATAATTAAGGAAAAGAATTTTTCAAAAAATTAAGGCACTACTGGATATAACCATGTCAGTCAGTGATCTCACAAAATAACTATTTATATTTCATTTCCACAGATGGATGTTAAATGATATGAAGCATATTCATTTTTCAAATAATTTGAAAGATAATCCAGGAAATAATAAATATTCAACTATAAAATCTGACTATATTTTGTAGATCATATTATACCCATTTAAGGTAGCAAAAGAACCTTTGATTTCAAGTATTACAGGGTATTTTGCCTAAATACATCAGTATTTAAAACATCTTTGTTTTAAAAACCAAATATTAAAGAACCTTCTGATTTGTTTGTAGTTTAAGGAATTTCTTGGAACCTACAATAAACTTACAGAAACCTGCTTTTTGGACTGTGTTAAAGACTTCACAACAAGAGAAGTAAAACCTGAAGAGGTATGAAAAGTGTTGCCCACTAAAAATTCTCTAAGCTCATCATAAACAATATAAATGGGATCCCCCTAAGCATTTTGCTTGTTCCTAGTTATTACAGGAATTTAGGCTACCTTTTATATGTTCCATTGCTCAGAGGAACTTGAAGCAGCCAGACCCGTGGCATTGAGTTTAACGATGCCAAATTTAATATCACAGCCACACTGAACTACGGCAGACTTTTTTAGAGAAGATGCCTGGGACTTGCTGAATACATTGTTCCAAAGCAAAGATTCTTAATAATTAGCTTTCAGTCAAGATGGCCAGGCTAGAGAAACTTGACATGGCTTTCCTATCTGACCTTGAGAACTCAGGTTAATTTTGGAAAAAGTAGAGCTTGAATTTGGTGGCTCATACTGCCTAATCCTATTAGAAGTCTTAACTTTTAATATCCTCTTCAAAACATTTATATATTGGCTAAAAGAGACATAAAATTCCTCCAGTGGAATATGTTGATAAATATTCATGCCAAGAACTTAACATATAACCAGCAATCAATAAGTGTTTGTTAAATAAATGACGAAGTTTGAGAGATGCTAAGTACAATATCTTATTAAAAAGTAAAAAGTTGAAAATTAAGAATGTTGAGAATGGAGTTTCTCATTAAAAAGAACAAACCTGATACTGGGCCTACATTTTAACAATCAGAATAAGAGATGGGAATGTGGGATTTCAGTTAATATTGAAACATACCTGCAGAAAATCTAGTCCAGAAGGCAGGGACTTACTTACCATTGTTTTTAGTACCTCCAAACTGGTAAGCATTCAGTATATATTAATTTTTGTAACTGGATGAAAGTATTAACAATTGAAAGCTGTGATCACTTGCTACTCATTAATACCATTTAATTCTCAGATATATTCAAAGAAAAGAAAAGTACCCACTGGTTATTTTTTTAGAATAGATACAATTTCTTTTAATTAATATTTTTGTGTTGCCTCTTGGATCTTTTTATTTCTAGACCACCTGTTCAGAGCATTGCTTACAGAAATATTTAAAAATGACTCAACGAATATCTATGAGATTTCAGGAATATCATATTCAGCAGAATGAAGCCCTGGCTGCCAAAGCAGGACTCCTTGGCCAACCACGATAGAGAAGTCCTAATGCATGGACTTTTGATGAAAGATTGCCAACACCTGTTGCACTGGAAATGAGGATTCACCTGACAGAATCCCATGAAAGCAGTAGCCACCATGTTAAACCATCTGTCATGACTGTTTGGCAAACGGAAACCACTGGGGAAACAAAGTTGCTGTTTACCAGAATAATCAAAATAGGTCTTATTGTTCAATGAAAATAATAAGATGCAACACTTGTTGAGGCCTTAAGATTCAGCAGCTTGGTCACTTGATTAGAGAAATAAACCATGGTTTCTTCAATTATGACTGTTAATTTTAAAGCAAAATATGTGTTCAATCATGTATGAGATAGAAAAAAAATTTATTACTAAAAGGAAAATAAATGGAAATATCACTGAGCAGTTTATACTATATAGCACCATAGCATTCTGACTGGATTGTGGATACATTGAAATGTTTTTCAATCAGGATCATCCTCCAAGTATTCCTGTTCATTCATGTCTGCCTGAAATTGCTGGTAAATACATAAAATAGTTACTTGCTAATCAATTTAATGCACGATCCTTTTCTTGCCTCCCTTCTTGTGTCAGGGTGGGCACTACACATTCTTATCCTAGCTACATTTTCATGTATCTTCAGGAAACATCCCATCTGAGACTAGCTTGCAAATGTTTAAGAATTGATTATTGTGCTTTAGTGGAGACTATATTGCTTTGTGTTTTATTCAAAAGCTGAGAATCCAACATGAATGATTCCAAGTCAGACCAACAATATACAGTGTACTCTCAGCTACTGCATGTGATCAATGTAATAAAAAGTAAACCAAAGTTAAAGTAGTGTCTTAGAGCTAAATGAATCCTAAAACAAATCCAAGCACTGCAGGAAACTCTAGTTGATGCATAAGTACACCCAGCAGTTTGGTATCAAATGATAACCATTCATGAGCCAATTTATTATTAGGTATCAGTCTGCTTACACTTACCAATATAAACTTGTACTCAAGAGAACACTAACTAGCCTATATATGTTTAAATTTACCAAAGTGATTTCTATGATCTGTCATATTATTGGAAAGTAGAAGTATTATTCTGCTTTGATAATTTACAGTTTTCTGTATTACATCTAATTTTTAAGCCATTAGGTCATTTAGCTAACAATACCATTTAACTTATAGACCTCTGTTGACATTGCAGTCAGTCCACAATTGTGATGTCTTTGAAAGTACAAAGATAAACAGTGTTAACAATGTTAACTTTAAAGTTGAAATGTTGAAACATGTATAATACTCAACAAAATATACAATTCATTATAGTCAAAGGAACATGAAAGAATAAGCTTGTTTCATCTGAAGACAAGAAAAGCAAACAAAAATTCAGATCTTACTCATTTAAAACTTTGGGCCATTCACACACATATCAATACTTCACTGTTTCTGTATAATTAAGCCCAACATGGTTATTTACAGTGTTCATTTCACAAAGATAATTAAGTATGTGCTTACCTGGCAAATAAGGGGAATTTTGCTCAGTAGCATCTCAAATACCTTGGGAGGAAGTGTGTGTTTGAAAACTTTCAGAAGTTCCTGTGGTTGCTCACACACCAAAAGGGCATTGCTGAGATGTTCAACCCCCATTCAGTGCTCCCCTGAAACAGATTTGTAAGTTTAGAGCAGAATTTTAAAGTTCTTCAAAATATACATTCTACAAATTACCAAGAAAGCACGAAGCATTGAAACTAAAAAAGCACATCAAACTAAAGACTATTTAGGGGACTTTCCTTGTGGTCCAATGGTTAAGAATCCACCTTCCAATGCAGGGGACGCAGGTTCAGTCCCTGGTCGGGGAACTAAGATCTCACATGCTGTGGGGCAACTAAACCCACATGCTCTGGAGCCCACGCACTGCAACTACTGAGCCCGTGTGCTCTGGAGCCCGTGCACCAGAACTAGAGAGAAGCCACCCACCACGACGAAGAGCCCACATGCCGCAATGAAAGATCCCGCATGCCGCAACAAAAGATCCCACATGCCGCAACTAAGACCCGATGCAACCAAACAAATAAATATTAAAAAATAAAGACTATCTGAACAAGCCGCAAAAAGAGTAAAGAGTATAAAGGGGAAAATGTTGAGTTGCCACTTAAACAACTTTCTGACCAAAATTACTATTTAAAAGTGCACTCTTGGCTTCCCTGGTGGCGCAGTGGTTGAGAGTCCGCCTGCCAATGCAGGGGACACGGGTTCGTGCCCCGGTCCGGGAAGATCCCACATGCTGCGGAGCCGCTAGGCCCGTGAGCCATGGCCGCTGAGCCTGCGCGTCCGGAGCCTGTGCTCCGCGATGGGAGGGGCCACAACAGTGAGAGGCCCGCATACCGCAAAAAAAATAAAAATAAAAAAATAAATAAAAATTAAAAAAATAAATAAAAGTGCACTCTTGAATTAGAAATATTCACGTTCTGCTATTTGGGTATGCAAGAGGGAGGTACTGAGTTTTTTAAAAAGGTTGGGGTCTGCCGTTACTGATACGAGTTATCTTTAACTCTACATATGTGATCGCTGAAGTATTACAGGTGAAACATCTTGATGTTCTAGCTAAATAAGACTTTTAAAACATAGATTGTATTATCAAAGAGC